>NW_006436284.1:1893392-1896096 GCF_000325575.1 Pteropus alecto
TCCGTCCCTCTGAAATGCAACATCATCATTGTAACAAGGTATCATTTTCTAGGTGCAATCCATTCTTTTGCCAAGAACTTTTCCTTTTGCTTGAGGAAGAGCACGAAAAGAGTTTTTACTCAATAAAAATTATTGGTCTTTTTGCAAAATTAGAAACAATATAAAACATGAGATTTAGAAGAAAAAAAAATCTTCTCAAACTGTAATTGTAACACTGGAGGAAAAAAATAGTGTCCTTGTACCCAGAGTTAGTAACGACGTTGCATACGAATTTATAAAACCATCTCTACTCAGACTAAGCCCAAACCTGGAGCTCTGTATTCTCACTCTTTAAGCAGATTTTTAAAACGTTTAATTATCATTAATATTGGCTGATTTGTGTACCTGGGCCAAATGCTAGTCAGGAAAGAAGAATAAAGGAAGACATTATTCTATTTAAAGGTCACTGTCTTTGACCTGGATAAAAAAGTTTATGGTGGTGTGAGAACACATAAAACAAGAAACATAGTGACAGAGTTATACAAATTCCCTACCAGAGAGTTAATTTGTTGTTGCTATTATTGATTTTTTTTAAACTTGTACTTCCCATTTGTCAGGGTTTTTAAAAATGTTTTATCTGAAAATTTACTCGGAAGTGTTCTTACCTTAAGAGTTCGGATAGTAGAAAGCAAAGAATACAAGTAATATAAAATAGAACATAACTACTTGAGTTTCCCCATGTACTTATTTTTTTGCTGATTCTACAGTTAATCAGAAGACAAAAAAAAAATGTTATAGGCTGCACAATTCTCTCTTTTTAAAAATACATATTCAGCATAACACTTCTATTATCTAAAAGACTTTTCCCCCAAACACCTGGAACTTCTTATATTAGAGATGGACCAATTCTGGCACTGCTATCACAGAGCTAGGGTGAGGATATGGCAGCAGGTATGGGAGTACCCCTGACTGAACACGATGTGGGTTGTAGGAATGTGAATGCTTCCAGGTACAACCTTTGCTTGAATTTCCCTGTTTTTGACTACTCCTCCTCACCAGAGCTAGATAGATGGCTGGCAAATTATGGAAAGTTTTGCTCGCTTGCAACTGCCAAATATCCCTGAGTTAATAAAAGGTTCCATGGAATGAATATATACATATAATGCACAATTCACCTTTTAACCCTATATCTATAAAAAGTGTGTAAGAAATGAAAATCATATCTTCTGAAATACTCTGTTACGTTGTTTAAAAAATCTAGTTCAGGTAACTATAATTTTTTTGTGGTAAGATGTATAAGGTAAAAAAATCTGGCAAATTATTATCAAAATACAGTCCTATAAAATATTAAATAAAAATTTCTATCAAATTTTACTTGATTAAAGGAATTCTAGTCAAAATTAGGATCGAATTTATTTTAATCATCTCATTTTCTCTAAGTATACTAGATTCCAAAAGTGAGACTTATCTTATTTTTTTAAATATAAAATAATTTCTATGAGACAGAACTAAAAGTCTTGGGATTTATTAGTGTTTCTCAATCCATTCTAATACATAAATCACCTGCGGATGTGTTAGTTTTTACCATTAAGCTATCTACTAATATGACTACTTTTCCACTTCTCTCCATATTGGATAACTCTAAAGTACATTTTAAAATATAGCATACTATCTAAGGTCTTATTAGGTCACTACTGCCTAGAGTGACAACGGATATTCATGACACTGGCCTTTGGATTCCTTCTTAGTCACCCAAGAAAGAGAAAATTATATTTTGACTGGTTTTAATGCTGTGTATTTTTTATTAAACAGAAGAAAAAAATTGCACTATTACATATTTGTCATCTCCTTGTAAATAATAATTAACATTAGCATTTCTTTTCATCCTCACATTATCAATATTAACCATGCTGATAGTCAGTGCCCTTTGAACAGACATGTAATAGGTGTTTAAACTATTCAGAAAAAGAAAGATAAACTGTCCACATTGATCACTTTTATCCTTTTCTAATCTTGTCATATAGATGCTATAGATATCACAAACAGTCTGAAGATAACCAGAACACCCAAAATGAGAGCATTTCTTTGCAATATCTTGAAGTATCCCAGAGAATGTATTGTTGTTCTCTTCATTTTAAAATGGGGCTAATTATGGATATAGAATACTCATATTTACATAAATCTTTATTTCTTAAAATCATTCAGTCTCATATAAGGTTTCCCTTGCATGTTTCCACATATATAGAATGTATTGTCTTTAAATTTTTAATGTGACAGTGTATTTTCTAAATAGTGGTTTATATAATTGGCTGGATTTTTCATCTTGGATATTTGAAGAGTCTCCACATTGACCTGGATTGAAAAGAACAGATGGCCATTTTCTAAAGTTTCTCTTATATTTTTTAAACATGTGGCTCTAGCTACCAAAGAAGAAACAAGTTTCTGTCTATTTAGGCAGATAAGATGGACAGTTACAAATGTCTGATAAGGGAAGCAGTGACCACCCTAATCCTCTTGTGGTTGTAGGCATGCAGGTTTTGTGACCTGATTTGACCGAGATCTAAATATCTGAGTTGATCAGATTCAGTAGATAAATGCTTAGATTTGTGCTTCACTCTGCACTTTCAGATAGGCCAAGCAAGTGAACCAAAATAGAATGTAGAGGGCCTCTCCCCTGGGATTTGCCTACCTACCCTCTTAGGTAACAGATTTTTTTTTTTTTTTT
>NW_006436284.1:1896399-2018540 GCF_000325575.1 Pteropus alecto
TAAATATTTCCTTTTTCATTTCAAGAGATGTGTTAAAAGGCCAGTTGGATATTCAGGCCTGGTCCCTAGGCATGTGATACCTTAGTGGGGTTGAGGGTCGTAAGAGACTAGATTTTCAACTTTGTAAGGCCAGAAACTCAATCCCATCATTAAATACTGACTTGATCTGACTCAGGGGAACTGACTCATGCTAATGAAACTGATAAGAGACTCATGATAAGCCAGAAGGCTAGTTCATTAATTCATAATTAGAAATAGATCTGCCAAGAGGAAGGAAATACAGCTGGTCAGCACATTCTCTCCCAAAAAGAAAATGTACATGCAAATGCAAAAAAGGTAGCTTGATATATACAGAACCAGCGGAAAGAGAGCTGGGTAATATTAGAGTACAGTCTGATCTGCTTACTCTACCTTCATATTTCCTTTTCCTTATAGGTTTCTGCCTAGATAAGGAACTGTGATTCTCCCTTTCACAGGGCAGAATCTCTTCTGAGCTGAAGAGACACTGGCCCAAGATTGCTCTTAGATCATCTTTAAGTCAGTAAGGTTACAACATGCATGAATGACTAACCTCTTTACATTAACATGTTATGTTCATAGCATCTTGTGAAAATAACTTGATCTTCTCCTTGATGGAGACTAAGTGAAACTTTCTTTCAACAGCAATAACATATTTATAAATCATCTCTAAAGATGAGTTACCATGAAATTTGGCCTAAATTTGGCCTCTCCAAATTTAGGTCCCTATCATCTGTAAGAAACTCTTATACCATATACAGGCTGAATGTGTTTATTAACTTGACTGCAGAAATCATTTCATAATACATATATCAAATCAACACATTCTATACTTTAAACATTTTATAATTTTTTCAATTATACCTCAATAAAGCTAGAAAAATAAAATAAAATTCTCTTCTCTGAGTATTATGGTACATTTTTCTGAGACTTAGAATAGTCCATGCTAAATCTAAATCTCCTTTCTTCATGAGAATGATGAATCAGGTCAAATGGGATAAGAGGATTAAAGATGTATTTCTGGTATCTTTATGGATTTATCAATCCGGCCTCAATCATTTTGAATTGCATAAGTCAAGGTAAGAATTATTGGGTGAGAATGTGGATATGACATTAAGAAGAAAACTGTCTGATAGTGGTGTTATACGACTGATTAAATATGCATATAATTCTCCTACTATGAGTGTAAGCTATTCTAGGGCAATAAAAAATTAATCAGTAGAGATTTCAGTTCACTGAAAGTTGCAAATGCTTCATTCGGTATACAAAATGCAATGTAACTATGTGCTATTACTTTGATAACACATTGTATAGATAATAAACAGCAAGAAGAGATATGCAGGCAAGAAAAAAAATAACCATTTCCTTAATTTAACAGGAAACCACTACCAAAATGAAGAAGACCAGGAATACTGCTGCTATTGTGTAAAGTGCATGAATTGATGGCCTCCTCTCTAAATGAAAAGTAATGGCCAGGAATTCCTGATATAGTCCTCCTGTGATTATAGCATATTTTAAGTATTTTTAAATAGAAATAAGTAATTCCCTGAATTTGAATTGTAGGTAGTGAAGATGTACTGCCCCCACGTGTCTATACTAGAATTTATTGGATTAAGAAAAACATTATTTTTATTTGCTAGAGGTAGGCAATCTCTCAAAAAAAGACATTTGTATTTTTAAGTCATATTTTGTATTTTTATTGGAGCTTTGAGTTCTTTCTTTAGCTGTACCACAAAACTTTTTAATTGCAAATACTGAAACAGCATGATCTTTTAAAGAAAACTGAAGAAATTGAAAAAAAATTACAATTTTATATATATGTAAATGGAGGCGACTAATCTGTATCTTTTTATCACATAAGTATTACGAGAGTGCCAATCAACATTGCAATATTCTAAAGTTCTAAAGATGCTGAATTATGTTGAGAACCCTATCTTAAATCAGGCACCACAGAAATTAAAAAAAAAAAAAAACTTTAAAAAATCTAACACTCCTAGAACTTTTATCTATCCACCAAATTATATATAATTATATATTTAAAACTGTATATATAAAGCTAAATATTCAAAAATTAGACCAACAATAATGTATACTGCCTTTTTAAACATACATAATATCACATTTTTCTAAATGCTGTCGTGTGCATTATAACACCTGATTTCACCTTGGAGTTTAGAATCAGTAACCCAGCAAAATGAGTCAGAATATGTTCCAAAGAATAGTATTGTATAGCATTTTAAGTACATATTCAAATGCTAATATCCAAAACTATTATTTCATAATACAGACCCATAGAAAATGGAAAATTCCACCCACATTTTAGTCCCCAGAAAAAGCCATGACTGCACTCACTTCTTATAAGGACACATAAGTATGAGAATAATTGCAAAATTTTGCCAACCCACTTAATTTTTCTTAAAAGGCAGTTCACATTACCTATAAGAAGTTTGCAGAAGTAAAATTAATGAAATCTAACTTTTTTAAATAGCAAATGTGCCAAAAAGTTGTTAATCATGGATATATGAGCAGGTAAAATGAGAAAGGTCACAGAGTCCTGGCTCATGCAAGGCTCATTTAGTTACTTGAATTTGTAATGGGACAGACCTGAACTTCTACCTCAACTGATTCAAGTGCAACATTTAACCATGGTCACGGAATTTCAGAGTATGTTCCCACTGAGTTTATCAATTAGTTTCAATCCAGAACTCTACTTCAGTCTCTCAGATTTGAATTTTCTCAGGACCTGCAAAGAAAGAATCTAAAATCTCTTGCTCAAGGAAATAAGGATTAAAAGTTTGCCTCACAGTAACATTATACAGCTATTTACTGAGTGCTTAAAATGTACTAGAATCTCTAATTGCTTCTTTGTATTATTTTAACCTGAGGATTCTCAGTTTTCTCAAATATAAAATAGGAATGATGGTAATACCCTTATTTACTTCATAAAGTTTCTTGTTAAGATGAACTAGTTAAAAACATAAAAATGAGAAACCCAATAAGTATGAGGTTACATCCAAATAAAAATGGTTATAACTAGAGGAATTAAACCCTCCCCTCCCGTGGAAGTCTCCAGGTAATTCAGAAAGCCGAAGTGGGAAATGGGTGTGAGATTAAACTACTTACAATTTAAAACTTCTATATAATAAAATAATATAAAACATCTTAAAACATCTTAAAATAGAGAAATACATTATAATTATGTATGTCACAAAACTATACAAATAGCAAAACTGGGAAAAAAGAAAAAAACAGTGCTGAAGAAATCAGGGATGCAAACTGAATCGAGTTGAGCTACCTTTGTTTTTGTTTTTGTTTTCGTTTTCCACAGCACATGAGCACATATCATCAGATGGTGCATAAAAGCCAGTGCTAGCAAGGGTATGGGGGCTTGTGAGTTGATAAAAGCTTTTTTCTTTTTTGGAAAGCAATTATATAAAATCTATTAAAACAAATATGCATATCATTTGATAGAACAACTCCATTACAAGTAATATCTCCAAAGTATGTAAAAGGATGCATACTGCAGCATTGTTTGTCGAAGTAGAAAAAAGTTGGAAACAATCTAAATATCCATTAGTAGAGAAAAGTCTAACTCATACATTGGAATTCTAAAAAGTGAAGAATATAAAAGAAAATTTTATATTCTTAAATTTTATATAATATGAAAATATCTATAAGAAACATTGTTAATTAAAAATAATAAAGGAAAATCATGGGGAAACATTATGAAAGCACGAATATACAGACATACACACTCTATTATGCTAGTACTATGCACATGTTAGATTTTAAAGAGAGGAAAAAAGTACAAATCATACCATTACCTTAAAAGAATTGGGACCTGGATGATAACAAATGGGGAAATTCTCAAATTTTACTTACATACTCATGCAGTGTTTGAATATTATACAATAAAAACATACTTGCATATCATTTGAGAAAAATTAAATCAGACAGATGGTTCATTCAACCAACAAGGTTGTTATTCATAAAGATCTGTTAAATTATGCACATTTGAGATTTTAAAAAATTATAAGAAATAGTTTTAATCTTTTATTTTATATGGTCAAGGTATACCTGGCTGCATCAAAAATAAGGATAAATGTCATGAAAATATCTGCCTTAATGATTACAAAAGAGAGAGAATACAACAAAGATTAAGTACCAGACTTGCACTAAATGCGTTTCTTCCCAGGAAGCATGAGTACTTTTGTTTATTTATCTGTATTTAATTCATTTCTCATTTATGGAACACTTATTAAGTATATTCTGGTTCCCTCCCTGTCCTAACTCACAGCCAGATAGAATTATAAGCTAGTCTTTAAGGTCCCACAACTTAGTGGAAGAAAAGCTATGAATCTTGGCCCTGCAAGATCTGAAGAAATTTGACCGAGCTTAAAGCCAATTTTGAGTTCTTCAAGAAGATCACAGTAGGAAACGATCCCCTTAGATAAAAGCAAGCGAACATGAACTAGCATGACCTGCACGGTTTAGCACCATGCTTTTATCTGGGGATCTAAAGATGAACAGAACACAGGGAAGAAATAAATAGGTTGCATGGGGGCAGAATGGTTCTGGGAGGTATGGGGTATCAGTATGTGAAGGAGAGATGCTGGAGCCAAATCAGGTCAAGAAAGATTAATAAATGGTTGTATAAAACAATTAGACATTGGGCTAAAGGAGGAGGAAGGATGCCAAGGTCTCTATCATAGGATACTTATTTTTTTGGATTTGAGACCATGAATTAAATTGGAAAATCAGGTAAGGAAGTGGATTTTAGAGAAAAATTAAGAGTTTTATTTTTGACATGGTGAATCAAAAATAACTCTGTCAGAGTGAATCTTAGTAAATAAACATTTGGACAAAAGGAAGTGAAACTAAAGAAAAAGGCAGAAGCACAAGTTATCAGTATATAAGTGATAACTGATTCCAGAGTATAAAAATAGTGAGCCAAGTTTAATAAAATAAGTTAGAATGGGAAGCAAGTAAAGAATGGAACTGTGAGCAATAGCAACCCTCATAAGATACATTAGAAAACAATTACAAAGGAAACTAAGATTAAGTGGTCCTCAAAAGAAATTTCCAAACAGTTACTGAGAGAACTATAAAATTAATTAAGAAAAAGAAATAGGAGGAAGAGAGAGTGATAGCTAGCTAGAGAGGTCCCACTACCCTAAACTAATGGACTCTGATTTCTAGGAAAGAAAGCAGACATGCAACCCAAATTAAACAATGTGCTTTCACCAGGAGCTCTCAAGGCCTAGAATATCTGTCAAAAAAAAAAAAAAAAAACAACTTTTATTCCATGTGTTTAGTCCATACACATATTAGGTATATGGTTTTCATGAAGTCGAGAAGAAAACATAGGATTAAAAAAATCTTTAAAGTTCCTTGAATTATTCCAACTAAGATTCATCATTGTGATTTGAGATGTAATTTCCTTTCTCAGTTTGCAGTTATATAACAAATAGGCAGAGTTATTTATGAAACTGATTTATGAATAAAGAAGAAAATTAATAAGTCACTATAGAATTTACATAATCTTATTTAAATGGGTCACTTTTCAACCATATCAGTTGTGTTCATGATAAATACATAGTCCCTTTCATATAACAATCATCTAATGTTAAGTGTTTGTTTAAAAACGAAATAAATAATCTTGATTTGTTGCCAGCATCTTTCAATGTTTTATTAGCAAAGAGTGAAGAACAATCCAAAAATATAATCATTCGGCAAATTTGAACTACCCTCAACATTTTTCAAATGACTTAGCCAATATTTCAAAATAATGATTCATCAGCTAGAGTTAAGCAAATGACCAGCTGGAAACAAATCTATGGTGCTGAGTTATAGTATTATTTTGTTAAAAGGGTTAAAAGCTCATATTCTGAATTTAGTCTGCCTAATTCTGACACTACTATTCCAAGTTGTATATTGTGAACAGGTCATTGAACTTTTCTAAGATTTGGCTCCTTTCTAAGTAAAATAGAGGTAACAGTAAATATGTACTCCATAATGATATTGGGAAGAATAAATGAGATAGAAGAAAGGAAGGGAGGCAAGCAAGGAGGGAGGGAGGGAAAGGAAAAAGAAGAGGAGGGAAGAGAAGGGAAAGGAAGAGAAAAGAAAAGAGAAAGAAAGAAGAGCCTCTGACCATAGTAAGCCCTCAATAGGATTGTCTATGATAATTATTACATGATGATGACACAATATCCGTCTTCTTATGTTTAACTGCATTATTTTCATGGACTGGGCACTAGCACATATTTACATAATTACTCCCAGTAGCATAATCAAAATAAAACAATGTGGCAAATAGAGAAGGTACACATTGCTCAATTTACCTAGCCTATCTATGTAATGAGGTCATTTGGATATTATTGGAATCATCCCGCTTTATAAGCATATTAAAACATACACTCACCAAAAATTGTACATGGATGTTTATGGTAACTTTTTTTCATAATTGCCAAAACTTCAAATGATCCAAAATGTCCTTCAGTATGAAAATGTATAAACTACAGTATAGCTAGACAGAATATTATTCGGTAATAAAAAAGAGCTATTGAGTCATAAAAAGAAATTAAAAAAACTTAAGTGCAAAAATTTAAATGAAAGAAGCCAATCTGAAAAGGCTACATACTGCATTATTCCAGCTATATAACATTCTGGAAAGGGCAAAACTATGGAGACAATAAAAAAGATCAGTGATTGCCAGGAGTTAGGTGAGAAGGGAGAGAAGAAAATGCAGAACACGGGATTTTTAGGGCAATGAAACTATTCTGTATGATGCTACAATGGTGAATACATTTTATTATACATTTGTCAAAACCCATAGAATATACACCAAGAGTGAACACTAACGTAAACTATGGACTTAGTATGATAATGATATGCCAGTGTAGATTCATCGATTATAATGAATGTACCAATCTAGTGGGGAATTTCGATAGCGGTGCAGGCTGTGCCTGTTTCGGGGCAAAAGGTATTTGAGAACTCTATTTTCAGTCAATTTTGCTGTGAATCTAAAACTACTTTAAAAGAATAAAATCTAACGTTTTTTAAAAAAATAGATAATAAAAGAAGTATATGAATAACTCTGCCCTAAAAATTAATAGCTTAGATAAAATGGTCAAATACCCTGAAAGACTCAAGATGCCAAAAATATTTCATATAAAACCTGAAACAAATAATATGAATAGACCTATATCTATTAAGAAATTAAATTAATAATTAATAACCTTCAATAAAAGGAAGCACCAGGTCCAGGAGTTTTACTACTGAATTCTACTAAACAGTTAAGGAAGAAATTACTCAAATTCCCTCAGAATCTCTTTCAAAAAATACAAGCAAAGGGAACATGTTCCAACTCATTCTATGAGGCCAATATTACCCTAATATCAAAAGTAGACAAATATATTACGAAAGGGGAAACTACAAATCAATATCCCTCATGAATATAGATTAGTATTAAAATATTAGAAAACTGAATATAATATGTAAAAAGAATTATATGCCACAACTGCATGAAGATTTATTCCAGGTATGCAAGACTGGTTCGATATTCAAAAATCAAAGTGAACCACCACATCGACAAGATAAAAAAACAAAAATCATTTGCTTATATAAATTAATACAGAAAAATCATTAAATAAATTCCAACACTCAATCATGATAAAAACTTTCAGTAAGCTAATAATAGAGGCATTTCACCACTTGATAAAGAATACATACAGTTAACATCATACTTAAAAATAAACCACTGGATACCTGCCATCTACAATTGGCAGCAAGGCAAAGATATCCCCTGTTTACTCTTATTTATTCCTAGTTACTCCTATTTAATTGTTCTGGGATGCAATAAGACCAAAAAAAGAAAATTAAAAGATATGCATATTAAAAAGTAGGAAATGAAACTGTCTTTACTTCATATGACATCATTGCATATAAAGAAACAATCTACAAAAAAAGGAACTTCTGAAACTAATAAATATGTATGGCAAGGTCTCAGGATACAGGCTAGTAGACAAAAGTCAACTGTTTCCCTATGAAAAACTGGAAACTGTAAATAAAAATCACCCCAAAATGAAATACTTGAGTGTAAATTGAATAAAATAATAGAAAATCCATATGTAGAAAACTGCAAAATACTAAAGAAAGAAATAAAAGAAGACCTAAATAAATAGGGAGATATTCTGTTCATGGATTGGGAGATTCAATATTGTTAAGATGTTAACTCTTTCCACTTTGTCTATACATTTAACATATTGTTAAGTTGTTAATTCTTCTCAATTCCATCTACAGATTCAATGTAATTCCAATCAAAATGCCAGCAAGCTATTTTGTATATATCAACAAGCTGATTCTAAAATGTATATGAAAAAAACAAAGGTCTTAAAATAACCCAGTCAATATTGAAAAAGAACAAAGTCAAAGGACACACATTACCCACCTTCAAGCCATAGTAACCAAGACAGAATAGTACTGGTAAAAAAATCATCATCATCATAAATAAAATTTTAAAAAACACATAGGTCAATGGAACAAAACAGAGTCCAAAAATCAGCCCTCACAAATATATTCAACTGATTTTTTTACAAAGGTACAAAGACAACTCAATGGATAAAGAATAGTCTTTTCAATAAATGGTGCTGAAACAACTGTCTATATGAATAAATAAATAAATGAATGAATGAATGAATAAATAAATAAAGAAAGAAAGAACCTAGGCACAAAAACTCACTCACTCACTCAGAATGGAACATAGACCTATTGTAAAATGTAAAATTTCTAGACATTGTCAGAAGAATGAAATGACAAGACAAAAACTATAGACTGAGAGACGATATTTGAAAAAGATGTAATAAAAGGCAGTTATCCAAAATATACAAAGAACTCAACAATAAGAGAATGAATAACATGATTAAAAATCAAGCAAAAGACCTGAACAGACACCTCTCCAAATAAGAAACACAAATGACAAAAAGGCATATGAAAAGATGCTCAGCACCATTTTCCATTGAGGAAATTCAAATTAAAACGAGATACCATTACCCACTTATTTAAATGGTAATGATCCAAAACCTGACAATGTCAACTTCTGGTAAGCATATGGAGCAACAAGAACTCTCATTCACTTCTTGTGCAAATGGTACAACCACTTTGAACAACACTGGCAGTTTCTTACAAAGCTAAATGTAGTCTTACCATAGTACCCTTCACTTGTACTCTTAAATGTTAACCCAAATGATTTACACACGTAAATCAACACAGAAATCAACATGCAAATGTTTATAGTAGTTTTGTATATGGTCTTTCATCAATAATAATGTATCAGTATTGGTTCATTAATTGCACAACAAATGTACCATAGTAATGGGAGATGTTAACAATAGGAGATATTATTAACTCTGTGGGGGATATACAGGATCTCTCTGTATTAACATTGCATCTTTTCTGTAAATCTCAAGCTATTCTAAATTTAAAAGTTTATTTTAAAAATGAACTTTGACATGGAATAAAACTTATTTTTTAGAAAATACTGAAATCCTAATGATAGCTATTAATGAATACTTTCTTTGAGTCCTAATCCTGGGTAACATTGGTCTTTCTTTACATATCAGGCCCCCACAACCTAACTTGCTTAAGTTCCTGAGTAACTCAAATTTAGATCTAACCCAGGCTTAATATACATGATTTTAAAATTCTACCATCCTATTTTGATACCTTTATGGATACAATACCAAGTAACAAAATCACTGTACTACCGGAAGAGGGGGAGGCAGGGAAGACATTCATTCATTCATTTCATTCATTTGGCAAACACATTTTTTAACTGTTATGTGCCAAACACAGGTGGATACATAGAAGCATATGGATACAAAGATGTATTTCCCACTGACTGAAATAGAAACATAATGAAGACATTATAAACTTACTCCAAGATATCTTAGTGCCTAGAATAATACCTGAGTAGAGGAGGAGTTTAATAATATTTCTGGAATAAATAAAGCATGAACATAATGTAATCTTTGGCTTCAAGGAACACAGAGTCCACTTGGAGAGATGATATAAAAAATAATTGCAGTACTTTTAATTGAGGTACATAAAAGGGTTTATAAAATCACAGATCAATTCTAACTAAAAGACTTTACTGTAAAGATGACATGAAGAAAAATATATATTTCATGCCCCAAGCGTTTCCCTGAAATCTCCTTAAAAAATATGGTTTATCCGACTCCTTAATATTACTTCACGAATGTGTCATCAGTGTCTAGAACTTAACAAGGCCTAAACAGGACATTTTACTCCTCTCCTCCATTCCAATCTTCTCCCCTGTTCCAGCCTTCTCTATCTCAGTAAATAATTCCTTTGTTCCACTTCCTCAGACAAAACAAACAAACTCATAATTATTTCTTCTATATTATTCACACTTCACACACTGATTCATCTATACTCTTTATACCCCAAATCTCACCTCTAATCCTTTAGTAATTATGTATCGGGGCCTCTTTTAAACTATATCTTGAATATAAAATGTCTCTGTATTTCCACTTCTCCTGGACCACCATCATGTCTCTGATCTAATGCATCTCCCTAATTCTATTTATACCTTTCCTAGAGGTTATTTTTATAAAGCAGATCATATAATTTTTCTGGTTCCCTAGGAAACAACATAAAATCCATCTCCTTATCATCACCTGCACAGCCTATCTTTTGCTTCTCATTCCTTTTCTCTTCCCTTTGCTCTTTGTGCTGTAGTCACACTCGCCCTCTTGCTCCTGCTTAAACATCCTAAGCTTATACTATGTCATCTTTACAAGGGCTCTTTCCTCTGCCTGAAGTTCTCTTGTCTCAGATTCTCCTATGGTTTACTCTGTCTCAACATCAAAGCCTCTTCTTATATCGTTCCTCCAGAGAGGAGTCATTCCAGTGCACTCCTCTGAAAAACAGTACCTATGTTCACTACTCTATTTTCTTCATAAAATATACATTGATATCAAGTTTATTTATTTATATTTATGTTTACTTGTTTATCATCTGACTCCCCCATAGAAATGTGAACTTCACAAAGTCAGGCACATCATCTGTCTTGTTCTGAATTAAGGAACAAGGCTTGGCACATTAAATAAATAGAAGAATGCATGAATTTAAAAAATGGGCAAATTACCAGGAGAAGAAGAGAAGAAAATATGATAAATGCTAAGATAACAGTGTACAATTTGGTAAGGCTGAAACACAGAGTTAGAATAAGGAAATATTAAATAGGATACTAGAAAAAAATGTTTTGGTTAAAATTTGTATTTATTTCTTTGTCCATGTAAAATGTTTGAATTTAATCATGTTGCAATGGGGCAAAACCATCTAAAGAATGACCAGATTTAGTTTTGTGCTTGCTTGCTTGCTTTTTTTGTTTGTTTTTAGTTTTTGCTTTCTTTTGGGGGGAGATTTGGAGTGGATAATTTGGGGGAAATGGATATTTTGTTTTTCCCAGAAACCAAATGCATAAAAATCTGTTGGTCCGACTAGAGTTCAAAAAAATTAGATGAGGGAAGATTTGTGATTATTTCAGCAAGAGAGCAAAAAGTTTGAATTAATTTCAAAGTGTTCTTCTGGGGTAGAATTCACAATATTTGGTGACCTATTGGGAATGAGGCAAAGGAAGCAGAGAAATTCCTGGCTTGAATAGCTGTATGTTTAATTGTTTATTAAATAAGATTGGGCAATCAACATGAGAAGAGAAGATTTTAGAAAGAGAAAATCATTTCATTTGTAATTAGATGCATGGATAGCTTCCAGACATCCATGAATAAATTATGGAAATATATAGAAAAATGTCTAGTGGACAAGTGAAAATATTTACAACTGCATTAGTTTAATATTTCTGTATAACAAGTTATCACAAATGTAGCAGCTGAAAGCAACATATATTTGTTAGTTCAGCATTTCCATGGTCAAGAATCCAGGCAGTGCCTAGCTAGAGAATAAAAAGCAGAGTGGGTGATCATAAAACCAATGTTATATGTATATAAGACAAGCCTGAAGACTTCCCAAAATACATAGTAGTAGTAAATATTGCTGATAGGACTCAGATATCATAGACATAAAGGCAGGGGCTGGGAACACTATAAAAAACTAGACATTTCCTGTTATATTGCTAACCAAATAAGGCCTGAGATGATTTGGATACATAAAAAATTACTGGGAAAAAAATAATAAGTACTAAAAAATTCTAAAAAATAAGTAGGAAGAAGGTGATTAATATGTTGTTTAAAAGATAAAGTTATGGGACATGAACCAGGAAAACAATTACTAAGGAAGGTAAAAGATGAAAATGATAAAAAGAAAGTAATCTACTACATCGGCTTATACAAAGTGGTTAGATACAATGCTATGTCTGCTGGCTCCCAAACAAAAATCTCTCTAGGACTTACAAATAGTGGAGGCTTGACACAGATGAAGAAAAAGTTGAGGAATCAAACAGGAGAAGGTGAAATAATCAAAAGGTCATCAACTTCAAGAAGCCATTTCCATCCCTAGGGTTGAAAGGACAAGGAGAAGGAGGTAGTGTTATTAGAGCCCAGAAGTCTAAATTCATGTTAGAAACTAGAATTGTGGGAGAGAAACTGGAGCCAGGGAGGATACTCAGCAGCTGCCAGATGTTCAGGCAGAACTAGAAAGCAAGAAATGCCTTGGTAGTTAGCTCTCCACTGCCCAGCAGTACTTCCCACTAACCAAGTCTACTTGGTAACCTATAGGCAATCCTGAAAAAGGTGTTCTTGGTTATGGGGAAGGGGAGTCAGAGAAGGTGAATGAGAAAGGAAAGAAAGTTAACAGCTAAATGAAGCACAGATGAGGACTGAAAAGAGGGAGGCCAACAAAACCTGAGACCTCTTTCGGATTGGAATCCATATTTAACAAAGAGTATTTTGACATTTTAGATAGGAACATTACTACAATAATAGATATCACTGGCCCAGGAACAAATAAGGTGAAATTAAATAATGATATTGTTGTTCATGCATGACTTAAGAAATCAGTCTTTCTGGCCTTTTTTCTTTCTTTTTTTTTTTTCCTTTCAAACTGCCCTGAGAGTCTAATAATAAAAAGTAAAATTCTTTACTAAGAAGTAATTAAAATTATATAGCTGATTAAATAAAAAGCACATTAGCAAATAAGCACTTTTTAGTATACTGAACTTTTGAATTTGCTGCAAAAAAATGTATCCATTAGGAAAATAGCTTTGCTATGAAATAATCCCCAACTGGGGCCTTTTAAACTAAAATAATTTCTAACCAAATTTGGGTTTTAGAAAGTCATTAAACTTCTTCTTAAATAAAACATCTATTTAAACACTTTCTATTATGTGTTCATGAAAAAAAACCTGATCATTTAATTTGACATAATATCATTGAACTAGAGGCCAGGTACCAAGATTATAGTACTCACTGCCTCTAATTGGCTGTGCAAACTTTAGTAAATCATTTATCAGTGTATGACTCACCTCCCACTTGCAGTATATAGGAATTAAACTACTTTTTCACCAATCATGGAGTCATATTGAGGTTTAAAAAAATCTAATGTTTAAAAACATTCAATATGTAAAAGCATCTTGTAAAATTAAAAATGGCTAAATTATATAAAGTGATAACAAGAATCTAAAATAATGAGGCATTTAACTTCTATAATAATGTAGTGAATATCTACTATTTACTGGACAAAGAGCTTTTAGAAGTGGTTATGTTAACTAAATTAAATTTTTAAAAAAATAAACTTTAGGAAAGAGAGTCCCTAAGAATACTGTAGATATTAAAATTTCCTGGAAAATCCAATATCTTGGGAACTAATCATGTCCATTCTATTTTTCAGGTGATGCCGAAACCATCAACTTTATAATAATACAACACCTAATTTTTTTGAGGTTCTTTTAAAATAAGAAGGCAGATTGAGTAGGGAAGATGGCGGATTAGGTAAAAGCAGGGTTCGCTTCCTTCCAGGTCCGCATTGAATTTACAACCAAATTATATAACCAACGTGGAGAATCACTTGAAGTCCAACTGATCATAATATGTACATCTGATAACATAAAAGAGCCACATGGAAGTTGGTAGGAGGGGCAACTCTTACCCTGTGGGCAAAGCCAGTTCCCACAATTAGTCAGCCTAAACATTAATCTTATCCACTGATGTACTAACAACAATAAAGTCTTGGTGACAACAGAAGATCACACACAACCCACACAAAGATCACGTCCAGAGTCCCCAGCACAGAGGATCAAGGAAAGTGCGCCACTGGGCCACACAGAACAACTTTCACATAAGGTCATCTACCCAAGGCTGAGAGATGAAACAAATATTCCTAACACATAGAAACAAACACAGGATGGCTAATAAAATGAGAAAACAAAGAAACATGCCACAAATGAAACAACAGGAGAAAACTAAAGAAAATAAGCTAAGCAAAATGGAGGTAAGCAACCTACTAGAGACAGAGTTCAAAATAATGGTTATAAGGGTGCTCAACGAACTTAGGGGGAGAATAGATGAGTACGAGAACCTCAACAGAGAGATAGGAAGCATAATAAAGGACATAGAAACCATAAAAAAGAACCAGACAGAAATGAAGAATACACTAGAAGGATTAGAAAGTAGACAGGACAAAGCAGAAGATCAGATCAGTGAACTGGAAGACAAGGTAGCAGAATACGCCCAATCAGAACAACGAAAAGAAAAAAAGAATAATAAAAAAAATAATAAAAATAAAAACGAGGATAGTTTAAGAGACCACGTGAAGTGTAACAACACCCGGATCACAGGAGTACCCGAAGGAGAAGAGAGCGAGCAAGGGATTGAGAATATATTTGAAGAAATGACAGAAAACATTCCTAACCTGGCAAAGGAATTAGACATACAAGTTCAGGAAACACAAAGAGTCCCAAACAAGAGGAATTCAAACAGATTCACACCAAGACACATCATAATTAAAATTGCAAAAGTCAATGACAAAGAGAGAATCTTAAAAGCAGCGAGAGAAAGACTGCTAGTTACTTACAAGGGTACCCCCATAAGAATGTCTGCTGATTTTTCAATGGAAACTTTTCAGGCCAGAAGGGAATAGCAAGAAATATTCAAAGTTATGCAAAACAAGAATCTACAACAACAAATAGTCTACCTAGCAAGGCTTTCAATTAAAATGGAAGGTGAAATAAAGAACTTCCCAGACAGGGAAAAGCTTAAGAAATTCATCACCAACAAGCCAGCATTATAAGAAATATTAAAGGGACTTCAATAAAAAAAAAAAGGGGGGGAGTAAAAAAGAAAAAAGAACAAATATGAAAAATAAAGTGGCAGTAACTATGTACCTATCAGTAATCACTTTAAATGTAAATGGATTAAGTGCTCTAATCAAAAGACATAGGCTAAAGGATTTTCATTAAGATCAGGAACAAGACAAGGGTGATCACTTTCACCACTGCACTCCAATATTGTACAGGAAGTCTTAGCCACAGCAGTAAGACAAGAAAGAGAAATAAAAGATATCCGAATTGGAAAGGAAGAAGTAAAACTCTCATTATTTGCCAATGACATGATATTGTATAGAGAGAACCCTAAAGAGTCCACGAAACACTGTTAGAACTGATCGATGAATTCAGTAAAGTAGCAGGTTACAAAATAAATATTCAGAAGTTAGTGGCATTTTTATATACCAATGATGAACTTTTGGAAAGAAAAATTACAAAAACAATCCCATTTACAATTGCATCACAAACAATAAAATACCTGGGAATCAAAGTAACCAAGGAGTTAAAAGACCTGTCTTCAGAAAATTATAAGTCATTGAAAAAAGAAATTGAAGAAGATACAAATAAATGGAAGCATACACTGTGCTCATGGGTAGGAAGAATCAACATCATTAGAATGGCCATACTACCCAAAGCAATCTATAGATTCAATGCAATCCTTATCAAAATACCATTGGAATATTTCAGAGAGCTAGAACAAATAATCCTAAAATTTGTATGGAACCATAAAAGACCCTGAATAGCCACAGCAATCTTGAGAAAGAACAAAGTTGGAGATATCACACTACCTGATATCAAACTATACCACAAGGTTACAGTAATCAAAATAGCATGGTACTAGCATAAAAACAGATACATTGATCAATGGAACAGAATAGAGAACCCAGAAATAAATCCATGCCTATATGCTCACTTAATATATGACGAAGGAGGCAAGAATATAAAATGGGGCAAAGACAGTCTCTTCAATAAATGGTGCTGAGAAAATTGGACAGATACATGCAAAAACAAAACAAAACAAAACAAAACTGGACCACCTTCTTACACCGTATACAAAAATAGACTCAAAATGGATTAAAGACTTAAATGAAAGACCCAAAACCATAAAACTTCTAGAAGAAAATTTAGGCAGTAAACTCTCTGATATGGTTAACGGTAATTTCTTTTTGGATATATCTCCTCAGGCAAGGGAAACAAAAGAAAAAAATAAACAAATGAGACTACATCAAACTAAAAAGATTGTGTACAGCAAAGGAAACCATCAACAAAACAAAAAGGCAACTGTCTGTTTGGGAGAAGATATTCGCTTATGATACATCTCATAAGAGGTTAATATTCAAAATATATAAAAAACTCATACAATTCAACAACAAAAACAAAAATAATCCAATTAAAAATGGGCAGAAGGCCTTAACAGATACTTCCCCAAAGAGGAAATACAGATGGCCAATAGATATATGAAAAAATGCTCAAGGTCACTAATCATCAGAGAAATGCAAATTAAAACTACAATGAGGTATCACCTCACACCTGTCAGAATGGCTATCATTAATAAATCAAAGAACAAATATTGACGAGTATGTGGAGAAAAGGGAACTCTCATACACTGTTGGTGGGATTGCAAATTGGTACAGCCACTACGGAAAACAGTCCAGAGGTTTCTCAAAAAAATTTAAAATGGATATACCTTTTGACCCAGCAATTGCACTTCTGGGTATTTATCCAAAGAAAACCAAAACAATAATCTATAAAGATTTATGCACCCCTATGTCCATGGCACCACAATTTACAATAGCCAAGATATTGAAGCAACCTAAATGCCCATCAACAGATGTTTGGATAAAGAAGTATGGTTCACATATATAATGGAATATTACTCAGCCATTAAAAAAAAGTGAAATCTTACTATTTACAATGACATGAATGGACCTAGAGGTTATTATGCTGAGTGAAATAAGACAAAGATAAATACCATATGATTTCACTTATATGCAGAATCTAAGGAACAAAGAAAATGAACAAATAAAAACAGACTCTCTCTCACTCACACACACACACACACACACACACACAGACTCACAATCTGGTGACAGCCAGAGGGAAGGGAGGTTGGGGGACTGGGAGAATGGGGTGAAGGGTTAGAACTACAAATTAGTAGTTGAAAGGTGCTCTTAGGGATGGGGAGCACGGCATAGAAAATGTAGTCAGCATTAATGTAATAGCTAGGTAGAGAGCCAGAAAAGAAAAAGAGCAATTAGAGGGATCGTTTTATAAACTATATAAATGTCTGACCAATGTACTCTATACTGGAAACTAATAAAATAAAATTAAAAAAATAAGAAGGCCCAACTTTTTATTTAAAACTTAATAAATATTATTATTAACCAGTGTGATCTAAAGAAATCAAGACAAGGACCCGGTTAAATTAAAAAGATTCTGACAATATTGAATAATTATTAAAAATCTACAATATTATAAATGGAATAAGAGCAGTTTCATGTAACTTTGACAATTTTATTTTAGTATAAAACAATAATAACAGAAGAGTTTTAACAGATAAACTAAAAGATCAATAATATATGAAAGAGGGTGGCGATTGTTGCACAATTCTAAGAATATACTAAAAACCATGCATCGTGGACTTTTAACAGGGTAAATTTCACGATATGTATAATTTATCGCAATAAACATTTTTTAAAAATTTTAAAAAGAAACTAATTTGTGTTATGCATAAAACACCAGCCCAAACATTCTACCAAGTGATTTCAATTTAGAATACTTATGTATTCTCCACCTCAGAAAAGGCGGAATTTCTCTGCCATAATGTCAGCTCTAGGCTTCTTACACAAATTGGTTCAGGAACCATCTCCAAATATACCACAGAGTATGTTTTCAAACCTTAGATTTTGTCTATTAGAAATTTCTAGAGGAATTATTAAAAGGTAGGTTACTTGGCCCCATCACCTGAGTTTCTGATCCAGTAAGTCTGGGTGGGATTTGAGAATTTGCAATACTAACACGTTCTCAAGTTATGCTGATAATGCTGGTCTAGCCACTACATTTGGAGAACCACTGAGCTAAGCCTTCGCATACCAAAACACAAATAAATAAAAAAGGTCATTTATAACCTCCCGCCAGGTGTCTATTTGCCTTATATTTGCAAAACTAAGAGCAACTCATGACCCTTCTTAGTATAGAAAAAATAAAATCAACACCTCTAAGTTATCATTTTAAAATTGACCCCGCAAAGGACGGAATATATATTTCAGGCAAAGAATGAGAAATTCAGCCTGTGGTAACACTGAAACATCTAGGAGGAGATGGAGGTCTGTGATCCAGAGTTTAGGTGAGAAGGAAGTAGCTAACAGTTTAAATTTTGAGCATGAGTTTTATTTTAAATGGTATCTCAGTGGGGGACAACTGAAAACAAGACTGGGCTTGCAGGAAGCTCAATAGTTAGAGGAAAGAAGAAGAGTTCAAAGAGAAAGCAGGAGAGTAGGGTATTCCGAAGCAAAAGCAGAACAGAGCAGAATTTCATTTGTCTATGAAAGCAGACAAAACTATGTTAATAAGGCAGGCATTCTAACAGTATAAGAGGCAAGAGGAAAATGTGGTCTGGAAAGGGATCTTTGTATTTTTAGAGGAAGATAAAACAGGTAATTTGGGAACTGGTAACAATCTTGATGATGAGATAAAGCAGAGTTTTGACAAATATTTGCCCATCTCTCTCAGTCAGGAATACTAAAAATAAATATATAGGAAAATGTGGTCTGGAAAGGGATCTTTGTATTTTTAGAGGAAGATAAAACAGGTAATTTTGGAACTGGTAACAATCTTGATGATGAGATAAAGCAGAGTGTTTTGACAAATTTGCCCATCTCTCTCAGTCAGGAATACTAAAAATATATATATGTTGAATATATATATATATATGTTGAATATACATATATGAATATATATATGTTGATATATATATATATTCAACATATATATATATGTACATATATATATTCAACAAAACACCATAGAAGTAAAACATGAAAATGAAAGTTTTTTAAAAGAATGGATTTTGCTATTTTGTACTTCATTTGATCAAATTATGAGTCATGGCAGGAACTTGAAAAACCATTGGTGTAGGTTAACCTACTCATTTCATAAAGGAGGGTGATAATGAAAAGGTATATGACAATGACAAATCCAAAACTCACATGAAGGATATCTGACTCCTGGTCCAATTTGGGCCAATTAAAGGATCCAAGCTGTATTAGTTGGTTCTCTAAA
The DNA here is from genome assembly GCF_000325575.1 of Pteropus alecto. NCBI lineage: Eukaryota > Metazoa > Chordata > Mammalia > Chiroptera > Pteropodidae > Pteropus > Pteropus alecto. The sequence goes on from NW_006436284.1 coordinate 1,916,000, forward strand.
GAAATAGAAACAACAGAATATATAGACATATGTTTGAGGTGACTTAATATAGAAATTGGCTCACACAGTTATGGAGGCTACGTCCTGTGATCTACCGTCTTCAAGCTAGAGAACCAGGAAAGCCGGTGGTGTGATTCAATCACAGTCTGAAGGACTGAGAATTGAGGGGGTTGACTGTGTAAGTCCCTGTCTGAGTCCGAAAGACTGAGAACCAAGAGCACCCATATGGATATCTCTGCTCAAGCAGAGAATTTGTTCATTTGCCTTTTTGTTCTATTCAGGCCCTCCATGGATTGGAAAATGCCCACCTGCATGATAAGGGTAATCTGCTTTACTCAGTCTACCACTTAAAGTGCTAATCTCTTCTGAGACACTCTCACAGACACACTTAAAAATAATGTTTTACTAGTTATCAGGGTATTCCTTAGTCTAGTCAAGCTGACACATGAAATTAACCAACATACCAGCAAAGGCATTCACCATGCCTTGAGCTTAAAAAACACCTCAGACTCAAATGCTTTACATATTTTGGCTTTTGAATACTTATTATTGTGATGTTGTACATGAACATTTAAATTTCTATTCCACGCATCGCAATAATTAGTTCATTAAAAATATACAAATATAGTTTATAGCACACTATTACGTTTCCAGGTACCACTGGCTCTGTTTGTTTTCTTAGTTGTGCTTTCTAAATTTTGGCTCTGGGCTTCCTAACAGGCAGGCTTCATTAATCCCTGAGACTCTGGTCCTTCTCTCTTTCCACTATTTGACTCTGGTTTTCAGTTGCCTGCCAAGAAGAATGATAGAGTAGAAATGCTAGAGTCCAAAAGACCTGGTTCAAAAATAATTGATGCAATTTTTAATTGTGAGATATTAGGCAGGTACTCTTCTGCGAGTCTATACTTTCCTTATGTCTAAAATCTAAGTAATACTGCCATTTTTAATAAAACACTGTACAGTATTGTGTAAACATGAATTTTTATTTATGTCCCTACCCAGGTGAGACAGCTTAGTATCTAGCATAAAGTGCTTAGTATCTGACATAATATACACTCATCACCACATCCTTCCAAGATGATGTTATTTCAAGGAGTGAGCCCCACTCTAAATTCACTCTTCATTGTGCTTCCACTTTCTCTCCTATGCCAAAAGCTAGCACAAGTGACATACGCATCCGCTAAGAGGGAAGGAAACGGGTTTTCTCTGTAAAACACATCCCTTCGGGAGAACTAATATTAGAAAAATGGTAAGGAGAGGATCAAGGTAAGCTGAAGAGAATTTTTCAACATCGTAAATAGAAATTATGAGAATTTCTCTCCGAAAGAACTTAATTTAAGCCATTCTGTATGTAGTTCTTCACAATATTTCATGTTTTGCACATATCTGTGTATTTCTCTAATCCTTCCCACCAGACTATAAACCTCCTGAGGTCCAGACTTGTATCTTCTTTATTTTAGAATCTTCTCATGGCACTTATCCCAATTCTGTTGATACAGAAAGCCATTAATTGTGTGTTGAATCAATAATATTCAGTTTTATTCAGATTTGAGGTTTAAAATGCTGCATAATGGTTTTCTTCTCTCTCTGGAACCCATGCTGTTCCTAGCAGAGAGCAATGAGTAAACAATCTATTACGGAAATGAACCAAACAGCCGTGCATTCTGTGAAAGCATCCAAGGAAATACTACCTATGGGGTCTTCTCAATAGAGATTTGGGCACACAGACTGATAATAAAACCAATGCTGCACTCCCTCTGTCCCAACGGCTTCAAGGACATGCTTTGATTTGAAACAAATCGGAGTTGCTTTGAGCACAATACTCCCGACAGCTAAAAAATATTGTTTCTGATACTTTAGAATAGCCAAGGTCCATGATTCAAGAAAATAACAGAAATGTCATCACCTATTTAACATCTCCAAAGAATTTACAAAATAAAATTGCTGATGCCGTTTAGCTTGGTTCGCGTAAATATTTTTAAAAGGAATAAGTTAGACTCCTTTTCATGCTTCGGGACTACAATAGATCAGATGTAAAAAGGCTCTAAACCCCTAGAAATAAATCAAAAATATTTTTGATCTATATGAGACTTTAGTTCACAGCACATTCATAGATAGGCCACTGCTGATTTCTTTCTTGTAATCATTCTGGGAGACACAACTGTTTTTATTTCACACATTTACAGATGAGGAAACTGAAGGGTAAAGAAGTGAAGTGATTTTTCCAAAGTCATCACCGCAACGTTTATGCTTCCACATCCTGAGCTGTTTTATTTTTAAATCATGCAGTTTCGCTACTGATCTTTGGTACTAGATAATTCTGATTCCTCTTTATTCTATCTTGATGTCCATGGAAAAAATTGCTAATGAGGTACTTTCCTCCAGCAAGGTTACCATGTGATGGCAATTTCCACCTTGAATGAGAGCAATAGAAAAAATAACAAAGGAAGAATCACAAAGAACATCTGCTGATGATAGCAAAGACTATGGAGGGCCTAGAATGGAAAATTCTGGGAACAAGACTGAAGCTTCCCTTAAAAGCTACACAGCATTTTATGCATGGATCTCTTAACGATTTTTCTTCAGTCATCAGTAGACAGCAATGATCTAGAATGTAGGACTGCAGTAAGCAATTTTATGTGAGCTAATGGTAAAAATGACCTGAGAATTTGCATGTACTGCCTCATTTTATATTCGACCAAGAAATTTTGTGGTACAGCATTAAATAAAAATGGCTCAGCTAGATAATATCTATAAGTGATGACCTTCCACTGCCCTCATGTCTTCACAATAGCAGCAGATGCCTTATAACTAGCAGGATTGATTCATGCCACCCTCTTCTATTTAGGCTGCTTTCAAAGGCTTTTCTATTGCTGCAATAAGTGTCAGTGCAGCTATATTGTGCTGCTTTGATTAAGCTCTTTCAATTATAGTCTAAATCTTACATGTTTCATGCCAATTGCCATAACTGTCAACTTTATATGACATTTTGAAATACAGAATTTCAAATATCAAATATGCATTCCATATTTCTCTCCTTAAAAAAAAAAAATTCAAGCTGTGCCAATATTGGGTTTTAGAATTCATTTATTTGATCAAAAATTTAGTAATAAGCAGTTTAAAAAACATAAACATGAGTTTGGAATAATTGGGGACATTTTAATTATGAACTGGTTATTAGATGATATTAAAAAAATTATGTTATTTTGTTAGGTGTGATAATGATATTGTGGTTTGTAAGGTAGCCTTTATTTTTAGGAAATACCAATTGAAATATTTATATGTAAAGTGTCATGATATCTGCAACTTATTTGTTAATGAGTCCAATCAAAAAATATATATGTACATATACATGTATACATATACATAAAAAGTTATAGATGATAATATAGATTAAGCAAATATAAAAAATTACTGAATGTAGGTTGTGAATATATGTGCTAATTATATCAATTCTGCATTTTCTGTATATTTGCATAATAAAATGTTGGAAAAAATTAATCCTATACTACATGCCAAAGACAAAGGCAATGAAGCTGCAAAAAGAATAAAACAAATTTCCTGATTTCATAGTCCAATAATCTAATTAAAGTTATATAAATATATACAATTACTGTAATTTGTAATGAATATAGTACTAACAGTAGGTAGCAAGATACTTAAGGGCACAGAAGAGGAAGAAAACAATTCTGCCTACAGATGTCAAGCAAACGTTTCCACAGAGACTGATGCTTAGATAGGAGCTGCAAAAACACATGAGCAGAGAGGCCGTTGTTGGCAGAGGCAAGTGATGGGCATCACTGCAGAAGCACTGAAACAGCAAAAAAGAGTTAGGAAACAGCACAATCAAGGTAACTGGACCACTGAGCATGAGATGGAAAGTCAAACAAAGACTGGTGATCTGATAAGAAGAGTACATTTTGCTAAAGAGTATGAATCTTTATGTTAGCCAGGATTACTGTGGTGATCATTTTACAATATATACAAATACCAAATCCTCATGTTGTGCACCTGAAACTAACATAATATGTCAATTATATTGCAAAAAAATATTTCTAAGAAAGGAGATGGCATGCTCATTGATCCATGACTTTCCAATTGGGTAGTTATTCAAATGCCTGGGTCAAAAAAATTTCTTGGTCAGTGTCATAAAGACATGACCTTAAACTTTCCCAACAATTTGAAGAAAATTATGGCTGATTTTTCTAAATGAATGAGCCAAGTCTAAACAATTGAGCCCAGAGAAAACATGTCATATTCATGCCAAAAGAATTGAAATAGTGAAAGCTGTTAATAATAGAAATTAATATAGATAGATATGTATCAGTTAAGAAAATCTGGCATGCAAATATAAAAACTAAAAATTAAACCAAAGAAAGAAAGGAAGATTGTTTGCGTTATTAAAAGATTAGTAATTTTGGAAAACTTTTCACTTGTGCATTAATCTATCCATAAACACTGAAAATTTTTCTTCAAAGATAATTGTTTATTCACTGAAGCCTATAAACAAACATTTCTTCTAAATTGCTAGAATTCACTTTATTCTGGGTACTAAAGGCAAATTAAGACAAGTTCTCAGTGAAAGGATTCTACAAGGTAGAAAGAAACTACAATATGTAGTTTACAATATGTAATTTGCATGTTTTAAAATTCACCTATTAAGGGAAGTATACCTCTACTGCCTTCTGATTTTGTTTAAGCCTTTATATATACCTTTTAAAATTTGGCAGTGAATGAGTAGATTTGCTGCTTCTCTAGACTCAATTTCCTGAATTTTTTATTTCAACTTTTTTCTTCACAAATCATATACTGAATACTGTAAGAAAGTATACTTTAAGATGTTTTTCATTTTATTTTTGTCAGATGTTGTATATGTGACCTTATCTTCTTAATAGTATGAGATGTTCTAGCTGCACTTTTCAGACTTCAATCTTTGTCTGGGATTGATGTAATATCATTTAGTTTTTACCTCTAATTTATAGGAATCAGGAATTAATGGCTTATAATTGTATGGTTATGATCCAATATTGAAGAAAATTAGCAATTTGAATCCAAAGGTGTACTTAGGAGATAGCTTTGGGAAATTTTAGGAAGCAAGTAAATATGCTTAAATGTAGTTCCTTAATAGATTGTTGGAAGAATATCCCAAGAAAGGAGAAGAGACAAGAAAACTTTAAAGTGAATAACATTAAAATCCTTAACAAGCACTTTTATACTAGATCCTTGGGAGGAACTATAACATCTGCTAGGCTTTTTCTAACTTTAATTCCCAGGCTACCAATTAGAAGTGGAAAATTACTTAAGCTGTATCTGTAGCTTACAGTTAATTGTTTAGATTCTAGGTTTCCCCTACACTAGCCTTTGGTCATACCACTATAGGAGAACAAGTAAAATGTCACTATTGTCGCAGAAGAAACAGAGAGGTCTGTTAAAACAAGGATATGGAATGGAAGATACAAATATCTAGACTATAATTATATTTTATCAAGAAGCACCTGTGATAATCCTCCTAAACTTTTCCATTGACTTCATGGCCTGAAAAATTTAATACAGCCCTCAGGGAGCCTGGGGGCATATCCCAAAGGTGCCATCTATAATTTGAAATACTTAAAGTGCCAGTATAACGTTTAAAAATGCTTGCAAATTTTGTATTCTACTCCTTAATATATCAATATTTTTTTAATGTAAAAGTGGTTTCAGCTACTACAAGTTAACTCTTTTCATAAATATTTAAATAAAATCAATGCTCTTAAAGATAATCATGCATATTTCTGGCTGTATATCTAAGCATACTCAATTCAAGAAGCATGATCTAGACACAATCTAAAGGTTTCTGTGCAAAGGTCACACCTCTGAGGACAATGTTGAGGCCTTCAGGGCTCCAGAGATGGAGGATTACTTGCTCTTCAGTTCATGAATGCTGTTGATGTTTTTTAGATTTTCTTCATTATTTAGGAAAATGGGTGGTACAGGTACTACTGGGCATGTCTGGAGATGAGAGAAGAAAAAAAACTTATATTCCAGTTAAACTAAGAAAAATACAAAGGAAATGCATTGATTTTCTCACCTTAGGTCATTCTTAGCTTTAGATCAACAGCAGTTCAATTGAAAATTGAATGCCATGATTGTACCAACATAAAACTGTGAGGTTTTAGGCCCCATAGTAGTCGACCAGCAGAAAGTAGGGAATTATGAATGAAAATTTCAACCAAAACTCTCTGACTGGGGTGGGGAAGAATGGCCTCCCCAACAGAGAGAGATACTATTACCTTAAAACATGAGATAAAGACAGAAGCTAGGCATGTATAGTAGAGCCAATAAACTATTCACCAGTCAGCTCTCAGTCTAGGCATCGTTTCCTCAGAGAGGCCTCTGTTGCCAATCCAATGTTGGTTTTGTTACTCTGTCCACATATCTGCAAAGACTCTTCCTAAATTGATAAGCATTTGTATTCTCAAATTTATTGTATAAACCTTTAGTACAGGAAGTATATAGCTCTTATTCCCATTGCCTTAAACATACTAGGTCCTCACTAAACATTGATCGTTTGCAAGATTAAATAATGATCTCTTTTCCATCAAACATCAATAGAAAATCAGTAAAAATATAAGTAATAATAACATTGAGCTTCATGCCTCCCCCCGCACTTTCTTTCTTATCAATAATACATCCCTTCTATTAGTGGGAAGTGTATGCATGCTTGCATAACCTTTACAATTATTTTCTATAATGGTTACTCTTCTGGACAGAAAGAAACCAGATCTATATTTCTATTCTCAGATTCATTTATGTTTAGCTGAAGAAGTCACTCAGTCATAAAACCTAATTAGCATGCTACTCTCAGCAGCTATGAGTACTGCTGAAATGTCCTTCATTCATATTAATTTACCATTTTAGCAGAGGCTATTAAACAAATAACATAATACATGGTGAAATGGCTTTAAATTAGGACACAATTCAGCCAGCTTAAATGCAATGAATTGGAAAGGTATATATATAAAAGGAGTGTCTTATTCACTGGGGATCCTCCTAAGGTACATATTTCTTTTAACCTCAATCATGCAGGACAGATGAAAAACTCAGACATAAATGTTATTTGTCATGATTCAGGTCATTTGAAAAAGTATCTTCTGGAGCTAGCATGACTAAGTCAGAGATTCAGAACAAATGTAATTGGACAGTAAAAAGTGGAATGATGTCATTGGTTAAGTCAGCTGAGACAGGTGGTCTGCAGTCTGTACCTTAATTCCCATACCATCTTCAATCTGTCATATAAAATTAATGACTCACTCCAAATAACAAATGACTGTTGTTTGGGGCTATAGGACAAATTCCTTTGCAAGGTCACTACATGTAAACACCACATATTTTACGAATCTTTAACTGACATCAGCAAGAGGGAAATAACAAATTTGAATCTGACATTGCAGTCCTAATACTGTAGCATTAAGAAAATAAGAGGATTGAGACATTTTAATATATAGAGTAAGGCAATGGGTAAATGATAGAAGAAAATAAATTTGATTCTCAGATCTTTGGTTTAGATATCAGACACATAGAAGGAAGCTTGACCCCCAAAAAGTTGACAGCAATAGATTTCCTATAGAAATGAAAACCCATGTCCACAAGAGTCAAGCAGTTTAAGGGCTGTAGCATGTGGTGGCACACAGATTCTTCTCAAGCATTTGTTACCTCTCTCAGCTCTGTACTGAAACACAATGAGAGTGGAGTACCTGAAGTTTGCCAATTACAAATCATTGATGTTTTCAGGAGCAAACAGACAGGGTGACTCAGTAGACTGTAGATTTCCCATTATGAGAAGTCAATCACAGGCCAAAAGACCACTTATCAGACATTTTGGATACAGATACAGCCTTGGAGATGCCCTCCAACTCTCATATTTGAGACTATCAAATCATCTTGTACTTCTACATTTCACACATTGCTCCTGTAATTATTTCTTTAATAGCATTCTTCTTGTAAGGGCCGTGAGGTCAGAAACTGGTTCTTCATTTTTGTGTGCTCAGAGACTAGCACAGCTTATCTAACAGATAAGATGCTCAATAAAATGCTGTTATTGACTGACAAGTCTTGTAAACCTAAAAAAAGGTGCTTATTGAATTAAAAGGTTTAACTTTAAGTTGCCATGACTTTCTCCAAAATTTACATGCAAGGTATTTTAAAGAAGGTTATTGTGACTTCCAAAGTTTCAAATGAAAATATATGGAATTTTAAGCTGACTTCATGTGTCATTATTACAAAGTTAATAGCTCTTTATAATAATAAATATCTAGTTTTCTATCCCACTCCTAGCAAATACTAGTACATATATATATATATATACACACACACACACACATATATGTATATATAAATACAAATACTATAAATAGGAGCAGCTGTATCATTCTTGAAACTTTTATTTCTTTTGACTTTTATTTTTTTTGGTCATTGAAATTATAAAATTTAATTAAATATTTTCTAAACAAACAGATGAGCTCTTCCAAATAAATTATGTTTTGTGTCTGTCATAATTCTTCTGGAGGTTTTGAATTTTTTTTTTATAAATGTAATCGCAAAAATAAAAATGCCATCAAATTAGGTATGAGTAATAGCAGGAAGAAAATCATAAAACCTGGAAAGATTCTGCCTTCTGATTACTTCAAAGTTGATGTCAATTTCCCATTTTACTTTCATAAAACTGAAAATCAAAACTGTAGATGATTGTGTGGTTTATGTCAGAAAGACAGTCATCATTTTGCATCCTAAAAGGAGAGACCACTGCCCCACATCAAAAGACTGAGATTAAAGACATGTTTATGAATTTTAATTTTAAAATAAAATATAAGGTTCAAATTCTGAATGTGTAATTTTTATGATTCCTTTCTTTCACTAACTTTTTTTCATTATCATGGCAATAACCTTAATAATGTAGATGAGGAATTTCACACTACCCCAAGACTAATGGTCATAAATCAAGGCTCATAGGTGAAATGCCTGCAGGCAGATGTGTTTGTAAAACTGAACGCCTTTGGGGAAGTCATGTATGTACTAGTTCGCTACAATTGGTATCACATCATTTTTTACTCTGGCCTGCCTCACACATACACACAATCTCCCTGGCACTTTCTGAAGGCATTTTATTTTTGACCCCAGACTTAAGTCAAACTCCCCTTAAAAAACAAAATGTTTTTTTCCCTTTCATTCAATCAACCATGATACTTCATAAATATAATTATTTGCCTTCATGGAACTAATGCAATAATTCAATAATGGTAAAAAAAAATCAGGGCAAAATGCATGCACGCACAACCACATAAAATAGATACATAATGAAATACAGAAAGATTACGCAATATCTTGGGTCAAGTGTAATATATCATTTCATGTTCAAACCTATGAGAAAGGTAATATTATCGTTATAGCCATTTCGTAGATGAGAGAACTAAGGTTCGGTGACATAAATATCTTTCCCAAGGTCACTCAGCTAGAAGATGGCTAGAATGGGATTCAAACCTCATTGGTCTGACTACAACAATGACTGCAGTACTAATCACAGTAATACTCCATGTGTGTGTATGTGTGTGTCTGTGTATGTGTGTGTGTAAAAAGAAAGAGAGAGACTGTGCCTATATGGAAGGGCAAGCTTTCCTTTCTTCTAACTAATGACTTTTTGAAGAAGGTAGATTTTGACAAAGGTAATGTCCTCCAGTTACATCATGCTGAACAGATTAGTGGCTGAACCATCTTCAGTCACTGTGTAGCCATTCAGCTCATCAGAATCTTAAAAATCATTTTTAGATGGTATGTCAAATTATGACACACTAGATTACATTCATTCTAAATATTGTTTTTATCATATTACCTTTCTTGTTTATGTGATGGACACTACAGAACATACTGCTTCAAAGTGTCACAAAAATAATTTAATATAATAAGTTTAAAGAAAGTAAGCTGGAAAATGTATAAAAAAGATAGCAAGAGCTTGTTATATAGAAAGAATTGACTGACATATTTTCTGATTCCCTCTATATGCAGAGTGTAATGACAATTTTTGTAACAATTTCTATAAGGAAGCTCTCCATTATTTTTGTTATTCCAGTAATACAAAAATTATTTATTAACCCAGTAGATTTAAATTGCCAGAACTATACTATTTAGCAGGAAACGTATTGCTCTTCAATGTCAGTAATTTGTAGCTTGAGTCTTTTCATGGATTAACATGAGTTACATTAGCTCTGAATAACAAAGAAAAGAAATGGTAGAGTCAAGTAACATGGGTTTGAATCCAGAAAGCACATTTTTTCCCAGCTATACAATCTTAGCAGTATTAATAAATTCTCTAGGCTCCAATTTTCTCATCTCAAATAATAGCACTCAATTGTATGCTGCTGCTAAGTAAAGATAAAATTATGTAAAGCAAGAAAAGTGCTCTTAGCACTGTAATATGTACGTGGTAAATACCAGTCATCATACCTGTTATTAAAATATAATGTATTATTTTCCAGTTCCAGGTAAGATGCTGCAAGCACCCTCAATTTTGCTACTCCTTTTGAACACATCTATAAATCCTGAGCATAATAGATGGAGCAACTATTTGAGGACTCTCAGAAGTAGTTACTAGTAGCTGGATTGTGGAAGAAGACCAGAAATAGAAGTCCTCTCATTCGGTGGTAAGTTTCTCATTTTTATTTTCCTCCTAGTGAAGGCCCAAATCTGCAAGTGGGCTTCAGCACAAACAGGAAGCTAGAAAGGAGCCTTAAATTCTGGCTGGAGAATTAGGAAAGGAGTCTTAAAATGGTCAGAGAGAGAAGTAGAAAGCTCTCATTCATTTTCCTCTCTTTGTTGTCTCTTGCTCCAGCCCATGAGGCCCATAGGTATTTAGAATTCTGAGGCAGGCGAAAGATCCCCTCTGATAAGTGGGACTATGGCCCCACAATGTGGGGTGTACACCCACTGCTTTTTGTCTTTCTTTATTCTTCCACTGCCTGACTCCAGACATAGGCACATAAAGAAAAATGAGTGACAAAGCAGGATAAGTCAAATCCTATATTTCTATGCAGAACAATTTCCAGGGAATCAGAAAGTACCAGTGAGATTACAGAGAGGGAGACCTGGGAAAACAACCCTATAAATTAGCTTATGAACTGTTGAGTTTAGCACTGAGCTGTGCATATGTGGTTTTAACCCTAAATTGTATATCATGGACTCTGAAAACTAAACTAAGGTATAGATTACTGTCCAGGTCTCAAATCAGCTACTGGGTAGCACACATGTGGGGCAGATCCAAATAGCACTGAAAAGATCTGGAAAACAGAACTGACACTGAAACCACAATCAACAGAAGACTGGTTGAACCTTGTGGTCTGAATGCCATTTGGTATTTTGCTTGCTAAGCAAAAATGTCAATATTCTCCACAGAATTTAAGGCTCAATGTTTAAAACATAATATGCAAAATGTCCAGGACACAATCCCAAATTACTTGGAATATAAAAAAGAAAAAAAGGAAAATCTCAGTGTTCATGAAAAAAATATAATCAACATAAGTCAACACCAGTTGTGAGAGATGGAGGAATTGTGTAGCAAAGACTTTAAAGCAGCTATTTTTAAAATGCTGAAAAAAATGAAGACAAAAACTCTTGAAATGAATGGAAAGCTAGAAAGATACTATAAAGCAATAGCAGTTTTAAAGAAGAATCAACTTTTCTTTTGAAAAATTTTCAAACTGAAACAATAACTGAAGTTTTAAAATATTACTTGCTGGGCTAAATATCAGAATGGAGCTGACAGAAGAAAGAGTAAATAAATTTGAAAAGAGATTAACACAAACTATGCAATCTTTTTAACAGAGATAAAACATTAAAAAATATAGAAATGAACAAAGACTCAGGAACTTAAGGAAAATACCAAAAGATATAACATTTGTGTCATTTAGAGTCTCAGAAAAAGGGAAAAAGTGTGGTGCAAGAAAATATATCTAAATAAATAATAAATGAAAACATCACAAATTGGTGAAAATTAAACTCATAGATTCAAGAAGCTCAGCAAAGCCCAAACAGAATCAACACAAGAAAACCCATGCCCAAGAAGACACATCATAATCAAACCACTGAAAACCAAAGATGAAGAAGTAATTTTGAAAGCAACCACAGGAAAATGTTACATTCTAAGGGAAAAATGATTTGAAAGAATGAGGGTTTCTGAAACAATGGATGCCAGAAGGAAGTTTAACAAAATCTGTAAAATGCTGAAAGAAAACAATTGGCAATCTTAACCTCTAAATTCAGCAAAAATATCATATAAAAATGAAGGTAAAATATAAACATGAAGGAAAACTTAGAAAATCAGAGCTATCAGAACTACTTAAAAATAATTACTAAATGAAGAACTTCAGGCAGAAGGGAAATGATATCATATGGAAGTTTTGAATTCAAGAATAAAAAGTAATAGAAATGGTTAATAATGGGAAAATAAAATAGACCATTCTTCTTGTGTTCTTTAACATATGTTTAATGGTTGAAAGAAAAAATTACATTTTCTAATGGAGTTTTCAGTCCATGTGTATATAATATGTAAGACAGCAGTAACATAAAGGGGAAAGGGAAAAAAAAACCTGTATAGTGATAATATTTCTACTTTACACTTGAGATGGTAAAATTCCAAACCCAAATTCCAATCCCAACTAAACTGTAAAAACTTAAGTATTTATTTTTAAGCCCAGGGTAACCAATAATTAAAAAAAAAAGAAAAAGAAAAAAACTATGCAAAGCAAAATAGCAAAACAGATAAAATAAAATAGTAAAAAATGTTCAAATAACTTAAAAGACAAGAAAAGGAAGACAGAGAAACTAAGAATAAAACGACCTATACTAAAACAAATAATAAAATGAGAACCCTAATTCCAAATGTATCTATAACTAAATTAAATATAAATGTTCTAAGCACAACATATAAAGAACAATGATTGTCAATAACAATTTGAAATAGAATGATGCAACTTTTTGATATCTGCAAGAAACTCACTTCAAATATAATGATCTAGGTAGGTTAAAAGTAATAAGATGGAAAATATAGATACAAAAATAATCAGAAGAAAGCTGGAACTGTAATAGTAATATCAAACAAAGTAGACTTCAAAGCAAAGTACTAAGGATAAAGAAGAATATTTCATGGTGATAAAAAACCAATTCAGCAAGAAGACTTAACAATCTTAAAAGTGAATTCATCTAACCACAAACCTTCTAATATATGAAGCAAAACTAGCAAAACTAAAAGGAGAAATAGGCAAACCCATCGTTATAGTTCAAAAGTCAACACTATTTTCTCAGTGACCAATGAAACGAGTCAACAGAAAAGCAGCAAAACCATAAAACGGAATAACATCATCAACTCATAGAATATAACTGACATCTTTAGAACATTCTTTACAATAAAAATACAATACCCATTCCTTCCAAATGCACATAGAACAATTGCTAAGATAAAGCATGTCCTGAACCATAAAGCAAATCTTAATGGATTTAAAGGAGATGAAATCATACAAAGTAGATTTTCTGTCCATTAGAATTAAACTAAATCAATAATATAAAGATAGAAGGCTAAAATCTCCAACACTTGGGAACTAAACAACCCATTTTTAAATAATCCATCATTAAAAGAAGAAGCCTCAAGAAAAATCAAAAAGATATGAACTAAATGGAAATGAATATACATGTTATCAAAATGTATCAAACGCAGGTAAGGTAGTGCTTAAAGGGAAATTTATAGTATTAAGTGCTATAGTAGAAAAGAAAATTTCAGATCAATAACAAAAGCTTCCACTATAATAAACTAGAGAAAAAAGAGCAATATAAAGCCAAAGAAAATAGAAAGTAATAACAAAAGTAGAAATCAATGAAATAGGAAACAAAGAACAATAAAGAAAACCAATAAGGCCAATAGCCAAGTCTTCGGGAAAAAAAATCAATAAAATTGATAAAGTTCCAGCTAGACTCACAAAGAAAAAAGAGAAAAGATACAAATTATCAATATGAGTAGTAAAAGAAAGAATATCACTATGAAGCACACATTCAAATGGAAATAAAGAAATACTATAAACAACTGTGAATATAAGTTCAAAATTTAGATGAAATGGACTAATTCCTTGGAAACCAAAAGCTATAAAAACTCACTGAAAATTAAATAAACAACCTAAATAGTTTCATAACTATTAAAGAAATTGAATCCATAGTTTAAAACCTCTGAAGAAGAAATCTACACGTTCATTTTACTGGTGATCTACACGTTCATTTTACTGGGATCATTTTACTGGTGATTTCTACCAAACATTAAAGAAAAGAAAAATAATCATTTCTATAAAACATCTTCCAAAAAGTAGAGAAAATTCTCAATTCATTTTATGAAGACAGCATTAATATGAAACTAAAATTGGGCTAGGATAGAAAGTGACAATTACCCACCCATACTCCTCAATATAATTTAATATAATACCACATTAATAGAATAAGCAAAACTCAAAATTCATTCATGATAAAAACTCTCGGCTAACTCAGAGTAGAAATAAACTTTTCAGTCCAATAAAAAAGTATCTACCAAAAAAAAAAAAACCAGCTAATATAGTATAAATGTAAAAAACTAAATAATTTCTCCCTAACATTGGGAGAAAAGTAAGGCTATATTAACTCTCATCATTTTATTCAACAGCTCACTAGAAGTCCTAGTCAGTTCAATAAAGCAAGACAGAAGTTAAAGACATATAGACTGAAAAGGAAGAAATAAAATTGTTCCTATTCATAGATAACATGACTGTCTATGTAAAAAATATCTTAAGAAATCTTTTATAAAAACTCCTAGAACTAATTAGTGACCAATTAGTAAGGTCACAAGATACAAGGAAAACACACATCAATCATATATCTACATACCAGTAATTGGAAATTGGAACAATTAAAAACCAAAATTTAAAAAGTACTATTATTTACAATGTCTTCAAAAATATAAATATAAATATAATAAAATATCTGAATGCTGGAAACTAAAAAACACTGGTGAAAAATTAAAAATGACCTAAATAAATGAAGAGATATATGATGATTACTACATATTAAAATTATTTAAAATTTAAACATTCTGACATCAAGCACTGGTATGGATATGGATCAACTGGAACTCTCATTGCCATGGGAATGCAAAATAAAAGTCATTTCAGAAAACAGTTTGACAATTTCTTACAAAGTGAAATATATATTTACCATTCCTTGTATCTTATGACCCAGCATTCCCACTCCTGAGTATTTACTCTGAAGTGGTAAAAACATATGCTTACACAAAGACCTTTACACAAATGTTTTCAGCAGCTCTACTTATAATCCTCCAAAACTAGAAACAGTCCAATGTCTTTCAATGGGTAAATGATTAAATAAACTGTGGTAAATCTATGCAATGAATTCCACAGTAGAGAAGAACAACTCAAAATATGCAATGTAGTGAATGAACCTCAAAAAACACTATGGTGAGTGAAATAAGCCAGTATCAAAACGTTATGTACTACACATTTACATTTTTATGACATTCTCAAAAAGACAAATGCATAGTGACAGAGAACAGATCAGTGGGTGTCCGAATTTAGAAGTAGGAAGAGAGTGTCACTACAAAGGGCTAGCAGAAGGGAGATCTGGGAAATGATAGAGCAGTTCTATATTCTGATTGTTGTAGTATTTATATGAGTCTGTATAGAGATTAAAATTAATAGAACTGTACAAAAAAAGTTATTTAATTAAAAATAAAATAAAAAGATACTGGAATCAACAGAAACTATGGTATTTGGGATGTTCTCAGTGTCAAAAAACAGGAAGCGAATATAAACTTAAATAAAGGTTTATTTTTCATATCTAATCAGTCCCAAAATAAGCAGTTTCTTATGTGATTAGCTGTTCAAGAATGGTGTCAAGGCCATAAGCACTTTCTATTTTTAAGTCATTATCCTTAGCTTGCTGACTTGTCATCCTCACATTTGTTGCCTCTTGTCAAAATATGGTGACCCAGCTTCAAGCATGAGGATCTTGCTTAAGGTTAGAGGAGGGGCTTAAGAAGAAAGCCACATCTGTACTCATTATCAAGAAATCAAAGCCCTTCCAGGAGACCACCCACTTCCAACAGACTTGTCATTATATTTCATTGGCCAGAACTGTGTCATTTAACCACATATCCTGATTGTGTAGCCAATCACTAGTGAAAGACATAGATTAATCAACCCATAATTAATCTCCAGGGGTTGGAGTAGAGGCCTACTGCCCTAAAATTAAGCAAACCACACAAGAAACTATCTGCTTATGCTATTTAGAATATTAGCTAAAATTTCCTCACTTGTTATTTCCACATCATAAATGGAATTTTTAAAAATACTACTTCACTTTTAAAGTATATTGATTTTCTCTAAACAATCATTTCAAATCCTTATCACAAGTTTTCTAATATATACAGTCATAAAATTTATTTTAGATAAGCTTAAACTTATTTCACATCAAAGACTTTAAAATACATGAAAAATAGTGTGCAAGAATGTACACGTGAAGGAACTACTGTTTTGAGTAAAGTAAATTATTACAAATATCTGACAGAAATGTTAACAGCCAATGTTTTCACCCTATGTTCAAATTTTCTTTAAAATTTTCCCTCACTGTAGTTTTCCAACAACCTTAAGAAAGAGTATTTTCTCCAAAAATGCTTGAATATCAATTTCATTTGCTTAAGGACTGCATGGCAACTGAGTATTGTCAAGCAAAGGGGATCTGGAGGAGGACAATACAGATGTGAGAACATTCTTACAAAATTCATATTACCTGTTTGTTTTAAAAGACTGTTTTTTTGGTGCAGCCCTTGCTCATTCCTGATCTCATTTTTATCTCTCATGCTCTGTGCAAAATTTCCAACCAGAGAAGAAACATTTGGCACCTTGCATTGTTTATATTTCATAGGCTTGCTGATCTTTGCGTCTGGCACCTCCTTACATTGTAGTTTCCCATGGAGCATGCAAAACCCAAAGAAAGGTTTATTTTAGTCCAAGACAGTGTCAAAGAACAATATGAACTATTCATGTAAGCACCTGCCAGTAAAATCCATATTTAAAAGCTCCAATGGAAATTCGAATGGAATTGACTCTTTCTTTAGATCTACTTTTATAAGTGATCTTGCCAAAATGTTATTCTTTTTTCAAATGCTAAGCTCTACCAAACAACGTACAGATAAATGGAATCTAAACTGCTAAACCACATACTGTACCAGCTGTAAGAGACAAGTACAGTATATGACTCATGTTATTTACTTTCTCCTCAGGGAAAAATAGGAAACAGTTGCTCTGAGCAATTTTTATTGACTCACCAGTCCTTTTCTGGAGATGACAAGTTTCTTTAAGGATGGCAAGGTAAGGTAAATAAGACCGTAAAATTTCACTCATCATCTAGAAGAAAGCAACAAATTAAAATCCCATCCTCCTCACTCACAGCCCTATTTCTGGCATTCAGTTGAGGTATTCTAATATAAGAATGATTCTCTGCATCCATGCACTCAAAGAAAGGCAACTGTACTGACAAATGTGTTCAACGAATAGATTTATCCAGCTAAAGTCACTGCCAGGAATGTAATCCAATACCATAGATTAGGTTTTGTTCACATAACATATTTTGTAAAGTTATAAAATTATTCATCTGTTTCTGTAATTTATAAGTTCCAAAGTTTCCTTGAATGTGGAATTCACTAAATTCTAAAGATAATTGTAAAATTCCCAGCACCACTCTTCACTCTTAGAAGATTAATTTAAATATTGCTTCATCTAGAACACAGAATCAGCTATAAACTCCCACAAATTTATTATTTTATATTCTTCCCTGCTTCTCTTTTCATGAAACTTTACCTTTAAGACTTCAATCTCAAAGAGAGAGGGGAGAGTAGTTTTACTACAAGCCTTCAATGAAATTTTACTTAATGTTTTATATAACCAATATCAACTTCTCTTCTAAACCTCTTCTTTTAATTCCAATGTTGCCCTTTCAAAACATAATATTTGACACTATTACTGCTTTCCTTTTCTTTTACTCCCAAATGCCAGGAATGAATGGTGAACATTCTGTGATTCTGTCATAAAAGAATTTACTTTTCTCTCTTTGTATTATGCATTATAAACAATGCTGTGTATACACACACACACACATGCACATGCGCGCACGCACACACACACACACACACACACACATACCTCACGCATGTCACTGTCCAATAGAGGTCAGCTCTACTCTTAACAGTCATTTGAAGACCTAGGCCTCTTCTATCTTGTGAAACAACCATGCAGGGGAAAGAAGGTTAATACTGTGCTTTTACAATGAATTTCCTCACTAATATGTCAATAATGCAATGTTAAATGCAGAAAAATAAGAAACTAGCTCAAGAGGATAAAGGAAAGAGACACAAGAGATCAATTAGTTGTCATATCTAGGTACAAGGTTCACCTCCTTTGGAAACCATATCCAAAACCCCAAATTACTAGTCCCTGAGTTCAAGCCCAGGCTCCACTACTTACTAGGTATATGATCTCCAGTAAATTAGTTATCATATCTGTGGTTCAATGTCTTTATCTGTAATGTCACTATATTAATAGTACCTCAAAGGATTATCTTATGAATTAAACATATTACCCACTAGTCACACAGAAATCCATCTCTAAATGTTAGAATTTATTATTTATTTTTGTCTTTTCTCTAGATTATAAATTCCTTAAGTAATGGCACCATAAAACCTTTAACAGAGCTTGACAAACAGCACTTGCTTAATAAATGCATGCCATATGTACAAATGATATATTCATAATCTCATGTTATATACCTATATACAATATACATATATAATATCATGTAATGCTTGCATGAGTCCCATGAGGTAGATATTTTATCTCCATTTTAATAGGTGAGGAAAGGAGGTTAAGAGATATTATATAATCTGCCCAAAGTCATACAGTTAATCAGAATTCAAATCCAGGCCTGTCTGTCTTCCTGTTCCTTTCCCACTACTGCACAACGCCTAGTAGTAGATAAGCCAATTTATTCATACCACCATTTATTGCATAACTGAAATTATTTTATTCTGTATATCTTCTCCACTTCTTTGAATTACTCAATTAGCAAGCAACATAATGTGTTAATTAATTAATGGCAAGTGTTAGCCACATGGATCAAAATGTGGGCAGAGAACAAAGTGATTTAGAAGTTAGAGCCAACTAATTTAAAAACAATTGAATACATTTGGGAAGGGAATCGTCACAGAAGATGCCAATGTTCCTAGTTTAGCCATTAAGTAAGATTTAGAGCACTGGAAGAAGCAAAAGTTTGGGAAGAAAGATGTCTAGGCAGGGATGCCAAGTAAGCAGTGAGACAAGCAGACTCAGTGCTCAAAAAGAGAGGTCTTCTCTAGAGATAGGTGTAGAATTTATCATTCTATAGGTCGAGTAAAAAGCATGGAAAAGGAGATCATTCAGAGATTTAAATGTGACTTCTTTCTTTACAGCTTATCAAAATTCAGATGGCATAGAAGCCAGTAATCTAACATATCTTACTCTTTCCAATGTATCACATAATTCTAATGTATTCTTGGATGTAATTATTTAAAGATCCTTCAATCTATTCTTTTTTCATCTCTTCATTTCCTTAGTTCATTAAGGATATTAAAAACTGTTAAACTAATAAAACAAGGAGGCCATTAGACTGAGGTGGCTTTAATGTGTTAGCACCCTACATAAGCAAATAAAAATCTAAGCTAGAGTCAGTTCCTGTAAATATACTTGTACTTGAGAAAACAAAACTTAAGAACCGATCTCAAACAGTCAACTAGGCCTTCCCAAATAAGGCAACTTACTTGAACTACAGCCAATCAAAAAATTTTTTTACTTCGTTTCCATATCTGCTCTATAAAATAAAAGCTTTTTCCCTAGCTGCTGTCAGCAAAGAGCTCCTAACCACTTTTGGTTTGGAACTGCTTGATTCAAATTAAGGTTTGCTCAAATTCTTGACAATTTTATTGTGCCTTAGTTTATCTTTTAACACAAGGGGGAAAATGTACAACACAAATGCAATACACTATGACACGTTTAAAAAAACTGACCTTGATTATTTTCATCAAAGGGAAAAAATTTGTACTTGGAGAAGTTTCTAGCAACTTGTAAATGAAGAATAGCAGCTAATAAAGTACCAGTAAATAGAATAAACCAATTTTAGAATATTAAGAAACTAAGGTGGTCAGGACACTAATGGCCACCTATCCTAAGTGCAAATCCATTTTCTCATCTGCCCGGGATTCCTCCTTCTGGTAATGATATCTCAGTTTTGCTTTAAGGAAACAATCTTCCCCTATTGGATGCAGCCTTGGTAAGACTGTAAATCAAGAGGATCCATCCTCCTCTGACCAATAGGTGTATATCTGTCCCCAGATTGGGCAATAAAATGTGGGTATCTTTCTACCCAAAACTGAATCTTGTTCACAAAATACAACTATTGAACACTGATGGAAATTATTCAGTCCTAGAGCTAGTTAGTGGCAAACTAAGAATAAAATCCAAACTTGTGCTTCCCAGAGCACTGCTGCAATGTGACAATATTCTTCATTTTTTTATGTGCTAAAATATTCTATACCAAATCACAGGACATATAAATCACAATATGCAGTAGTTGCCCTCCACTGACATTATTAAAAAGGAAAAATCTTTTTCACTTCACGTGTATGACAAATATCTAGACAAAAATACTGAAATAAAGAATAATAGCCTACAAATAATTAGTTTAAAAACAATATTTAAATTTTAGGTGGTGCCGTGTAGGGTTATGAAAAGGAGAGACTTTTGAAAATATACAGCTACCTCACAGCCTATATCTATTTCTCCTGCTATTTTGGTAGGAATGGTATGCTTATCATTAGAAACAGTTTACTTAAGGATTCTTTCTCTTAATTCACCTGTAGGTGGTCTCCTGGGACTAATTCTAGACACCTCCATAAATGCCGGGAGGAGCAAGTCTCCTGAGGATAATGGAACTGCGTGTTTGTGGCCTTGGACTTTCCCAGAGGTTCACTTACCCCTTCTGGCCTCTTGGTTCCACCCCCGCACAGCCTTTGGACCAGAGCGTGAGGCCCCCCCACCCCGCCAAGCACCACCATACTTCTGTGGCTGGGGCAGAGGGAAGCATAGAGAATTGCCAGACTCCTTAAGGAGGAGTCTGGAACGAGGGGCTTCCGGCACCCCGGCCGCATGTCTGTCATCCTGGCACTCCCCAGAGGGCCCCCGTAGATCTCTGGAGATCCTGAGAGACCCAGATTCCTCCGGGAAGAGTGGTTGGGGCAGCAGCGCCACAGGCCTGATTCCGACATTCTCTGAGCATCCCCGGATGCTAAGCACATCCGGGCCCATCCTCACCCTTCCACTTCTTCAGGACCTGCTCTTACCGCCCCCACACATGTGAAGCCACGAGAGCATCCCCGGATGCTAAGCACATCCCGGCCCATCCTCACCCTTCCACTTCAGAACCTGCTCTTACCGCCCCCACACATGTGAAGCCACGTAGCGCCAGCTGCCGGCTCTATCTTCTGGTTCCTGTTTGACTTCCTGGGAGACCCCACACACCACCCCCTCCCGCTACCACCACCACCCGGTCCTGCCCTCGGGCATCCCCTGT
Source organism: Pteropus alecto (assembly GCF_000325575.1). Taxonomy (NCBI): domain Eukaryota; kingdom Metazoa; phylum Chordata; class Mammalia; order Chiroptera; family Pteropodidae; genus Pteropus; species Pteropus alecto. The sequence goes on from NW_006436284.1 coordinate 1,937,711, forward strand.
GGTGTTCAAAAGAGAACATTTCCTGAGGGGCCAGCTCACCCGCTGCAAGGTACTGGCAATTGGACTGAGTCAGAAAGAGCAGGGCCCGGAGGCTCTTCAGGGAAAAGGCTTGAGGAGCATCAGCAATGATCCCCTGGGACAAATGCGAGACACCTCGCAGCGCCGGGAGGAGCAACTGACCTCGAGAAAAATGAAACCGTGATTGAGTTGCTGTGGCTTTTGACCTTGCCTGACACATAGCTGGCGCCTACGGAGCGAGGAGTGTGAGTCTGTACTTGGCACTTTGGCCCTGGGCTTGGGCATCCTGAACCATGAGCACTCCTGCCCAGGTACGCACATGTGCAGTATCCTTCCCAAACCTGGCCTCAGTTATTCTTGATGTGTTGGGACAGGGTTGGCTCCTTCGCATCTTGCTGGGCTCCTTCGCATCTTGCTGGGCTCCTGGGTCGAATCACCCTCTCAGTGTGACTCTGACCATTGAGTGGGGAAAGTTTTGAGGAGGATTCAGGTTTGCTTGATAAGTGGCATGAGCTAGACCCTGGAACGACGATTCTGGTCACCAGGTATTCGTTGATACTGTTTTGCACTTCTCTTCTTGCTTAAGATGCCCAAAGTTGAGAGGGTGGGTAATTCCTTAATGTGGTTGTCGCGGAATTCCTTTCATGTGTTCTCCCAAGATTGGGACCAGATGTGGGAAGGGAAGGGGCCAAGGGCTTGAAAGCAGTGGAAGCTTTTTTCAAGGTGACAAAGGTGGCCTATGGGCAAGTGGGCATCTAATCTGCTGAGATTTATTATTTGAGTGGGAAGCGGGGATCCTGAGGTTTGTAGCCAAAATAACGATTATTATAATTTTGATTATTATAAATGTGTGTTTATACATATAAAGTATAGCTTTAATTATAAAACATAGGCTATCATAAATTATATGTCTATATAAAAGTAAACAAACTATTATTCATCATCATTGTAATTATTTCCTTTTGTATTATTACTATTATTTATTTGAGGTTTCATAATCATAGCAGCATCAGAAGCAGCTGCAGCAGCAGCAACAAAACACCACTATAAAGTTTCCCTATCCAAAAAAAAATTCTGTTTAGATTTAATTTAATGATCTAGTTAGCTATTTTAGCTTAATTATAGCTTGAATTACATAACTAATAGTTCATAATGAAATATTTGAGCATAGTTCAAGGTCTGGGAAAGGTAGTTAAGAGAAATATCCTAACAGTGAGGAAGGGGCTTTAGGGTCATAACAAGTCGTCAATCACAAGCATGAGTCTGCCATTTCTCATTTTGAGTAGAACAGTCACCAGATGTTTAGGAAAGTGAAAAATTGGGATGGGGAAAGTCAGTGTACCTCTCTGTTTCTCTATAATCAGCAAACAAATTCCATGAGTAGAGGATGATCAGACAGAAATTTAATAAACCTGTCTTGGGATAATACCAGTCCTCATATGAGGCAGTAAAGGAAGATTGTTTCATGAAATAATCTTATAACCCAAGGCTGGCTTTGTATAAAATGTCTAAAATTAGCTTTAAATAGAAAAATTAAAAAATTTTCTATTCCCTTGTCTTTTTTCTAATTACCTTTTCTTGCCTTCCCCTTCCCCCTTCTGTGCCCAGTATCATTATCTCTTTCCTTATAAGCAGGTAGATGCATTTCTTTGGGAAAAATTAAATGATTTCTAATATTTTATAAGGCCTCTTCACATTTCTTTTAGATTTGTAATTTTAAATGATTCTGGAAATTATATATATATGTTTAGAATTTCCTTAATTTAAAAAAATATATAGAACAGTACCAAGAAGAAAATAACAGTTACTAACCAGATTTATCCACTCTTATCATCTTGTCCTTTTGGATCACAGCTTTCTTTTTTTATTCACTTTCTTGTTTCTAAGAGCATATATACTCATTATAAAGAACCAAATAATGCAAGAAGTATAAAAATACTTAAAAAATAACCCCTTAAACAATTGCTAAGAATTTATCATCATTACCATTAGGTAGATATTATCCTAATTTTTTGAAATACATACATAGAGTGGGCATGTTTAAGGTAGACTGGTAGGTAAATCTATAAGTAGATAAGAGATAGATACTAGGGATATTTTTTATTAAAATGGGATCAGAATAAAGAGAGGTTTTTTTTAAATTAAAAATAACCCATTAACTTAATAACCCAATAACTTAATTAAGGAAAAATAAAACTAAAAATTTGAACTTTGAATATTTCCTTACTATGAGAATTTATTTCTTGAAGAATCTCACCAAGGTTAAAATGAAAAAAAAGAAACAAAGCTTTAATAGTTTAGAGTTGTTTGAACTATATGTTTTTATTTCTACTGACTCTTTGCTTTGAAGGATGAAGATTTAGAGCTCTCACATGTCTTCTCATCTTTCTCTCAAGCACTTCAAACATTTGTGGTTGTTATACTGTCTGTCATGTTAATATATCTCAGCTTTATGTTATAAAATATATCCCAGGCTTCATTTCCTGTTTTGCATCCTCTTACAACATGTTCTTTGGTACATAGAACTTCAGAGTTCAATGTTTAAATGGGTCCAATATTTTCAACTTGTTGTTAGACTGCATGGCCTCTGTGTTGTTGTTCATTTATTTTCAATCCTGAGATTTTGTCATTTGTCCTCTACTAGAGATTCTACCTCAATAGAGTTGCCAGATCGAGTAAAGAAACATATAAGATGCACAGTTAAATTTGAACTTCAGATAAGCAATATTTTTAGTATAACTATTTCCCATGCAATATTTTAGATATACTTATTCTAAAATAATATTGCTTTTGAATATCTGAAATTCAAATTGAACTGTACATCTGTAGCAAAAAAAATATATATATGACTTTCATATTGTTTATTATAAATATTTTACCTGGCAATCCTATAGTCCACCAAGTTTGGAGTGGGGGTAGATAGGAGGGATAAAACATTCCTCTGGGAGAGATACTATTGTACTTTGGATAATTTCCCCATTGCAGAATTTAGAACTAGAACTCCAATTCCAAAGGCCTGTTATTTCAGTTCCTTTTATTTCTACCAGGAAGGGCCTTCACTATGTTTCTTCAGAAGTTTGGGGTGGGAGGATCAACATTCTGTTTTCCTCCAAGTCTGCAGGGTGTTAGTGAAATTCTCCCCTCATTAAGAAGGCTTGGGATTGAGGTTAGCGTGAGTGGCCATACCAGGCTGTGCTTTTCTATTCTGCTCAGAAATACATCATTCTTTACCAAGAGTTTTGGGTTTTGCTTGTTTATTTGCTGTGGTTTTTTTAATTAAATTATGCTATTTACCCTATGTGGATGGTGTTGGTAAATTTATTGTTAGTTCTTTTTTTTCTCCTTTCCATATTTTTTGCTCATGTTTTCAGAGTTTGTCAGGGAAAGTAAAGTCTATGAAGAAGTTATAATCTTCCCTCTTAGCTCAGAAATATTATCTTTAGAGTTCCTGTTGAATCTACACACTTAATAAATAAAATTATTTCATGTAAAATCTTGTACAGACAAGAGCTTTTAACATTTTAGTTGCAGTATAGAATACTTAAAACTTGGGTTCTTGAATCAAACTTGCCTGGATTTAAAGCTCAATTCTACCTTTTACTCTGAGAGAACTTGGCAAGACTCAACCTCATTAAGCCTCACTTTCTAACCCATCAATGGGGCATAAGAGCACTGCCGTCCTCATAGACTTTTTCTGAGAATGAATTGAAATAAGGCATGTTACTTAACAGAATTTGGCATATAGAAAATGCTAAATAAACGTGTATGACTCTTATTTCAACAATTAAAGAATATTGTTGTATTCTTAGAATCATAAAACATTAGAACTGGAAGAAACTTTTCACTTACTCAAATTTTAAATGTATGTAGTAGTTTATTCTTTCTAGGTGCAATAAATAATGAATAAGACACTGTTTGTCTAAATGTCAGATTTTCTCAGCATTATTGCTTTTCTGGGAGGGATGGGTTATTGAGAAACTTAAGCTTTATCTATGGTAAGAGGAACAATACTATATTTAGAATGTGTTCAGCTAAATAATGTGATACATTCAGGTACTGGGAACCTTCTATATCTCAAACTAGGGATTTTTTCACTATTGTTGTTGTAAAAGAAGGGACTTTGAGGTAAAGACAAGGCAGTACAGACAAATAGACTCTAACACTCAGTGGCTTAAAATTAGGAACAAATAAATAGAGATTTTCAGCAGTTGAGTTCACTCTAATGCCTCCCTCAGTGACAAGAAATGCCCCTGCATAGTGTGACACTCACTATCTGGCTGGCTTTCTCCCCGGAAGGCTGGCTGTGCGCTTAGGCTGCAATTCATGCCCTTCGGCAACTTTAGGGCCCGAGAGAGCACTTGCTCTGTCAGACTTCAGACACAGACTTGATTCAGCAGCTTGGCAAGTATGGTTAGTTCTCTCGTCAGAGCTCAATTTTGATTTTAAAGTGATAACTGGTAAAAAGAAAATAAAAAGTGATTATTGGGAAATACCCCATCCAAATTGTTGGTGCTAAAAGCTTCATTATGAAATATATAGGATCCAGACAATTACATTGGATATAGAGACTTATACAGATAAAGCTAAAGTTACAAATTTAATTCCCTCATGGACCAATTGGCATCCTTTGTTCCTCATCCAGAAGTTGTATGTGATCATTCATTCAAACATGTATTAAGTACTTAGTACTGGTCAGACCTGGGCCACAATCTAAGGAGAAACTAGTGCTTAGTTAGGGCTACTCTTTGCAATCAAAGAACGTGCTCTATTGACTATGTCTCTGATTCCATCTGACCGAACTATAAATGTGAGAAAAGTCAAAGGAATGGAAAAAAGAGTGGAGAAAAGAGTAAAAATGTATGACCACTTCTGGAAACTAATCTATGGAGAAATGATTTTTGTATGTACATGAAAGCTTACTCATCCGAACAGGTGGATGTTGCTTTCCTAAGTCAATATCCAAAAAACACAATTATAGAGAATAATAATGAAATGAAACATGATGGCTCCATTGCAGAAAGTTAGGGAATACAAAAGAGAAAAGACAAAATTGGGCCAAAGATTCACAGACCTTAGGAAAACAGACTTGAGTAGTTACAACAGCTTATCCATGTAACATTTCAAAAATGGTTCTTGAGTTAAAGGAGACAGGATCAAACAGTTACAGTTACATGCTAATGAAGAGCAGACTCTTTTAATTTACACAGCATTTATTTTAGAGTCTCAAAACTGAGTTATTACCTGTTCAGTTAGGAGCCACTACTAGATATTATAGAAAATAGATTTCTATCAGTTGTTCGGTTGATGATATTGTGAATTCAGTAGGGTTTCTTAAAATATAGAATTGGATTTTTTCCTCAGCTCACCTTCCACTGGTTCTCGGATTCTGTTAGTCAACAGTCCTATGAATGGGTTGGTGAGGAGCTGGACGGTGGCTTTGGAGACAAATAACAGGCCAACTTGCACATTTTCATTCAGTAGGTCTTTGTCTTCACTGGGACAGTTGAAAGGCTCAGTGGATGTGTTAGTCACCATGTGCTGTGTGGTGGCCTTAGGCAGCAGCCCCATCTGCAGGTCTCCGGTGTTGTTCCTTAAGTGACAGAGTGACAAAAGTCATTATTTTATTTTATGAAGATCGAGACCATTCGGACATGCTCCAGTGATGATATGTTAAGCAAAAATCTTTTGTGTTTATTCAGCAATTGAAAAAATAACTTTTAAAGAACACTTTTAAAAGTAAAATTAGTAAGATGGACTTCTTGGAAAAATAGCAGATATTTTACATATTTTGGGACTATTGGTTGTTTGCTAAGTTCTTTTCAAAAAAAAAAATTTATTTCTGCCAGAGCTATCCCATAAGTCTGGCCCAGAAAAGGAAAGAAAAAAGCAAGAAAAGAAAAAGAGAAAAGAAAACTAAGAAAAGAAAAACAAATCTGTAAAAACCAACTCTGTGAGTCAAAAAAAAAAAAACTAATAAATACAGTTCAGTCATAGAAAGCTTTGAGTACAGCTATGGGTAATCAGAAGAAATGAATAATGGGCTATATAAATATCTTCATTGAATCTGTCCTCTTTGACTAACAATAGAGATTCCTGGCCTGTTGTGTAACACACACACACACACACACACACACACACACACACATCTTTTCCCATAGATAATGCTATGCTTGAGTTGCTTTTCATGTGGGCTGTAGATCACCAAAGGTCCATTTACTCTTGTCCAGTTTCATGAGAAGCTTGAAACATTGGCTCAACAAGTTTGATCGCACTTCATGAAATGAGCATTCTTTCTCTTTCTCTTCTTCCGTCCAATTGGCTGCCTTCCTCAGTACATATTTTTTTGTTTTGTTTTGTTTTGTTTTTCACTAACCATTATTAAGACTTTCTTTTCATGCAGAACTATTTTTCATCAAAAGAATTTGGACAAAATATATTATAACAAAAAAATTCATAAAGTGTTATTGGTATAATTTTAGATAAATTTAAAATAGCTGATATGTCAATTAGAATACTTTCGAGTTACCTTCACATTAGTTCAAATCCACGATTAAAATTTCAAAAAGGAATATTTAATCTTCATAAAAGGCAACAACGCACAAAAACAGCAATTTTTAAAGAAAATGGAAAATCACTCAAATGTGATTCAAATATTTAATGGACGTTTTTGCATAAAGGTTGCACTCATTACACACATTCATAGGAGACTAAAAACCTTATGTCTAGACAGCTGATGGCTGTATGAATAGCATAGTAGATATTCAATTAGAAGGCTTTCCAAATGATTTCACAATTAAGAGATTTTTAAAATTATATTTTTGATAAGTGGCCAGCTTTATTCAAAACCTTATAAGGTAAAAATATTCTGAAAGACTTTGAGTCATTGATGGCAGCAGTTGTAATACTTTCTGTCAGAATTTTTATTTTAGGACTATGCAAATTACCGTCTATTAGACAAACATTTCTGGAAAGTATGAAGAATAAACAATACTTTTATCCAAGGTTTTCTCCTATAAAAATAATGTGTCTTGTTTCCAAAATCAGCACTCTTTATACGTAAAGTTAGAGAAATTCTAGAATGCTATGGTATGCAAAACCATATATCCTCATTTCAATAGGTATGAAAGTCTACTCCAGCAAGGAATAGGTCGGCATAATAGTTTCACACATCTGTAGTAACATACAGCACATATACCTTTCATTCCAGAGTCCACTGACCATATCCAGTCAGCTTGCATCAAAAAACAAGCAAGCAAATGAACAAAAACAGCAAAGCCTTGACTGTACATATATACATCTGTTGATTTCCAGGCAAAGTGCAGTAATACAATTCAAAAACTACTTGCAAACTATTACTCAAACTTCAGAATGCCTAACATTTGACAGATAGCAGCTTATTAGTTTTAATAGTGCCTTACTAACTCTGTATTAAACAGGCAAAGCCATCCACAGGAGCTGACAGTTTATTTATCCTTTCTATCAGACAAGGGACAATACACTAAATGGTAATTCTGCTGAGAAGACACATGCCAATGGGAGCTCAAAACTGCATATCTGAAAAACTGGTAAGAAGATGTAAATACTATAAAAAGCATACAAAAATTAAGCAAAGCTCAGTAAAGAGAGCCACTGAAGTATAAAGCGATGGCTCCAAACAGTGGAGAGCTGGGAAATGGCAGCTGGAGGAAAAAGATTAATTTGTCCTAAAGGAATCCTGTGTCTGCACCTCTCTCTATGTATCTCTATGTATCTCTATCTATCTCTATATCTATCTCTACCTCTACCTCTACTTCTATCTCTATCTCTATATCTCTATCTCTATCATCTCTATCTCTATCTCATCTCTCTCTCTGAAACAAAGAGAGAAGAAAAAATGAAAAATAATAGTCTTTATGTGGCTACTATTCACCTATATACAAATAGAATTATTCTTGTTCATTTTAGAAATTGTGGGAAGCTCTGAGTTAATAATGCAATATGACAAACAACAGAGACGCATGGACACGGACAACAGTTTAGTGGTTACCAGAGGGAAGGGAGAATAAGGATAGATAAAGGTAAAGAGGGTCAAATATATGATGACGGAAAAAAATTTAACTTCAGATGGTGAACACACATGCAGTATACATATGACATATTACTGAATTGTACATTTGAAATTTATATAATTTTACTAACCAATGTTACCTCAATAAATTTAATTAAATCAGTAAAAATTAATTAAAATAATGCAATATGAGATCTAGTAAAACTTGCACTGATGTAATAGGTATACATTTGACTTAAAATTTAATTTTATCTTCTTTAATATTCCATGTGTTGTAAAATATTTGTAAAATATTAATCAGTATTTTTTTCCTGATATTTTCTTCCATATCCTCCTTTTACCTATTACTGTGTACAAGCTACTCAGTTTTTGGGTTTTTTTAATACTTATTTCCTCAGAGAAGGGAAACATAAGGTAAGAAAACTCAGAAGATGTAAGAGAAAGGGGACAAGTGTTCAGTGGCCCAGAGGGGCCTTAGAAAGAATCAGAACCGCAGACAAGTTGGTGAGGTCTGAGAACCCAAGAGTCGGTATGCTGCTGCAGGAGTGAAATACCCACAAAGCAGCAAGACCCCAGAGAAAGAATAGATATCTCTTGTAGTGGACAGGGTTGTAGACTGCATCCTCAGAGAGTCCCCTCGCTGGTAGGACATGGAGGCAGCTGAGCAGTTCTCATGCTCACAAAAACAGCATACAAACAGCAGAAAAACCCATAAGATCTAAAGTAGTGGTAAAGACAGAAACAACATTAAGTTGTCTTCCTTTACATCTAATTTTCACGATCTGAGATTTTTATCTAGCTAATTTTCAAAATAATTTTCTCTTTAAAACGTCATCATCCACCTATATGGCATTTCTGGGTTTAGTGGAGGAGTTACAAACATGGAATCTGATCGCTTGATTTCAAATTCCAACTCTTTAATAATGGGCCAAGCAGATCACTTATCTGCTCGGTGCCTCAGTCTTAATTTAATAAAAATAGGACCTACCTTCTAAGGTTGTTGTAAGGATTAAAAAGTCAAATCTGCGCTACTTAAGTGTTAGATTGGTGAAACTAGAAATAAAATACAAAAATAGATAATATCACAAAAGCAGAGACTGAGCCATTATGCTCAAGATAAAACAAATGCCCAACAAAACTTTGTGGAGCTCAGACTAAGAGAGTGCTCCACCCCGTGCCAGTCAACACTGCATTCCTTCATTGTCACCAGTCTCTGTCTCTGCCATTATGATTTCATCCGATTGCATCAACAGAATGAATCAGGAGTTGACATTGAGCAGAAATAATTTAGAGAACTGTTTCTGTTTAGTATCTATATTTTGTAATAAAGCATTATATGTATTCTAAAGTATACATATTTTAGAAACTTGAGAAAAAGGGTGCGAAGAAGTAAAAAAACTTAAACATAATATCATCCATAAATAATCACTGTTAACAATGTGATGCCCTTTAATATAGATATACTTTTGAAAATTGTAAATCTTTTATATATATGTATATATCATACCCATTTCATATATATACATAGATATATATGTAATAATAACTGTATAGTACTATTTTCCAGTTAAGAGTATTATGAAATAATTTTTGGATTTATGCATAAATGTTTGCCTCATTTTTAATTCAAACAGTATGAATTTTTTAACTCAACTATGAACGCCAAATAACTTTCCAGATTTTGCCATCTCACAACCAGTAGATTAATAGTTGTTATCTAGAAGCATGTTTTCAATGTTTTTCTCCCAACTTCTAGAATAGTACTATGTATTTGTCTCTTTATATTCAATTTACTTCATTATGTCAAAAAAAAAGTCACAAAACTACATCTTGCCCTATATACTGCTTTGCGGTATTTCATAAGGTAGTATGATTCTGACATCTGCTGGCTACCTGTGAAGTTGCACAATTGTTACCAAATGGAATTTAAATTTTGATTTTAGTTTGTAAAACAAGAATGAAGTCTCAGTGTTCTTTTGTGAGTTAATGATGATTAGTGATTTTTTTTTGGTACACATTTCATGTTATACATTTCTTAATAAATTTGTTTACAATTTGATATATTTTTACTCTTGAAATTATGGGTCAGTATTTTAGATAGAAGTCTTAAGAAAGATTTAAACCTCAATATTATTTAAATCTTATTTAAAAACTATCCTATGGTAATAGTGTAAATTAAGTTCAAATATAAATATTCTTAGTTTTTTCTTATAATTTAACAGCCTTATCAAATGGATTATTTAAAAAAAAAAAATAAACTTGAAGAAATTTTATACCACCATGCAAATACAAATTGTAGTCCCATTTGGGAATTTTTACTACCAGTTTCTATCTGTTGTTTTTAGCTTATCAGAATTAGTATCTTAATGATTGCATGTCAATATTTTGATTTTTGCATTAATCATTGTTTATTTAGAGTTTTTCATTTATTCACATAATAATTAGCATCTTTATTTTTCTTGGATGCTTTGAATATATCCTGATTTATTTAATCACTCACATTTTGTTAAACTGCTCACTGTTACTGCTTTTACATGACTTAAAATCATACTGAAATGAATATTGTTATGCACATAAACTTTTGTATTAAAATAAATGAAAAAATTTTATACATAAGAGATTGAAAGTAGTGTCCAAGATAAATGTTCTTTTGGGCATTTAAATATATAATAAATATATTCAAATTCTAAAGCAAAGCAAAGTATGGTAGAGCTCTATGTTATGATTCCAGTGTTATCAGTGGGAAACTATTCACTCGGTCCTCCTTTGTGTGAACCTCTGACTTAAGCATAAGAAGGAATGAGACACAGTTATCTCACTTCTTGCTCCAGAAAATGCCATTTGTGGAGATGAGATATAGACAGACATTTCTAATACAAAGCAGCAATGAATCATTGCAATAATAGAGGTCAAAGAAAAATATGACTTCCAAAAGGAATATTCAAGGAACTTTTCATTAATAGAAATTAAATAAAAAATGGGGATATGAATTAATTTTTTTTACTTATGCCATTTATGTATATTAACGAAATTATGATTTTTCTGTTAGATGTGTTTCATGATCAGGATTACTAACATAAGAAACATGAGGTACTACTACCTCACATTGAAGTGGTATTATCTGGGATTTACTGAACAAATTCCTACCAAAAAAAAATAATAATAATTGCAGCACAATGTAGTGGAAATAATACTAATAGGACTGGGTTTCTGCAGATCTGGTTATTTTCCCAGATTCATTTATTTTTGCAATATGAGATTCGACAACATTTCAAGCCACATATGATACATCACCACCTCTATCAATAAAGACCACACACACACACACACACACACACACACAAACACAATGTGCTGTTCAAGTATTTTTAAGTAATAGAAAAAAAATGTATGAAGATGCTCATCATACAAAATAGCTAAAATTTCATTTACTGAAACAAACAGGGGGAGGAGGGAGCCTGTCAGATTTCCCCAATCCCTGCCTCCACTCTTGCTTCATCTCTCAGAAACTTGACCTCTAGAAGAGCTATTTTAGGAAGAAAAAAGCATTCCCTGACATGTGAGAACCAACCTGAAACAACCAGGCCATAATGTTTTAGCAGCTGTCCTGATGCTCATGTTTAGGCCATGTTCTTGTCCTGTTGGACATAAAGAATCTCACAGAACAACAGAGTCACTCTGCAACCATGAAGCTATGTTACAAAATAAGACCACTTGATAATTTTGTCTAAGCAAAGAAAAAACAAGGTCACTGGGCAAATAAAACATCCAGTAGCTTCCTCTCCAGGTTAATATAACTGTATTGAGTATATAATACTTCTTTATAAGAATATATTGTACAGTAATATATTTTATCTGCTGCTTTACCGATTATGGCTTTGGCCTACTATTCTGCACTCCTTTGAGCTAAAATTAAGACTCAGTCATGGAATTGTCCCTACTTCCTGGCAGCACCCAATTCAGAATCCCTGCTTTCCTAGATCCTTCCCCAGATCTCCTAACTAAAACTCAAGTAACAAGTCCTTTCCAACATGCTCTTCTTGAGACTCTTCAGTTTCCCATGGTGTATGTTCTTCCAGTGGGTTCAATTCCAGGTGTGCTACCAGTGGTCTTTGTTTGGTGTAGAGAAATACAATTCATTTTTGCACGTTAATCTTGTATCTTGCTAACTTCCTAAACTCATGAATTAACTTTTTCTATGGGTTTTTTGTTTTTCTGTTTTTTTGTTTTGCTGATTCCATAGCATTTTCTATATCAACTATCATGTTGTCCACAAGTAGTTTTACTTTTTCCTTTCCAATCTGAGCATCTTCTATTTCTTCTATTTTACTGTCTAGATGTTGAATAGAAGTACTGAGGATGAAATCTTTGTTCCTGATCTTAGAGGGAAAGTATTCAATTTATCACTGTTTCTAAGTATGATGTCAGTTGTAGCTTTTAACTGATGCCCTTTATCAAGCTGAGGAAATTCCTTTCTATTCTTAGTTTCAAGAGAGTTTAAGTAGAAATGATATTGGATTTTTTTTAAAGACTTTTCCTGCATCTATTGAAATGCTCTTACTTTTTTTTTTGTTTGTCACTAAAGTAAATTATATTTATATATTTTTGAATGTTAAACAAACCTTGCATTCTGGGGTAAATTCTATTTGGTCTTGATTCTTTTAATATATTATTGGATATGATTTGTTAAAATTTTGTTAAGAATTTTTGTATATACATTTATTAGGAATATTCATATGTGTTTTGTTTTTTTTGTTTTTTTTTTTACTATGATATCCTTGTCTAGTTTGGTTATTAAAGTAATGTCAACCTCCTAAAACGAGTTGGGAAATATCCCGTCCTCTTCTATTTTCTATAAGCAATTTTTTTTCTTTAAATATTTGATATTTAACAACTTGTGTTGTTTCCTATGAGGAATCTCCTGACATCTTTATTTTTACTTCTTCATATGTAACTTTTTTTCTACCCCAGAGAAGGGGAGGACTTTTAAGATTTTTCTTTTTATCAGTGAGTTTTAGTAATTTTATCCTACAACCATTTGGCTTTCATCTCTGTAGCCACACTGGCTTATTTGCTATTTTCTGAATATTCTAAGCATACTCCCGCCTCATAACTTTGTACTGACTATTTTCTTTGCCAGGAAAGATCTTTGTACAGCACTTCACCTCTTTCAAAGTTTTTATGCAAATATTACTCTCTCATTGATACCTACTGTGTTCATCATATTTAAAATTATAAATCTCCTAGCTCTTTCAACCCACCCTTATTATCAGTGATATAATTTTCCATAACACTCATCACTTTCTAACTTTCCATATAATAAATACATTTGTATGTTTATTTTCTGTTTCCCCAACTGGAATGTAAGCCAGGAGAATGGGAAACGTTGTCTGTTTTGTTCACTGTGGAATATATAGTACCTAGAATGATACCTAGAACAATACCTAGAATGGTGAATTGTCAGAATATATTTGTTGAAAAAATTAATAACCAAACAAACGAAAACTCAGTTAAAATTCTAGTTTGAAAATAATATTTGAAATATTAATTCTTTTTGGTTGGGATACATTTTACACTACAAGATTCTTTATTTTACTTTTGTCTTCCTGGCAATGGATAAGTATTAAGTAAATTTTTATTGAACAAATTAATAGTAAATTCTTCATTATGTCTTAAGGACAGCATGTGAGACTTCAGTTGACAAATCTAGTGGAATACAAAGTTACTGGTAATTTAATTTCTAGAGCATTTACCATTAATAATTTTATATTCATTATTTATAATTTTGACTGGAATGTTCTTTTGGCTTTGAATGTTCATTTTGGAAAATACTAGAACTAGTATAATAAAAAAAAGTTGATATTATAGTCAAAAGAACTAAATTCAAGTCAATTGCTACTTCTAGACTTATGACCATAGGAAAATTTCTTAAACTTTGAGTCTCAATTTTTTTAACTTTAAAATGAATTAATTTTAATTAATTACTCTAATATTATGCCTCTTAATTTTATACTTAAAATGAGGACAATGAATTATACATTCTCTAAGTCCTTTCCAAGTCTAATGTTCAGGGAACCTCTTGCAATAAATCACCTATTCAAACTCAGAATTATAGAGGGTGATGTTTTACAACTAGGCAAGATTAGTACCATGCAAATTCTGAATCAACAGGTCTAGGAAAGGAACCAAGGTTCTACATGTCTGAGATGCTCGTGCTGGTCCAGGAACTGTAACATATGGAGGAAAGTCTTCCATGACAGTGGGCGCTGGGATCAATGGCCAGAGGACTAAGCTTATTTGACTACTGGGGTGACAGTAGAATTCAAAGCCATAGGTTCCAAAAGCTTCTCATCCTGGCTGATGAAAAATTCAAAAACTGCAGACTTGGCATTGACATCTAACTGTTGTAGATATTTTTGTCCTCTCCTCATTTTTATCATGTTTAAATATGTTTTCTTCTCCCACCCTAATTCCTTAGTGATTCCTTTTATACCTCCTGCCTCCTAAGAGGCAGTCTACAAAGCTCAGTCTTGGGATCTTTAATAAATAGATCCTGTTTAAGAGTTTAATTAAATCTGAAATACTTTTCATTTTCAGAATTGCATGTCCAATGAGAGAGAGAGAAAGAGAGAGATAGAGATTTAAACAAAAAGTGAGATCTGTTTTGTATAATAGGAACAATGACATCTTCAGCAAAGGCTTGATCCCACTCAAACTGTATCCCCATTAACAAAGTTCTTCCTTTTTTCCTCCTGTCTTCTGAAGTGCAGTCTTGATTCTCAGACTTGACCTAGTTTTCTCTGGAATATCTAGGCTCTTCCCTTAGGACATTAAAATGGTTATCAAAGTTGCAGACCTCACTTCCTATAAAAGAAAGATATTTCCCATTCCCCATAGTCCCACTAAACATTTCTTTACATCTCACTCCCTTTAATTTGCCCAAACCTGTACTAATCATTGAGAATAGGTGATGATACAAATTTATCAGTTGCAGTTTGAGTGAAGTTAATCTCATCCAAATCTCATAGCTGAAAATGTGAAAGAATACTTAGGGTAATAAAAAGGAGAAATGAGTGTCAATGAAGAAATGGACAAATGTCCACTATCTTCAGTTCCAGTTCTCTAATTTTGCCTTATTTCTTAACATTCCCCACAACTTCAGTTAAGATATTTTTCAAAAAGCACCTCTCATCTCAAGTAACTTCTCCTTACCTTTTACTCTAATAATTCATATCCTACCCATTTTGGGGGTCTTACCTCACAATTGATCTTTGACCTTTCTGAACCACATTGTTTTTCCCCTCAATATTCCTTCAGTTTACATTATTCTTTATTTTATATATGTTTGTTTCTATCCAACTAGATTATAAATACCTGAGACGATCAGGATATGTCTTTCGCCTTTTATATCCTTCTTCAATACCAAATAGATTTTCAAGCCCTTAGTCCTCACTCAATGAACAATTGCAGAATAAGTCCTGTTATAATTAAACAGGCAGCATGTTGAATCAAAGGAGCACCAAAGTGGGAAGTAGACTTGAACTTTGGTTCCAGCTCTGTCTTTTTCCAGTTGGCCAATCTTGTACAAGCTATTTAACCTATTGAGCTCCATCTATAAAATAGGCAGATTTCTATATGCTGTGCCTGTTTCATATTCAATTGTAAAAAAGTTTCTTTTTTAAAGAAACTTGGAGAAGAATCTGGCAATGAATTCTGAAGTTTTTAGGCAACACTTCCAGGAGGGGAGCATAGCCAAGCTTTGTGACTACCTTTAGAATAAGGAAGTGGAGAGAAGGAAGCCTTTCAGCTGAGAGAATGGAGAAGGACCAGAAATTCAGGAATTAACATAACATTTTCCCTGAACCACAAGAAAACTAGCCTAACTGATACTCATTCTTTACAAATCAAATTGAAAAAAGAAGCCATTTACTCTCACTCTTTTCACAGTTGGAAATATGGAATTTTCCAATATTTTCAGTGAATTCATGACTCTGACTCTATTAAAAATCAGGAGTTGAGGAAAATAAAAGCAGCCATTGCCAGTCAAACCAATTGTATCACAAAGTCACAGAATTTCAAAAAGGGAAGGAACATTAAGAAAGTATCTGGTTCCTTAAATTAAGAAAATATCTCAACTTTTTAAACCATGCAAGAAGCCAACTTCCAATGACTATGACAAGGCTTTTCAATTTCCCTGAGATGTAAAGTCTCATCGTGTCACTACATTCATCGTAATACATAGATAAATGTGTGTAGTTGGCCCCAAATCCCAACAAGCCTTCACGTAGGAAGAGACTAATTGTCTCTCAGACCTAAAGCTATGGGACTGCCAGAGAGAAGTTCTTTGTGAAAACAACTAAAGTGCTAACCCTACACCTGATTCTTTCCATTACACTAACCTTGCATTATTAGCCTGTGGTTAATGTAAACGTGATATTCCTGAGAGAAATCTAAAATACCCAAAAGGATTATTTCCTAACAATAAGGACAAACAGGAAAACAGATGGAGGTCATTCGGATATATTTCAAATCCCTGCCCAGTTTTCTCTAGCAAACAAATGTAAGCAATTATAAAAATAACATCTACAAGATACCAATATATACTTTTTTGGTATTTGGGCCCTCTAATTTTAGGAAGGGAATTCTTAGGAGTCATTACTAATGAGTTTAACAATCGCATAATGATAACTTTACTCACTAATCAACTGCAGTCTTTTTTTAATGCTACTCAACTAACAAGTTTTTTTGAGTTCAGAGATACATTTTTATAAATTTCAACCTTACAAATATCATAAAATGAATAAATATACTTGTAAATAATAACAATAATAATAAATATATGCTTATTTCTTAATTCTATTCATTCATGTCACTTAGTTATATGCTTTATATTATAAAGGAGAAGCAATTATAACAACATTGTATTTCTTTAATATTTGCCTTTAAATATGATACATTTAAAGATATTTCTCATGACAAAACACCAAATACAAAAGTCTGTTTAATCTATAGAAGACTGGTTAAATAAGTTCTGGAATACCTACCAAAAAAAAAAGATCAGCTACTATAGAAAATAAACATGAGCACTGATAGGAACTTTCCACACTGCTTAGCCATCTATCCTTTCATGTGCATAGTTTTATTATTGTTTTCAATTGTTTTAAATTCTACTAGTATTATCTGTACAGTGAGGTTAAAGGCTATAATGGTTTTACTTTTTAGACTATTATGTACTTTAAAAAAATCACAAGTCATAGATACATGTTTTATTTTCCACACACAAAAAAAATGGCAAGTCTGGCTGTGTAGGGCCTTTATTACAGCAATGAGTATGGGGACTTTGTAGGAGAGGAAGATGCTGTCTAACATGTTGCAAAATTATTTAACTGCAGAACCATTTTTAGAAAGGATAACCACAGAGCCTAATATTCTATGCAAGAAATATTAGAAATTTCTGACTTTACCAATTAAGAAAATATTCATTGAATGGGTTCCTTTTTGTTAATTATAGAGAACATGATAAAATGCATTTAACCTATGTAAGTCCTATAACTACTTTGACCTTGATGCATATTTTAAAACAACTAAATTTATAATTCCGTAGTTTAGGGTTTGGCTTTTTTGTAAAGAGCCAGATAGTAAATATTTTAGATTTTGTGAGCCATATAGTCTCTGTTGCAACTATTCAGCTCTGCAGATAAAAAGGGAAGCAGCCATAGATGTTACATAAACAACTGGACACGCCTAAAGCCTGTAACATTTTACCTACAAATACATATTTGGCCCATGGGAGCTAGAATGTAAATCCCTGGTTAACATTATTTTTCATGCACATTATAAAAACTAAGAATCAAATAGCCCTGTAAAAGCATGTGGCATGTGGTATTTTGGGATCTTACACTCCATAATAGGCTAGGCAGCTCTGTTTAGCCAAGGGTAGTTCCCACAGATTGCTGACAGCTGAGGTTCTGTCAGCCAGAAGCAATCCCAGCAGCCAGGAGAGATTCCTTCTGTCCTAAAAGAGAATTTGGGACATAACACAGTATTAAGTACGATACCTCTCTTCAACACAGATAGCTGAATCTGATTACTATTAATATATTTACTTATTTGCTCTATGAGAATATGCTAAAAGTAGTTTATTAGCTAATCACCTATGTTAGAGTATTTTAGATTGGTCCTATTATTTTTCAATTATATACAGTATTGCAATTTATAAATTTAAGCATATTTTTTTTTATATTTTTGAAACTGTATCTTCAGAGTTAATTCCAAGAAGGAGGATTGCTAGGTGTTTTACTTTAATAGATTTTAAAATATTGAACCCACTTCGAGTTCATGAAATAAATTGCATTTGTGTATAATGTATTCCTTTATTAATGTGGTATTATATTCCGATCACTGATATTTTATTTAATATCTTTGCAATGATATTCATAAGTGGTATTGCTTTATAATTTTCTTTTATTGTAATGACCTCATTAGATTTAGATATCATTATTATACTTCCATCTAAAAATAGAATTAAGAAATTTCTATTTGCTATGCTCTGGTACAGTCGTGTAGTATTGGGACAACCCCATTTCTGAAGGTTTTCAGAAATGAGGTTGTCCCAATAGAATTTCACTGTGAAAATATCTGACATTAGTGTTTTTTTTGTAGAGTATTTCCTAGATAATGTTCTTTATTTCTTCTATAGAACTTACTATGTCTTCTAGAACAATATCCACTTAATCTAGGTTTTCATATTTATTTGTAGGAAATGTCAACAGTTACATATGTTTTTAAGTTATTCTCTTTCAATGTTTATTTCCCCTCTTTTAGTGTAGTACATGAATATTGGTATTTTCTTTCATTTCTTTGTCTATTGTTGGTTTTATATTTTTAAACAACAGGATTTTGAGTTATTAATTAGATATAATTTTTCAATTTCTTACCTCATTTAATTTCTACTTTTATATCAGTTATTTCTCTGTATGTGTGTCTCTTTATTTGTTCTTTTTCTAAGTTTTTGAGTTGAGATCATATTAATTTCCAGTTTTTCATTTTAATTAATACAAGTATTTAAGGTTATAGATTGTCCACTGATCTTTGTTTTAAGTACATTTCATAGATTCTGAGATGTAGTGATTTTTTAACATTTTATTTTGAGATAACTATAGATTTACATGTACTTTTAAGAAATAATACAGAGATACAATATATCTTTCCTTCAAATTCCCGCATTTGCATAGGTATATTATCATTTTCATAAATGTATTACAATATTACAACCAGGAAATTAACATTAACAAAATCTATTAACCTTATTCAGATTTCATTAGTTTTGCATGTTTTATTTACGTATGTGTATTTAATTCTATGCAATTTTATCATATATATGGACTTGTGTGACCTCCACTGCAGTCCAGATACAGAACAGTTTTATTACAAAGATCATTCATGATGCCATTTTACAGTCACAGCAAACTAGTTCTCTCCCTGCTTCCTCATCTTTGGCAACAAATAAATCCATTCCCATCTCTATAATTTTGTCATATCAAGAATGCTGTATAGTCTACAAGCCCGTGAGCAAGCCCAATCCTGTCTGATCTCAGAAGCTAAGCAGGTTTGGGCCTGGTTAGTACTTGGATGGCAGACCACCTAGGAAGCCCAGGTGCTGCAAGTGTAAAAAAAAAGAATACTGTATAAGTTGAATACAGATACAGCCTTTGGATGTAGGCTTTTTTTCAATTAGCCTGATTCCTTGAAATCCATCCAAGTTCTTGTATATATCAATAACTCATTCCTTTTTATTGCAGAGTAGTATTCTGTGATATGGATATACCACACTTTGTTGAACCATTCACATTGAAGGACATCTGGTTTGTTTCCAGGTTTTGCCTATTATGAATAAAGCTTCTTACAAACATTTATGTACATAAGTTTTCATTTCCCTTGGATACATGTCCAAAAGTTCAGCCACTGGGTTGTACGGTTATTACAAGTTTAGTTTTATAAAAACCTGCCATATTCTTGTCCAGAGTGATGGTAGCATTCTACATTCCCACCAACAATACAAGTGATCCAGTTTCTCTATATCCTCATCAGCATTTTGTGTGATAACTATTTTTTATTTTAGCCATTCTCATACATATATAGGGCTATCTCATTGTGGTTTTAATTTGCATTTCCCTAATGGCAAATGCTGTTGAACATCTTTTCACATACTAATTTGCTGTTTATTATCATCTTAAATAAAATGTCTTCATTCTTTTGCTAATTTTTCAATTGAACTGTTTTTTTTTTTTTTGAGGTGGGTTTGAGATTCTTATTTTATATATTCTAAATACAAGTCTTTTTTCAGATATGTGGTTTGCAAATATTTTCTTCCAATCTGTAGCTTCTCATTTTAGCCTCCTCACAGAATAAAAAAAGGTTGTATAGAGCAAACTTTTTTTTGTAGAGCAAAGATTTATAACTTCGATGAGGTCTATTTTATCCATTTTTACTTCTGTAGATCATGCTTTTGGTGTCAGTTCTATGAACTTTTTACCTAGCTCTACATCCTGAAGATTTTCTCCTGCATTTTTTCTAAAATTCAACAGACTTACATGTTACATTTAAGTTTTTAAATTAATCTTATTGGGGTAGCATTGGTAAATAACATTACATAAGTTTCAGGTGTAAAATTTTATAATACATCTGTATATTTCATTGTGTACTCACCACCTGAAGTCTAGTCTCCTTCTGCCACTGTATTTGACCTTCTTCATCTTCCCCTCTCCACTCTTCCCCTCTGGTAACCACCATACTATTGCCTGTATCTATGTTTAAGTTTGTGACCCATTTTGGTATAAGGTGAGATTTAGATCAAGGTTTGTTTTTTTGGAGTTTTGTTTGTTTGTTTGTTTTTACCTATGGATACTCTAGTACCGTTTGTTGAAAAGTCTATCATTTGCTCCACCACCATTTGTTGAAAAGTCTATTCTTCCTCCATTGAATTATTTTTACAATTTCATCAAAAGAAGTTTGCTAAAATATGTCAGTTCCTCCACTAATGCCACACAATCTTGGTTACTTTAACTATGTAGAATGCCTTAATATCAAGTAGAATCATTCTTCTTTTGTTCTTTTTTTTTAACATATTGTTTTTACAATTTTAGGTCCAGTGGCTTTCCATATAAATTTTAGAATATGTTTATCTATATCTACAAAAAAATCTTGCTGAGATTTTTTTTAAATAGGAATTTATTACAACTGTAGATCAATTTGAGGAGAATTAACTTTTTACATTGAGGCTCCAATCATGAACATAGTATGTCTCTTCATTTATTTAGGTCTTTTTGGTTTCTTTCATCAGTATTTTGTAATTTTTACCATATGTATATTATATAGTTTTTTAAAAAATGATAAAGAATTTCATTTCCTTTGGAGCAATTTTAAGTGTTATTGTTTTTATTTGTTTCATTCTTAGTATGTGAATTATTTTTTGTCAGTTAACCTTGTATTCTATATAAGGTTGATATATGTTTATATCAGTGTCTTCTTGCATTGCCTGTAGTATCTGCTTTATAAAGTTAGTTATTTGGTGGGTAGATATTCATAACTATTATATTTTCATTTTAAATTGTGTTTTTGAGATAAATTGTGCCTTTCTTTGCTGTATTTAATATATGTTGTCTTTTATTCTACCTATCTGATAAAAGAATCACAACTATTCTTTGTTGTTTCTGTTTGCCTGGTATACCTTTGTCTATCCCTTTGTTTTTAACCTTTCTGAATTTCTTTGTTTGTATACATCAAACAGTTGAGTCTTGCTTTGTGACTTAAACTGAGAATCTTTTTCTTTCAACAGGTAAGTTAAGCCTATGAACATTTATTGAAAAGACTGATACACTTGGTCTCTACTATGTTCAATTATTTATGTCGCAATTACTATGTCTGTTATATTTGCTTTCCCTATGTGATGTGCTTTCTTTACTTGTTCTTTTAACTTTGTATTTTTAACTTTCATCTTTGACTTAATGGTTATCTTTCAAGGACTCCTTTGTTCTGGTTTTCTTATTTAAGCTTTTACTATCTAGTTAGAAGTTTATAATGGTATCCCTGTTGTTTATAGAATTAACGAGTTTATTTTACTTTATTCTTTCCCACTCCCTTCTCTCATTTTTAGCTAGATTATTTCTACCTTCAAATGATATGATATTTGTATATTATTCTTTAACCTTCCTCTCCATATTTATTTTAGTCTTTAGATCATCAATCAAAAATATTTAATGTTTATCATCAGTTCCTTAGTCACTTCTTGGTTAGATAAAGCTTATCTTTTTTAGATTACTCAAAAATTAATTCTTAATATCTTTAATGATTAATTTATTCATCAATAGCCTTAACACATAAAGGACAGTTTACCTAGGTAAAAATGCTTTTTTTCATACATTCTTTCCTAGAATATTCTAAAAATCTTGCTCATTGCTACCTTGTTTTATAGTCTGCTTTTGAGAGGACTAATGGCAGTATAATTTTCACGAAATTTATTTGTTTATTTGTTTAGACCTGAAGAACTTAATAATTTTTTTCTTTAAAGTTTAATAGTTTTACTAAGATATGTCTATGGTTTGATGATTCTGGATCAATTTTCATTGGTAACTGGAAAGTCCTGTAGATCTGTGTCTATTTTATTTCAGGAAATTATAAATATTAATGTTATTCCCGTGTTTTTTCTTCTTCAGTAACTTTAATTACATTTATGTGAATCTTCTTTGCTTGTCCGTGTCAACCATTGCCTCTCTGACCAATTTTACTCCTTCATTATTTCAATTTGTATTCCTTCTGATATTTTCCAACTTTTTTCCTCAGGCATCTTGTAATTTAGTCTTTATTTATTATACGATTTTGTCTTTTCCTTCTTTTCTTTCCTGAGGTCAATCAACTGCCATTTTATTTCTTTATGATTTTGGTATATCTCTGTCCTTTATAAATTTCTAATTCAAAGTTATTGAGATTTTTTTATATCACCAAATGTTTGAGAATATTTAATTTATTTCAGAATGTTGGTTAGTTTCCATGTGTGTGTGTGTGTGTGTGTGAGTGTGTGAGAGTGTGTGTGTGTGTGTGTGTGTGTGTGTGTGTGTGTTGGGAACTTTGATTGCTTTTAAAATAGTTTTATTCTCATTTGTAGTTTTCTCCTAGAGGTCAAAACTTCTTTCATCTTGTGTTTCATGAGCAAGTCTACTGGTTTACGGTGATTTAGAATACTCTCAGTTGAAAAGCAGCTCCTCTCCCCTTTGTCAGTATAGGAAAATGCAGGGATTTTTTTAACGAAAACATTTGGAAGATAGTTTTCGTGTTTTGAATTCTGTGATTTTTTTTTCTTTTGCTTTCAAAACTTTTCCCTACTTGCTACATTTCTCTTCACTGCACAATTTCCAGAGTCCACCTCTCTTCTCCTTTTTACCCTC
The DNA here is from genome assembly GCF_000325575.1 of Pteropus alecto. Taxonomy (NCBI): domain Eukaryota; kingdom Metazoa; phylum Chordata; class Mammalia; order Chiroptera; family Pteropodidae; genus Pteropus; species Pteropus alecto. The sequence continues at coordinate 1,961,219 of NW_006436284.1, forward strand.
CCCCAAAACAATAATTTTCTGAGACTGCATACTTTTCAGTCCCTGATATACATCTAGTGCTCTGATAAGTAAGGGCTCATTTTCAGTATTTTAGCACTTAATGTAAAATTTCTTTTTTCTGGAGATGATTTTAGTCCATTCTTAGGCCCTCTATTTCCTTCTCCTGTCTTCCAGACTGTTTCTCAAAACATCTACTTTTACTCTCTGCAAATGGTAGGTAGGAACTGCAGAAATAGCTCCACTGCAAAGTGAGGTTTATTATCTACTTACAGGTAAAGTGAAGTTGTGTTCTCTGTTTTCTACTTCTACGGAAGGCTTGGGATTTGTGTGGGTTTTTTGTTCTTGTTAATTTGTATAGTTTTGAAAACTATATTGGAAGATTTTAATTTAGGTATCCCCTATTTCTTTGAGTATCCAGAGTCAACATATGTAATTTAAAGAATGACAGTTGAGTTTCATCTATAAACTCTTAATTTCAAATAGAAAAAAATATAAACTACTTAAGATTTTATTCAGGATTTTTCACAATATGGCTCCAATTTACAGATTCATTAATCAACACTTAATTCCCAGCCTTTCATTTCGTACTCTGTTTTAATAATTGGTGCCACGATTTTCAGCATTCCTTCATTTTGCCTTGTATTTCTCATCTCTGAACCTTTACTTCTCTGCTCTTCTCTCCCTGATAAACTCCCTCCATTAAATATTCACTATCTGAAAATATTATTTTCCTGTTTAGTGTCTATCTTTCTCTTTAGTTGTAATTAATTCATCATTATATGGAAAGAAATCAAACCAGGAGTGATTTCCCATTCTTGAGATTGGCAGGATGACCAAAAGCAACATATAAGCAAGATAATATTTTTCTCTTTTTCAAAAGATAATTACTATGAAAGGAATATATTTAACAAAATCAATCTTCTATGATTCATTAAAATTGAACTCCCACTTACCGTTTTGATAACATATGGTGAACTTTTCCTTAATATACATTATGATTATCAAGTTTGAGTTCCTGCAATATTTCATATTCTTCAAAAAATATTTTAAAGATATAGGAAGTTTTAAATTATTAAAGGTCTTAATTTTTTTCATGGCATGAATACTTTTTTATTCTTGATTAACTATGACATGACATAATTAGGAGTTTGGATGCCAATTCCAAATTTTAAAAAGAGGCCAAATAATTTGATATTTTCTAATTCATAGATGTTGGGATTGACCTCCACTCTCATTTATACTCATGAACTAGGGTGTTCTTTGGGTTCCAAACATCTAGAGCAGAATATGAAGAAAATAATACCACGTGGAAATCAAATTCACTGACAATCCATGAACTCCGAAGTTCTTTATCAAGAACTCCAAAGCAACTACAGTAGTACCCCCTTATCTATGGGCATATGTTCCAAGACTGCCCAGGGGATGCCTAAAACCACAATAGTACTGAACCATACACACACACACACACACACACACACACACACAGACATACACACACACACACGCAACTATTATTTCCTATATATAGATACCTTTTCACACTTTATGGCTTCTCTTCGGCATATTTAAATTTCATCATCACTACTCTTATGTTTTGGGGCCATTATTAAGTAAAATAAGGATTATTTGAACACAAGCACTGCCACATTGGGACAGTAGATCTGATAACCAAGAGGGCTACTAAGTGACTAATGGAAGGGGAACTTATACAATGTGGACATGCAGGACAAAGGGATGTTCCACCTCCTGAGCAAGACAGAGCGAGACAGCACAAAATTTCATCATGCTGCTCAGAATGGTACACAATTTAAAACTTATGGATTATTTATTTACTTTTGATTTAATATTGTCTGATGGCAGTTGACTCTAGGTGCCTGAAACTACAGAAAGTGAAACCATGGATAAAGGGGGATTACTGTACTTCATTTTAGTTCCTAACCACTCTTATACTGTAGGGATTAGTCTAGCCCAGTTAAACTAAACGTACAGTGCCCTTATTGATTCAACTTGATAGTGTGGGTTTGTTACTGATTTGGCATATTTTGTTTATTAAAGAACTTCCTAAAATAATTCTGTTAAACTCTAAAGCATACTAAAATGAAATATAAAAAATATTGAAACAAGATTCTTCTTAGTCTATATATAGGCAGGCACTGAACCATACTTTAGAAAATTAACTTTTAATAGTCTCCTCTTTAAGTGCTCCTGCCTTTCTAAGCAGTACTTTCCCAAATAAATGATTTCACCAAGTAGAGGAAATACTTATAATTGCTGGAATTTTCCTAGTAGTCCTCAAATTAGACCAGTGTGCAGACAGCTGGCCTTAATATCAAGATACTAACCACACTGAATTATTTTGGAAATCAAATTTAATGCTCTTTAGCTGATAAAATAATGCCTTGTTTCCTGAGTTCTTTTTCTTATATTTTTCTCTCCCTCTACCTTGTCTTCAAAGATCACAACACAAACTGCATTTTCATAACCAAGTTGAAAAATATGTTCAGAATCAAAACATAATTTTTATCTCTTTGGTTAAAAAGTTCATACATTAACAAAAGCATTTTGTAGGGCTAATTGTTATGGAAAATTACAGGAAAACAGTCTAAACTATAAGTAGCTTTACCAGATTGTCTTTCTTGCTGCCTTCAACCATAGCACTTCAAAAGAATGACTGTCTCCCTTCCTTCCTTCCTTCCTTCTTCTCTTCCTTCCTTCTTTCCTTCCTTCCTTCCTTCTTTTTCTTTCTTCCTTCCTTTCTTCCTTTCTTCCTTTCTTCCTTTCTTCCTTCCTTCCTTCTTTTCTTTCTTTCTTTCTTTCTTTCTTTCTTTCTTTCTTTCTTTCTTTCTTTCTTTCTTTCTTTCTTTCTTTCTTCTTTCTTTCAGCTATAATCTGGGTTCTCATTTGAAAGAGATTTATACTAAGTGGAAATTATATTTCAAACTCTAGTCCATCTGGACTGGCAAGAAAATGAGCAAAATGTTTTGTCCTGAGATTATGCTCTATAGTGAATAACATTGATTTTAATGTTTTTTAAAAGGTTGCTAATATCACCAAACATATTCATTTTTTTTCATAAATTTTGCACAAGTTTATATATTTAATATACAGGTAGAATTTCCTATCAATGAGATTTGATATGCACCCTGTTGAAATAGAGATACAGAAAGAGACTTCTATATCGTCAATTGACTGTATTTTTTTTTTAAGAAAATATTAAGTGGATAATCAAAGAAAGATAAATTTGGGGTAGTTACACCAAAAACTGATATTTGGTTAGTTCCAGGGTAAACTCTACAACTACAAATTTATTAAATCATTACTAAGGTGACCTTAATAGAATTTAAATTACTACTGTAAACTTTTATCTGGTCTCCCTGCCTCAATTCTTGCATCTTCCATTCTCCATATAGAAGTCAAAGTAATCCTTTAATATTGTAAATCACATCATGTCATGCTTCTGCTCTACACCATCCAATAACTTCTTATGTCAGAGCCTACTCCTTTTTCACCAATATGATTTACCGTTCTCTGAGAATATAACCCCTGACTTCTTCAAACGCCTAGAATGAAAAGTACATTTTCTACTTTCTGTCAAAGCTAAGTGTGGTCATAAGACTAAGTTCTCTTCAGTGGAATGAAAATATAAATGTATTTAATACTTTCTGGGCTATAACTTTATAAATAGAAGCGTTTTCTTTGCTTCTTGTAGTTTCCGATGATTGAAATACAGTGTTGATTGCTGAAGTTCATCTAGCCTTTTTCATCCCTAAAGCTAAAACTATATTCTGAGGATGATTAAACAGCAAGATAGAAGGAGCTATATTCCCAGGAACTCTTTGAAGCTGAACTTGATACCTATATCTTGACATCCTTATAGGAAAAATAATTGATCTATTTTTTCTTAAGCTATTCTAAGTATAAATTTTTCAGCACTCTCAGTGCTACCTAATTCTAACTTTTTATGTGAATGAGAATAAAATTAAAGTCCTTTTCATGGCCTACATGTTCCTTGGCTAATTTTAGCCCTTATTTCCTACCTTTCCCTTCCTTCAGCTATACTAGACTTCTCGCTCCTTCTTGGACACATCAAACACATTATTAACTAGGGTCTCTGTTCCTTCTATCCCTCAGCCTGTTAAGTTCTTTCCCTAATCACACTATATCTTTGGACCTCCTCCAGAAAAGCCTTCTAATCACTATATCTATTTGGACCTCCTCCAGAAAAGCCTTCTAATCACTATATCTAATCACTATATCTAAACAAGTTTGTCTTTGTCTGCTTTATTTTTTTTATAGAGTTTATCAATCCCAGTTAAGATATTATATATTTTATTTGCCTTTTTGTGTATCTGTCTTTTCCACTAGAAGATAAGTTCCTTGAGGTAAGCACTTCAATTTTGTTTTCACCCTATCTCCCAGACGAAGAGCCAGTCCAAGCACAATTGCATAACATGTATGTATGAATGCATGAATAATTGATTATACATGTACTTGCCCAGCTACTGTTCTTATACTATCATGAAGTATATATTCTATCTATTATACCCCAAATAGTTAGGGTGGTAAATTGAAATGATACTGATCACTTTTTTGAATAGTAAATTTGGTAAAAGAATCTTCAAGAATTTTCAAAGTGCCACTTGGTGATTTACATTGTTGATTTCATTTTTACACACAGGAAATAGGAAGAATCTAAATGAGATTAGACCATAAATTTAGGTTTTTTAAAAAAATTTGCTAAGAAGAGACCAAAATGGAAATGCATTTGGTGTATCCCATTCTGAACTGGACTTTTTGACACAACAAAGTATTATTTAACATTCTCCAATTCAAAATTCTGAAAATATATTGATCTCCCATTACTCTGAGATTATTTGGCAATGATTGCTTTATGGACAGGAGTAGAATTTTCTCTCAGTGAGCATTCCTACAGTCAATCACACTGGAAAGCTGTCAATCTTGGGGAAGATAACAAGCCTCCAGAGGTGCACCTCAGGGTAAGAAGTGTTAAAAGCTTTCTTTTTCTCTAAGCATTGGACATGCGGCAGGGACTCTGAGAATGAGACCCTGAGAGTTCTCCCATTGGTGGAGCAGCCTGGATTTAAACAGAAAGGGAGCCTGGTAACAACTCTGTAGTATAGGACTACAACTGTGTAATAATTGTAAACTATTTCCTATGCTATATTTCTTTCTAATGTGGTCAAACCTTCAGGAACATCTTAATAAATGTTCTCTATGTCATAGGAATTAAGAGAAGGAAATATTCCATATTTTAGGATAAAGCAGTCAAAGAGAAAGCAAGAGGCTTCTTCCAATATTCAGGGTGCTAGTCTCATCCTGGGTAGGGCTGTGCCCAAAATTTATTTTGTCATAATTGCAAATGGCATAATGACAATTAACTCAGGCCGTACAGCTGAGGCAGAAGCATCACAGCGTAAAAAGGAGATTGGAGGGAAAAATCAGAGAGACATGACACATAAGAGCCAAGACTCTGAAAAACTGTCAGGAATTGTTAAAATTAGAATTTGAGAAGGTATTCATTTCTGTACTAAAGTCTATGGGGAAGTCATCCCATTTTAATGAAGGCGACCTAGGTAAGATCTCTTTTATATGCTCTTTTCTATTTATATTCCAGAAATTATTCACCAAAGAAGAAAGCATTTTTCACCTTGCAGTAAAAATTGTTTTATTGTTGTTGTTTTACTCAGCACTGCCTGTAAATTCTTTAGGAACCGCTTCCTTTAATCATGTATTCCCAGAGGCTACCAATAATTGCTTGTGGAAGTCTTGTTCTAACAGCATTTATAGTCTTTCTCATGATTTGAATGAAATAACATGTATAAAATATCTGTCATAACAATGTTAACTCAATCTTAATTGGTGCTAAGGGCCTTTTACAAACAAATGCTAAAAAAAAAAAAAAAAAAAGGCAAGGAAAATTTCAGTATACCCTTATTGCAAAACTTCGCATATTGTCATAGATGAGATGAAATAAAGTAAAAAGACTGCTCTGTACAATTTAAGTTTAAGAAGTTCATTTCCACATTTTTTTTTCAATTCTTGTCTTTCAAAATGTACAAAACTAGGATTTGGGGTAGCAAATAGTCTGAGAAGAGACATGGGAATAAAAGGGTCCTTTTCTCTCAGCCCAACTGTGACCTAATTCTAAGAAAATAAGCTAGCTTCAAATTATGATCTTTCTAAATACTTTAACTTCCCTCCCCAAATGCAAGTTCTTGGGATTTCTGAAGCTAAAACAAAGGAAGATCCTGGCTGAGATCCAGCTTCGTCCTTCACCAGATACTAGTTAGCAACAATTTTGCCAGATATAATTTAGTAAACCAACACATCCTATTATGTGTGGTATCAAAGACAAATTGATAGACAATGAATGTGTAAATTCTTATTTATGATCTTAGCCGTACAAAGCTCATGAATATAAAACATTTTGCCAGGGCCCAGGATTTTGTAAAAATTCAACTGTGTTCATTCATTTGTCAATGTTCTTTCTTAAGTTAGGCTTTTCAGCTCCTGTCCTTTAATAACTCTGAGAAGCTTCCAACTTAAACTCAGTCCTATGGATACTGATTGTTTTTCTGAAACATATTATTAAAGTAATTGGTTCTATTTAGTCTGTGTGCACAATGGTAGGGACTCAAATACAAAGGAATTAGTATTTTGGAAAATTCCTATGATTACAACAGAAAAGTAAGGATGACAGATTTCACATGGTTTAAAATCAGATTAAGAGCCCCAAATGAAATGTCTGTTTCATTTCATAAGGGAACATCATCATTTCTTTCTACAGCTGACTGTAATAGATAAGTTTTTGGATCAAGAACTCAAACTGTGCTTTAACTGTTAATTGTGAAGCTGAAAATAATATTAAAAAATAGCAAGTCACTACTTAATAGGTGTGAGAACAGAAATCTAATTTTCATAGCTGAGTATTATTTTTCTTAATTGTGATTTCCTCCATATAAATAGATTGGTATTGTTCCTGTCATCTCTTTGTGTACTTCTATAATTTGAAAAAACTTTTCTCTTTAGATAAAATATACTTATTTTTATACTGCTTTAAACTACCTTATTTTATCTTTAATTAAGGTTTTTGTTTGCCCCAACTCAGGAACCTCAGGGCATCACTAAGCAGAATTAGAGTATAATTTGATCATCATTTTCTGAATTTTGGGAGAATTTTTAAAAGCATAGACCATTTCTTGAAGCATAGACTTATGCCTCTGAGCTTCCTGACCTAGAAGAGCAGATAGGTTGGCTCGTGGTGTCATCGGAGAGAGATGTCAATCTCACTTGAAAGCATGTGCTGCTGAATGCTATCTCTAGCCACAAACTCCTGCCATAGCAAATCACTGTGAACCCCGTCGATCACTTTTATCTCCTGCTCCAAATGGTAGCTACTATGATGGTTCTAGAACCCATATTCAAAGAAACAAATATATAATTCGTTGAGTAAATATAATTATGACAAGGTGGTGTGAATATGAATATTTACTCTGATATTTTGTGTGTGCATATATATTTTTATAAATGTGCAAGGTTTGATTCAGCTTTGATTTTGGATTTATTTCCAAAATAAAACAACCTCTTTTGTCAGGATAAAGTTGTGACCTTTGAAGCTATGGTTAGGTAAAATGAGAGTTTTCATATAAATAATTTCCATCTCATATAACTACAGAGCACAAAATAAAGATTCTTATGCTCAGATGATTTTAAGTTTATACATAAATATTGTCAATTATTCAATGATAGGGAGAAACTTATAAACATGTATTGTTTAAGAATAAAATTTTTTTTTCTTGGCAAAGACTATGTGATAAGATGTTATAATCTGAATTCATGGGCTTGTAACCATCTCTATTCTTTGCATTTTAGGTTGACTTTCTACCTGAATCAGTAATTAAAAAGTAAAAAAAATCTCTACCATATTATTTTATAATTATAATCATAATCATTTAACTCAGACTAGTCAATTGATTCAAACATTTTTTAAACACCTTATTTTGAAAAAATTATAGATTCACAGGAAATTGCAAAGATAGAACAGAGAAGTCGCATTTACCCATAATCCCGTTTCCCCCAATGGTTACATCTGAAGTAATGATAGTACAATAACAAATGAAGGAAATCAACATTGGTATAATGTGTATTTATAGGTCTGTGACGTTTATCATATATGTAGATTCATATAACTGCTAAGAAACAAAACCTGTCATCGCGAAAATCTCTTTAATGTTATCTTTTTATAGTCACAGTCATACCTTCTTCCTCCTAGCATTATAACCCCTAAAACACTGATTTGTTCTCCATCTCTATAATCTTTGTCATTTCTAGAATGTCATATAAATGGAATTATGCTTTTTGAGATGGGCTGTTTTCACTCAGCATAATGTCTTTAAAATTCATCACAGTCATTGCATGTGTCAATAGTTTGTTCCTTTTTATTGCTGAGTAATATCCCATGGTATGAATGTAGCCTAGTTTGTTTAAATAGTCACCTAATCTAAGACTGCTTAGATTAGGCCGCTTAGATTTGGCTGCTTCTAGATCTTGCTATTATAATTGAAGCTGCTATGTATTATCATGTAGTTTTTTTATGTGGACATAAGTTTTCATTTCTCTGAAATCAATGCCTAGAAATGTGATTGCTGGGTTATATGGAAAGCATACATTTATTATTTTTAAAAGCTGCTATATTTCCTCTCAGAGTGTCTATATATTTCCACAAGTAACATGCAAGAGATCTTGTTTCTGTGAATCCTCAACAGCATTTGGTATTGTCAGTATGCTTTATTTTAGCTGTTCTCATATGTATGTACTGATAGCTCATTGTAATCTTAGTTTGCATTTCCTTAATGGCTAGTAAAGTTGAGCATCTTTGTGTGTGCTTATTTGCCACCCATATGTCCTTGTTGGTGAAATGTTTCTTTGTGTCTTTTGCTCATTTTATAGTTAGATTATTTGTTTTGTTGTTATTGTTGAGTTTTTGAGGTTCTTTATATATTCTAAATATTGGTCCTTTATCAGATATGTGGTTTGCAAACATTTTCTCCTGGTGTGTAATTTATCTTTTCATCCTCTTATGACAGTCTTTTGAAGATTAAAAGTTTTTCATTTTAATGAATTAGAATTTATCAATTTTTTAATTTAATGTATTATTCTTTTGATATCATGTCTATGTACCAAGCCCTAGGTCCCAAAGATTTTCTCCTATTTTTCTTCTAAAGGATTTATAAATAATTTTTTTAGCCTATCACTTTTTTATCATGGTTATAAAAACACACACATAAAATTTACCATCTTAACTATTTTTAAAGATATAGTTCAAGAGTGTTAAATGTATTTACATTGTTGTAAAACAGATCTCCATAACTTTTTCAACTTGCAGGACTGAAATGCTATAGCCACAAAACAATAACTTTCATTCCCCACTCCCAGCCCTGGGTTAACCACCATTATAATTGATTTTTATGGATTTGGCTACTTTAGATACCTCACAGAAGATGAATCATACAGTGGTTGTCTTTTTGTGACTGGCTTATTTTACTTAGCATAATGTCCTCAAGGTTTATCCATGTTGCAGCATGTGACAGGATTATCTTTTTTTTTTGAAAGCTGAATATTATTCCATTGTATGAATATACTACATTTTGTTTATCGCTTCATTTGTTAATGGACACTTAGGTTGCTTCCACATCTTGACTGTTGCAAATAGTGCTGCTATAAACATGGGTGTGAAAGATTTATAGTTTGAAGCTTTATAATTAAATTTGTGATCCATTTTGAGGTAATTTTTATAAAATATGTGAGGTTTAAGATGAGGTTCATCTTTTTGGATATCTAGTTCCTCTAGCAACATTTGTTGAAAAGACTTTGGCTGTGCTTGTGTGGAGCTATTTCTGAGTTCTTTCCTGTTTCATTGCTCTGTATATCTGTCCTTCTGCACGTACCACATAGTCTGAATTAAGGTAGCTGTATAATAAATCATGAAAGTAAATGAAACAATTCCTCCAACTTTATTCTGATTTTTCAAAATTGTTTCAGTTACTATATATTTTTTTTATTTTCAGATAAATTTTAGAGTAATCTCGCTTTTATCTTTAGAAAAAATCTGTGATTTTTATAATAATTGTATTATGAGTCTTTAGAAAAAATCTAACTGTGATTTTTATAATAATTGTATTATGAGTCTGCCGATTTATTTTGCCTACATTGACACTCCAGAGGAAGAGTGTACCTTGTTTCTCCAGGTCAGGAATGGGAATTCAGGCTTCACTAAGAGTGGGAAGGGTATCTCATTACCACCAGCTGGATTGAAAGTGTCAGCTCCCCACTCAGCCTTTGATCCTGGTTGTGGGGGTCGGGCCGCAGTAGTGGTTTCTGGCTGAAATACAATAGTTATTATCTAAATGTTTTTCTGTCTTGCAAGATTTCTCTTTTTCTGTTCCTTTGGCTACAGAGAGCAGGCTTTGGGGGGAGCTTTCTTTATCTGTACTCTTTGGTATTCCTAGGCTGTTGACTTCTCTAGCATCTAGTCTGGGATATATAAGGCAAAAAGAAAAATCAGGAATCTCACTGGTATGTTGTACCTCATGTTCTGAAGTCTCTAGCTGGTCTGCATTCTTCTCTTCACCTTTTCGCATTGTTTACTGTTTGCTTTATAAGGCCCAAGGTTGTTAGCTGTACTTAGGAGAAGGACTACATCTACTCCATCTTTCTAGAAGTGGATCTCCCTAATCATTGTTTTTATCTGGTCATTGCCCAAATACAATTACTCAGAGCTTTTAAATTGGCCTCACATGCTTTACAACACAAACATTTCTTTGTTAATTATTAATCATTTTCATATATATTTAATTATTTTAATTAAAGTAAGAATCAAATATGATACATAGTGAAATATTCTATTAGCCTCCCTAATATTTTTTTTCTTTTTCCTTGACTGCTGGAATCATTAAAATTGAAATATTGATTCTCTTTTGTAGCAGGAGACATTGTCATAGAATACAGACTTTGGAAACATTTTTGCTGAATCAATTTAAAATAACATTGAATTTTTTAGAAAAATTTACCCAAGAAAACAAGCAAATAAGTTCAATACTTAACTTCATTTTAAATGTTTATTCATATAAAGATGATAGTTGTCCTTTAATTTTCCAGATATATTTGGTATGTTTTAAAAATTCCTTTCTAACTTCCTATGTGATATGTCAAAATACAGAGTCTCAGTTCTAGGCATACTTTTTTGTTGCACTTGAGAAGGATGAATTGTTTAACAAAACTTAAACTTCCTGAGTATAAGCAAAGAAAAAATTAGTATTTTCTATTACCAGGTTCCTTTAAATTCACCTTTAAACCATTATTAAATTTTTTTAATTAAAAATACATTTTCTAATACTTTAATTTTTAATTCTGAGTAAATTTATTGATTTTATTTGCACGTTAGATATATCCTTTGAGTTATATGCAACAAAAAAGTTTTTTAAAACCTCCCAATACATTTTCTGTGCTATTTACATAATATAGAAAGGCATTAATGAGAATTTAGACACAGATACTAAAAAAAATTATAATTAGGAAATCTGTTATAATAAATTCATAATTCTTGATTTTAAAAAACAGTAATTTATGGCCAAATTTCTATCAAGAGACAAGCAGTTAATAAAAACATATTTTATGATATTTTTGTAGCCTTAAATAGCATAGTTAATTACATATGTAATAAGTCTCATATTTTCATTTGTTTATCAAATAAACTTTAGAAAAATAATTTGTGATAATTAAATTAAGTAAATTACAAATTAAATAACAAAATCGCTTTTTATGAACAGAAATTCTTAAAAATAATAGATAACATACCAAAGTAATGTATAGATTTTAACCAATATCCTAAACAAGTTTCCCTAGCATTTTCCCACTTGGGAAATGAGAGAGTAAGAAATATAGATGTTACAGGTGAAACAAGTGATTAAAAGTGATTTCGATGACATTATTCATGAGCAATCACTGATTTGATTTCATAAGTAAATTTTATTGTAAAGGCATAATTAGGCATTCTTGATTCATTGAGACTTACATAGATATTATTATTAAGACACATTAATTATGAAAATAAACAAGCCCAAAGAATTTTCAAGTTCATTTCACAGGCCAAAAATGCAAATAAATTTTTATTATTCTTGTAAAGTAATCTTTAAGCTACTAAATTATCTCATAGGCACTTCTCTATAGTGAGCTGACCCGACATTTGCCAAAGATAGTTCTTTCCCTGAAAGTGAATTTATGTTTATCATTCAAACTTGCTGCTGTCCTTACTGCTATGCCTAGGCCAGAGCATCCATAAAATACTTAGCTCTTTCCTGAGGACTAAAAATGTGGCCATGCGGTCCCTTTCCTGTCTGTTGTCCTGGTAAATTATAATAGCACCTCCTTTTGTTCTCCGTGTTTGGGTCATACATTTTATGGTAACATTAACTATGGAGAAGTAAAATTGGGAATTGGGGAAGACTCCCCAAACAAGCAACTGTACCGATTCCCAGCACAGTTTCAGGTCAACAAGTATGCCATAGCACAGGTCCTATAAACCTTAAGAATAAGATTATGGAACTTGTTATTTAACTTTTGATAGAAAATAGCCTTATTTTCTAAGAAGCATTTAAGTAACAAGCCAAAGCTCCTCAATGTGGTTGTTAAACCAAAACTCCTGAGGAAGACTTCTTAGATTTCAACCCCAGCCCCAAACACTTAATCTCTCTAAGCTTCAGTGTCCTCATCTATATAAAAGTAGATGATAATAGTTCCTATAGAATAAGATTATGTGGGGATGAAATAACACATTTCAAAGCATTTAGCACAGTGCCTGTCACATGCTAAGCACTCAAGAAATGTCATTTATTATTATTTAATAATATTATATATCCTCAATGAAGACTCACTTGACAAACAGGTCATGGTATTGACCTTCTGGATGCTGTGCAAAAATACTCCTAAATATCATGTGAGGGAAATGTACATAGAGAGTTCCAGTTTTTTTTATCAATACTAAAGTAGGATAAATTCACAGTTAATCAAAATCAAAGTAGATATTACATAAGTATGTATAATTAAAGATTTCAAAATAATCGATTCATTTATGTGTTTTTCATTTATTCAATATATATTAGTCCAATATATATTATTAGCATGCTATAATTAGGTCACTGTGCCTTTTAATTAACACTGGAACATATACTTGAATTTACTCCCACCTAAAGATTAACAGTGCTAATAGGGAGTAAGTCCCTAATTAATTGCATAGTCTTGTTCAATTAAAAAAAGATTTTTTATAAAGTATAATATACAGTAGATCACTTTGCATAAATTCATTTAAATGCCTCAAAGATGAAGACCAGGGAATAAGTGCAGAACTCACATCTTTTTCTTTTGATGAATTTGATTAAAGACAAACTTTCAGTGATCGAAACCAAACAATTGAAGCTTTATAAAAAAAGTTTCTTTTAAGATAAAATTTTGAATTGGATTCTAATATATTGTAAGGTACTACAAGGTCTCGGTGGGGAGGAAGAATGAGAAATTTGTCAGAGTGGGCACAAATGTTAACACTCGCCAACAGTACCATGCAAAAGAATGTATTCTTTATATTTAATTAAAGTCTATACATTATCTTACTAAAAGAAAGTATAAAATTAATATTTTTACTGTCCTCGAAAAATAAAGGACAATAGGAATTTAAACAAGTTGAAAGCAACATACCCTGTGTAATAGTTTAAGAATCAGAACTTTCTTTGTTCACTAGCTATTAATATATTATTGACATCTGGCAGAATTTTTTAATTTTATTACTGTGTGTTTTTCAAAAATAATAGAAGCAAAAATGAAAGTATAAAAGCTTGCTTACCTCTGTTTAAATATTTTAATTCTGATGTCACAATTTAGATTGTTCTAAATATAAGAACAAATTTATGAAATTTGATTGATCTTACTTAGACATTTATTCATTCAACACACATTTCCTGACTTCTCTAAGGTATTCTCTCTGTGAGAGGTATAAGACACAAATAAAAAGCAGAATCCAGGGAGGAGAAAAATAAATGTATATTTATAATTCAGGGTGACAACTACAAAGAAATGGTAGTTATTTGACACATGAGATGGTGCACACTCCCTTTGGTATGAGGGATCTGACATCAGATTACAGTCTTGAAAGCTAAACTTGAATTAGTCCGTGGGAAGGAGTGCAGGGACAGCATCCCCTATGTGCCTAAGCTATGTCAAGACATTAGAGATTAACAGTTTGGAAAACTGCAGTGTTAAGAAATGGCAAAAGTGAGCTTGCCGAGGTTTGACATGAAGCTGCCACACTAAATTACATAGTGAGATTTGTGTTTTAGAAAGATGATTTAGGCAGCAATCAAAAAAAAAAAAATTGATTAATAGAAGATGAGACCGAGGTAGGAAAATCAAGACCTTAGCTGTTGCAGCTGGACAGGGTGAGGTGGGGGAAGCAATGGGTGGATTAATGAGCTATCAGGAAGGTCAAAGGAAGAGAGATTCGTGATTAATACATTTTAGTTAATAGAGAAGAAGAAAATATCACGAGTCTTAGGTTTTGGCCTGAGTAACTAGAAGCTGAAGAAAAAGAGAAAGACGCAAAGGGAGATGTACATTAGAGCATAAACTAATATGAAAGTATCTGGGAATTTTAAGACATATGCTGAAAAAAACCTGTTAGCTGGAAAGAGTAATAGAATTTCCCACAGCATCTAATACATAAATGTGCAGTGGTTTTCCTACAGCTTTTCTGCTCACTTAGGATTTTCAGTCAGTTTATAATTGGTCATTATCAATTAATCCATTTATCATCTCCATGAGGTTAGTTAATGGAAACATTTCATTTTTAATCTAACAGTGGTGAAGTAATTTTCCAGAAGTCCTCCAGAGAGACTCTGAAAACCAAAATTTAACTTTAATTTTCTGAGTACTTTTTCTACATAAAATTTCTGAAATAAATTATCTTTGCTAGGAAAAATAGCAAACACTGCCACTTAAAAATTCAATTTACTATATAATTATTTCAGATTATTTTACCTCGGGGCAGCAATTTTTCTTGCTTGAAAGTATTTTAGCCTAAATAGTAGTAGCAAAAGGAACTATAAATACTGCATATGAGCTACAAATTGTTTTTGGTTTTGTATATACCCAGTCACAGATACACAGTTTTGAATTGGATTTAGTCAAATAACTGGCCTAATTTTTCACTAAATCCAAATTGTTTAAATTATACAAGTGAATTGATTAGTTCTCTGTCATCATGTAGATATTACACAAGATAATTTTATTAAATTAATAATGAATTAAACCGAAACAAACGCCTGGCTTATGGCTCTGAGACCAAGAATAAAATGAAATCTGCCATTACTTAAGGGGTATATTCTAGTTCAACAAAACTTGTATGTATGGTTAACATGCTTTACAAAAATACTGCTACAACAAAATAATGAGCAGCTTATTCATACTAACAATATTTTTAACATTAGTTAGTATTCTATACAAATTATAAATTTCACTACCAGAATTTTATTATAATTTTATCACCTAGCGCATTGTATAAATTTCCATAAAGCATTTTTTTTAATCATTGAACTCTTCTTCTCCAAATTAAAATCCCCTAGTCACCAAGAATTGTGTGCCACTACCCCAAACTTCCCTCTTTGCTTCTGATTGTTCTGAACCCTGATGAACTGTAAGCAGTGGGACACTGGACTCACCACCACCGAGGACCCTCAGCAGGTTTCATATCATTGTCTTCAACGCAATCCAGTATTCTGCAGTATAATTTTAATATTCCATTCAAATCCACTGACAGCTTTTTATGTCTATTCAGATTTCATTAGATTTGGTGAGAGTGATTTTATAATATTTCAGTTATATATGCAATAGAAACTAAGTATTCTATTTTTAAAGAAAAGTCCAAGGCGTTTACAACAATATAGAAATACTTTAGTACTTCTGGATTTCAGACAAAGGAATATTGGAAAGTGCTAATAATGCATTTTTAGATATTTACCTAGCTGTGGACAACGGGAAACTGGGTATCAAGTCAAAGATATCAGGAACCATGAACCACAGTAGCATCCTTATAGCAGTGCCACATTATGACTGTACAGACCTGCACCCTATAACATCAATATTGTAACTGATTGTTCTGATTATTCAGTATGACAGAAGGATGAACTTTACATGAAAATTATTACAAATACTTCTATACAAAGTAAGCATAGTTAGGGAAAAAAACGTTTTAAGACAGATGGAAAAGGCTTCCTTTTTAATGACTTCTTTGGTTATAAATAGGTCTTGAGTGACATTAGCTCTGTGAATTATTAACTGGTTTTGCTGGTATCTGTTCTGTGTGTCCCTTGAGGACCAAGATGAAATTAATTACCCTGGGTTATAGCTCACAGAACATATTTAATACAATTTACTTGCTTTAATGTAAAATAATTACAGAATTAAAATATATCTTTTGATCTGAGATAGCATATATTACTTAGGAAGCTACTGCTGAGTGTGTTGCATACTTTTTATTATTTTAAAAATAAAAACTCAGATGCTCTTAACAGGAAGCATAAACAAAGCAGAAATACCAACTCTTTGTACATCTTCCCATGACTCTTGACTTGATGTTTCTCATTCATTTGCCCACAGGTTCCTGAGTTAAATAAAACAGTGAAATATAATTACCATGTTTATTCCTGGTTATTCTATAATGACTTATTATCACTTTAGCAAAACAAAACTTGCTGAGAAGGGGTGACCCAAATGACTGCTAAAACCACAGTTCCTATTCTAAATACACAGGAAAAAAATGCTGATGAACTAGGAAAATTTTGATTCTAATCAGTAAAGAAAATAAGTGAATATGGACCAAATATATGAACTATATAAGAATAAAATAGGAGAATCCAGAAAAATTGAGAGAAGAAAAAAATAAGACTACATGAAAAGTTGTAAAAGAAACTAGCCTATGATGACAAAAGAAAAAATATATATAGGCAGTGCAATAGATTTTCTTTTAGATTGGTTGCTACCTGTTCTCTGGTGAAAAAAAAAATGATGTCATTTATTTATGTATAACAATATTTCTCTCCAATAATTTTGTAAACAGCATATTCAAGCACATAGTTATTGATTAGATCTTTTATGAAAATAAAAAAAAAATCAGCTGGATTAATAGAGAGCCTGCGTATAGTAGATTTTACCTTTTATTTGGAATACCATTTGGAAGTTACTTACATTTTTTCTGTGCCTGGGGCCATTATTTTCTATACCATTGCTATCATCTGATTTCCTGTATGGAAAACAATAAAGAAAATAACTAGATGTTTACATTGCATAATATTAAGTCAGTACACCATCTGTAATATATCATGGCTATCAGATTAACGTAAAAGGGCAATATAGACAGAATTCATTTTTCCTAAAACGGTTTTATTTGTAATGTTCTTTTTTTTTTTTTTATGCCATTGCTAGGAAAGAAACTCTCATCACAAATTACAGTGGCAAAGCCCTGTTTATTTTATGCAGAGGGAGAATTGCTTCTCCCTCAGCATGTGTAGGAGCTTAGGTATATGACTATAACTTGTGCGTTGTTTTGACACATGCAAAATCATAGCCAGTTGGGAGCTCAGCCAATATGTGAGATGCAAGTGCTGTAATTTGACATGTATTTACACTGAATTAGAGACTAAACATGATTCTTTATCTACCTAATGTGCAACAGAGCAAGAATACAAACCTGGGCTTCAGATCCTTAAAATTAAAGAGACTAAACTAGATAACGAGGATGTATAATGAATGCCCTTCTAGGTCTTATAGGCAGCTTTAAGTTATTAAGTTATTAACACCAGAGAATAAATTCAACCACCTAACCAACTATGTCAAGATTTGGGGATGGGATAGGTAGGTGAGATTGTATAGATTAAATATATGAGTGGATCAGATAGATAATGAGGGAGCTCCTCGAACTATTTGAAGTGACTAGCTTGTTTTCATGTTATACATTTAGTACTATTTTTAAGAATTATTTTCACCAAGAAACTATGAGTCGCTGATATCTAAACACATATACAAATATTACATATAAAATGTATTGATAAATAATGCTTACTCTCTGTCAGGAAAAATTCATCTAACTAAAAATTCTGAAAGAGTATTGCTAAAAGGTTGGCGTAAATGATTTATAGTGCCCTTGATACCTGTACGAAATCTAAAGATACTGATATAGCCTAAAGATGAGAACTGAAACACTGACCGTGATCTCTGTGGAGCAGTCTAGGATGGAGAAAATGATGTACAATATCCCAATTTTCAAAAACTAAAAGTTAATTCTTTATCTTGGAGATTAAATCAGTTTGACATTGCTCCTAAGGTATTCTACAAAAAAATATTTTTTAGACAGGGTAGGCTACATAAATGAAAATTAAATCATTAAGAACCGATAATATTAAGAATTGCTCTATATTGTTCTAGTACCGTCCTTTCAGAGTGTGTCTTAAAGCCAGAATGCACTGGGACTGGAGCAACCTCAAATGTGACTGCAAGGGGATGGCTAGAAACACTGGGAGACCGAACTGGTAGACTAGAAGAATCGGGCAAGGTTGTAGCTGTTTCAAGTATCTAAATGACTGTCATGTATTTTATATGGCCTCTATACGTGAGAACCAGACTCTATACATGAGACTCTATACATGAGAACCAGAAAGATAAAAAGTTTAAATCAATATAAATAAGATATCCAAGTTGTCCAGAAAGGTGTAATTAATTCTTTCCCAACTGTGAGAATCAGCGATTCTAAGACAACACTGCTTTTTCCCTAGCTGGAGTTATGGGACTCCTGGTATAATTATTTTATGCTCTTAATTTAGAAGCTTATATCATGTTGACTTATTTTATTTTCCATATATGAATTGAGTAAAAATAACTATTTTGAATAATGTCTACAAATATCTGGGTGAGAACGGTACGCCTCAGTCCTGCTTTTTAACTGTGGCTACAGCACTCACACCTCACAGCTCCTATTGGCTGATAAAGATAAACTTTAAGTGCCATGTTTGATTGGTAACAGTTGCTCAGGCCTCCAATTTCCTAGGCTTTTCTTGGCTGCTTTAATCTGGTCTCATTTTCCTGATCCCCAGTCATTCACTCTGTTACTCAGATTTTTTTTTTTTGAAGTATCATTGACATACAATATTATATTAATCTCAGGTATACAACACAGTGATTTAACATTTGTATACCTTACAATGTCATCAGCACAATAGGTCTAGTAACCATCAATCACCATACAAAGTTATCATGACATTATTGACTATTTTCCTTATGCTATACATTACATCCCCATGGCTTATTTACAGATCTAGAGGGTTTTATGTTAAGTGAGATAAGTCATAGAAAAACAAATACCAAATGATTTCACTTATTGTGGAATCTAAAAAAAAAGAACGAAACAGATTCATAGATACAGAGAACAAAGATAAGGTTGGCAGAGGGGTGGAGGGATGGATGAAAAAGATGAAAAGGAGTAAGAGTCAAAACTTCCAGTTATAAATTAAATGTTATTCAGATATTAATTCCAGTCTTGGCCACTTCCATATCTGGACTCCACACTCAGTTCTCTGATTTGAAGGAGCTAGCAACACTCAGCTTCTCCAAACCAAATTACAACCCCGGTAATCTCCCTCCCAGCCTTTCTCATGCTCAACTCTGAACAAAGGTGAGAGGGTTATAAGAGATCTAGAGACATAATGTGTGTGCTTTCAAAAATAAGGACTAGTTGAACTCTAGACCAGCGATTTGGAATATGGGAGGGAATTAGAATCAGTGATAGACATTTTAAAGAAATATAGATGCCCAGGCACCAATCCTTTGGATCAGAGATTCTGATCCATAGATCCAGGAAAGTCTGAGCAACTGTATTTTTAAGGGGCATCCTAAGTGATCAAAAATATGGCCAGGGTTGCTTTACACAAATAATACTTCCTTATGGTTATTAAACACTTTTTGTACATCAAAGCCCATACTAAGCATTTTTACATATATAATATCATGTAATCCAACAGACTTATGTCATAAGTACTATCATTAAACCCATTTTTTAAGGAGAAAACTGAAGCACAGAATGGTGAAGGTAGTATGTGATGGTGAGGGATTCCAACACAGGTAGGCAAATTCCAGATGCTTCCCATAACATATACATGTATAGAAAAAAATAACACATACATACCATACTCCTGTGATTACCCCCTAATTAAACATTTTTTTCTATTTCTTTTTTAACTGTATCTTACTCAAGTGAAAATTAATCCATAAAAAAATAATACTTACAGCTGTTCAATTTGTTCAAATTCTTTCCCATCGGCTGTGTAAAAAAAGAAGAATATAAATATTAAGATTGGTTTATTATTCTTATGGAGCATATATGTTCAGTTCAGCTTTTCTCCTGAGTTAAGAAAGCACTGTATGATTTCCCCTCTTTGGAACGAAAGAGAGGCATGCTATGTGAGACAGCGGCACCTCTATCAGGTCCTCTTCTTTTGCTGATCTCCAGACCTTACCTACAATTTCAATCAAGCATAGTCTAGTACCTAGAATTTTTAAAAACAGGATTGTCTGATTAATTATAAAATTACTTAAGTTATTAAAAATTTAGTACGGAATCAAGAAAGTATACAGAATTTAAGATAAATTTTCTTAAAGGAACCATTGGTTTCTCGACCCGTAAACCATCAGGTACAGACTACAAAACTGGGAAATTGACAGGACAATGTCTCTCTTTTGAGAACGCCAGAATATTTTATAAAATATTTTTAAATGAGTTATCTAAGTGAAATAATAATTGTCTTTGAAATCTTTTATATTAAGCTACAACAGAATTTTCCAGTATTCTAGTGTCAAACACATATCAACTAATTGGTATATAGGTACCAGTAATACCAAAGAAAAGTGGAGTGGAAGATATATTTAATATTTTAGTAAGTTGAAACAGGAAGACCATGATTAATACAAGCTCATAGTTCACTGTCACCATTGATATTAACATAAATATCACTCCAAATAACAAAAACTAGATTTTTTCCCCAAAAATGTTAAGGCCCTTATAATGTATTAAGTCATAACATGCGAATGTTATCTGAAAAAATAAATCCTACCTGGGTTCTTCTTCCTTTGAGTGTACATTTCACAAAGCAGAATAATAGCCACTAAAAAAACAACCTCAGCAGTTATTGCAAGAAATGGTTTGAGGGGCACCAGATAACTCAGCACGACGAGTTCAATGTGACTTTCACTTTCCCCTAATTGGAATATTGCATGGCACCAGTAAGATCCCTGATCTTCTTCTGAAAGATCCATTATCCTGAGCCTTGTTTCATTAGCATTTGCTCCAGTGATCACATATTTATCATTCATTTGAACATCAAGAAGAACCTAATATAAGGAGACATTAAAATCCATTTTTATCATATTACATAAAAGATACATGTCCTAAATGATCTAGTTTTCAGCGAAAGCTATAAGATAGTGCCAAGAAAACTACTTGCCAGAAAAAGGCATATTAAAATTTGTGAAAAGTTATCTGTAACAGAGCTCAAGTCTTATTAGAGTTTGATCTTCCAGAGATCGCAAACAAAGGAAAAGTATACTTTCCTTTACGTAACACTGAATGTTTGAAACTACAGCACGTAGGTCATTGTGAATAAATATTATATGAGAATTAAAACTACAGAAAAATTTCAGACATCTGGGTTTCACATTCTAATTCCTGACTAGCTGTTCAAGAACTTCCTCTTTCACAAGCACAAGCATATATTAAATCAACTATTAAATTAATGAAGCTATTAAATCTGATCATTCCAATAAAAGAAGGTCACTGGGTCTTGATATTGGGAGTTCCTCTGACTAGAATTGAAGATGAAATCCTCAGGCCTTTAAAGCTGATATAAAAGGAATAGTAGAAATCCCCAGTGAGCCTGGTACATGTGGTGGTCTGACCACCTTCTATATTTTCATATCTGAATTTCTCTCTCTCAGGTAAGCTGGCTTCTGAGATTCAGTGGATTTTCCCCAACCTCTTAAGAACCATAGTAAGCTAGTTGAGGGCTTATTTATTTAATCCATTTAAATTAAATTTTATTCTCAACTCATTTGATGCCTTCACTGCTGTATCACTCAACTGCACTGCTCAATAAATGCTAATCTGCATACAAATGTTCCCAGAGGTTATCTGATGAAGAACTCTGAGTTTATTATTTGCCTAAAGAATTATAGCAGCATGGCTCCTTGTACACAGCATTGCATGTAATGCTTGTTACAAATGTACCCTTTCTAACTCGGAGCTGATAAATCAAAATACTGCATGATTAATAGGCATCCTAAGTGATTCTGATGCAGATGGTTAGTCTACATTTTGAAAAAACACTTGACCTAAAGTTTTGACCTGCATGCTCTTCCCTGCACTTTGTTCTGACATCCTAATACTTAGGGTCAAATTAAAAGAAAATTATTATAACGAATAGAATTAGAGACTACATTCTAAAAGTTTAATATAATTAGATTTAGAGTATTTTTGTCTAGCATATATAAGTAAATTAGACTATGTATTTCAAATACTGTAATTGATATACTTTTTACAAATTTATGTTTTTAAAAAATATTTACATACACAAAATAATTGCCTTTCCTAATCATCAATAAGAAGATAAGCAGAAATATTAATGGTTTAAGTGTACTCCTAAGTGATTTTGAGCTATTTCTTTGAAAAATCACAGAATCAGTCACTCTTGCTTTTAAGTCATTCCTCTGTCCACCTTCAACGGTCTATGATGGCATCAATTTTGTTTAAGAACTAATTCAATATTTCATTGTAGATCTGCATTCTCACTCATACTGTTCTTTCTAGAATTACAGCTTGCTTTTACAGGACTTTAATTTCAATGATCATTAGCACCAAGGCAATAGAAGGGTGTCTCCTAAAGCAGCGGTCTCCAACCTTTTTGGCACCATGTACTGGTGCTCTTATGAGAATCTAATGCCTGATAACCTAAAATGGAGTTGGGGCAGTGATGCTAGTGCTGGGGAGCAGCTGCAAATACAGATGAAGTTTTGCTCATTAGCCTGCTGCTCACCTCCTACTGTATGGTTCCTAAGAGGCCGGTTATGATCTGTGGCTGGGGGATTGCTCTAAAGGACAATTTCTTAAATTTCTCTGCTATCAGAGGCTATTTGGGAGGAAGAAAGACACCAGAAATGATTTCTTGAATATTCATGTTTTTCTTAATATCAGCTTTTTGAATAGTCATTAATTCCTTAATAGGAATTTTAAGTATTTGGCTTCCCTTAAGTCTCTGGAAGGCCAAAAGAGGCCAACGACACTTACTGAAAGAACCTAATACATAAGTTTAAATTACCAAATTTTCATTTTTTTTTTTCTCAAATAGTGACATGTTGCATTCTATCACAAAATGTTTCCAGAGGCAGAAGCAGGAAACGAAGACTGCTTTTTTTTCCAGTTTTCATGAAATGATAGGAAAAAAATGAATCTTTTGTTGTTGTTGTTATTAGGGTTATTTCCAAACTCACCAACTAAAAACGAATTTCAACTTCTTCTCAATGAATTTAAATAAATAGCTAAATCTAAAAAACAAAGTACCAGCTAATGGAACATTGAGTATCTTCAGATGTATAATGTAATATGTTAAAAACATCAAATGATAATTCCATTAATCATGATTCTTTCTTTATGAATACATACTAAAGAATAAGATAACAGAAGTATAAAGAGTCCTAGGAATTCTGAGTCTATTATAATCTTATTATTTATGAAATAAAAGTTTTTGTTTTCTTCACGTCAAAGAAATATAATCTTACCTGTACACTCCCATTACTAAAGTACCAGGTCCAGTTTAAAGGGAAACAATCTTGACATTTACATATCAAGACAGTTGAATCCCCCACATAAGTGATCAATGGTTTGTTTTTTCCATGAAGTTCAGGGACTAAGAAAAATTTAGAGAAATGTATATTACTGAAAGATTTTGAATAGGGGGGATGTATTCAAGTTCAACACAATTTTTTCTTTCATTTTCTCATTAATTATGATTTTATATAGTTTTAGTTCTATATAAAATGAAACTACTTTGTAGTAGTTAGGATGTATAGTACTAACAATAATAGTAGTAGATAGCTCAATATAATTATTGGTAAAGTAAAGTTAGAAGAATGATCATCTGTTATTGAGCCTAATAACAACACAAGTATTGTAATAAACTGTTACTTGCTTTGGATAAGAAAGAAACTTTATATTTCAAGACTATTTCTTCCCACCTAAGTTATTTTAAAACAATTTTTTTCAAAGTTTTACCTTAGATGGCATTTGAGTGGAGACAAAATTTTCAAGATATAAATTCTTTAGTTGATACAGATTAATAAAAGCCATTAAAGAGTTGGAGAAGTAGGAACATGAGAAAGGAACATAGGAAAATTAATAGAAAAACAATAAGAATGAAAATGAGATTAAAAAAGTTTCATGTGGTTTCGTAAAAAAAGAAATTCATTATAATAAAATTACTAAGAAGGTTTTGAAGCAGATACCATTAGTAACAGAATAAAAATGAGGTCTGAATTTAGAAAAATTAGGTTTTAAGGATGTGAATAACTTAGTCAATAAATTAAAACATAAAGAACATAAGCAACATAAAAAAAACAACAACCAATAGCTTTCATAGTGAAACCAGTTCCTTTATATTGTCCTCAAAGTATATACTGTAGAAGGTATAGTTACATCGGAGATGTAGACCGATCAACAAAGATTACTTTTCATTTTTCTCTTTTACTAATTTTAGCAGGTTTCGTGTTTTGTGTTGTGTTTTGTTTATCATTTGTTGTTGATTGGTTTACCAACAGAGAGAGAATGTATGAAATTATGTCTAAATTTTGAATACTATGCTGACAAATTTTATAGATATTGTTTGATATTCACTTCTTATCCTCTTTTTAGATTTTATTATTGGTAAGATCAGAGTGGAGAATGGAAAGATCAATTTTAATTACCATAATTAGGTTTCTAGATTAAATATATTTTCCAGGTGCTCTTGGCTTTTTACTACCTGAAGATAATTAGGCATTGACTGGATGTATGAATTATAAAGAT
This sequence comes from Pteropus alecto, assembly GCF_000325575.1. NCBI lineage: Eukaryota > Metazoa > Chordata > Mammalia > Chiroptera > Pteropodidae > Pteropus > Pteropus alecto. Next base: position 1,986,441 of record NW_006436284.1, read on the forward strand.
GAAGAAGTAGAAAATAATTGGTAATAGCTAAAAAAAGAAGTCTTACTTGTATAACCACCAGAGAAGTGGTAAAATAGAGTTGGAGGATAGTATTTTGTTATGGGTTCTGTCTTTAGATGATTACTGTTACAATGACGAATGTGAGAAGTCCTTTTTCCTTATTGTCTAAAGTAGGCCTCAATATAATTACACCTATCACTCTCTCCTTCATCAGGACTGCTGACCAACAGAGTGTTGAATGAGGCCCTGCTAATAATAGAGAGATGCAAGTAAGAGGAAGGTATGTCACCCACAAAAGCATAAATGCTTCAAGTGATCATAAGAAGGATGACAGAGCAATCTATGTCAGTGGTTCTCATACTTTCCAAAACCAAGAGAGCATGTTTTGATGAAACTGAATGGCCCACAAATTTATATTAGCCAAAGATGTGAATCACCAATTTATAATCGCCCCATTGATAGTTTATGAAAACCTAGTAAGGTACCACGAGGGTGCTCCTGAAGGAAGAGAGAGATGAGTACATGTGACCAGCTTGACTAAAGCCATCCAGCCAGAAGAAATTGGTGAGCTGACCTTGCCAGAAGGTATTCTGAGCACTCCTTTTGAGAGGCTACTAGTGCCACATACTCACTATTGGTCACCATTAGGCTGAGAGACATTAAGGGACAAGTGGTTAATATGTGTCCACTTCAAAAGTCAGGTCATGAGTGTTTGAGAGACATCATGGTGTGACAATGATGTAACAAAGATAAGATTTGGGTCCAAGAAATATTTGAATTAGAAATACAGCTTTAGTGTTACTAGTACTGAGTACAAAGGTAGGTTATACCTATCCTATAGTGTTGCTGGGATTAAGTATGAGAACATAATACACAGACACTGTATTATGAACACCAAAAACATTCAAACTTTTGTTGTGATCATGTACTGATACTAATTTTCTTAACTGAGTCATTTGTAATGCTCATGGCTTTTCTACATAGTGGTCATTAGCCAGCTTACTAGGATAGGTTCTCTTGTCACATACAAGAATGACTGGGCCAACTGGCCATGTGGAACCATGAAATAGAAGAAATGGAACCTAGATAAAAAAGAGAGCTGGAAATCCATCTGAATTCATCTCAGAACTCTAAGAATGTGTAAAAACAACCCCAAACGAGGAAAAGGCTCCAAACTGAGTTCTTTGTAGACCACTTAACTCATTTGAGAAAGGAGATTAAAAGATAAAAAAATGATGAAAAATAGATGAATTCATAGGAGACAAGGCCCAGAAGAATGAAGAAATAGTAGCTTTGAGATGCTGGTGATGGCACCAATCTATCCTTTAAACCACTTCTCAGTGAAGCTGTAAAACAATTTCTACTACTTAAAACACACATTCACATGATTGACTAAAACAGTTGAATAAGATTTTTTTTTGTCTTAAGGATTACAATTTAAGTATAAATTAGAAAATTTTAAATCAGGGTGCCTAATTACTGCTCCTTACCATAACAAGAAATAAAATTGGTTAAAAACATAAAAAGAAAATTTCGTTTTCAGATATATGTAATATATGGAACAGAAAGAATACATGAAATAATAACTTTATATAGTATCCTGAAACCTCAGAATAAAAAGGAAATGGCCCACTCACCACATACTGGTTTTAACAAGAAAACCAGTAAATACAGCAAATAATACTTTGACACAAGAGCTAAAGAGCGAGCCCTCTCTCCCCTCTTCCTCCCCACCATCCTGACTTCAATCCTGATCCAGAAAAAAACGTCATGTAATCTCCAGGTCTTGTGAGTAAGTAATATATCTGTATCTTTGCAGAGTTCCATGATTGCTGAAGGACATCTTGCAGTCACAATAAGAACCACAAAGGCTGGGCCAGCTACAACATTGATCATGGATAGGCTAACACCAGTACAAAACACTCTCACACAAGTGTTCTGCCCCGTTAGGTGAAGCTACTTTTGTTTGGTTCAGTTTCCCCAGTCTGCAGCTACTCCTTCAGGGCTCATTTATAGATCCAGATAACACTCTAATGGAGGAAAATAAGCAATATAAGAAAATTGGAAGCAACTCCAGGATCCAAGAGAATGAGTTGACTCTCTGTCCTGATATTAATATAACAACTGTATTTTATAAACAAGATGATAAGTTTAAATGTTAAAATGTTAAAGGTCTAAATTGGGCTGAACCATGATATATTTTATTCTGTTTTGTTTTTCTTATGATAGAGCCAGTTTCCTCACTAGACATTGGAAGTGGTGGTAACAGAAGGCTGGGCAGTTGTCCCTGGTGACTTACGTCCCTAATGACCTCAATATAAATTCCCTCCTCTCATTCAACCCTCCAGTTTTCCAGTCCTAGAGAGGATTGTCCTAGATTAGTCATGCTGCAGGGCACTGATTGGGCCCCATTTTCTAGGAATGGGAATTTGGAAGTATAAATAACCCTTCATGTTCATCATGATGTTTTTTTCTGGATCAGGAGGGTCTACCTTCCTGTCTAGAGTAGTAACTACCAAATTGAGCTTAGACTGTGAAGGAATAGATAACTCTGTTTTGTTTAGTAAGACCTAATTAAGGAAAAAGATGCTATCTATGTGGTCAAACCTCCCAAGGGTTTCAGCAAGATTTGTGGCCAAAGCTGGCCAATAATAATAATAAATATTACTTTGCTTTGGTGTCTCCTTTTTGTGTATATTTCCATATTGGAGATTTTGTTGTGAGGAAGAATGATTGGACCAAGTGAGAACGAAGTTATTCTTGGGTCTCCTGACAAAGCACTGCAATACCACTTTCTGATCACACTTCATTCCAATATACCCAACACCTAGTGTAGTCATATTATTAAATGAAGTATGAGAATACAGAAGCACCTGAGAGATAAAGTCCCATTTGGAAAGGTCAACCACACTTTAGGCCGCAACTAAAGACCTGCAGAATAAGCAGAGATCTGAGCATGGCTAAAATAGGAATTCTTTTCTCAAGCCACAAGGTTCCTTCCAGACCTCAGATGGAGCAGAGCCACACCTGAGTACCACCTGGAGAGGTACGACTTGTACATATTTGGCACTGCATTTTTAACAATGCAGCTGTGATGCAGTTACTCCTAGAGCCAAGCTAGTCTCGCCTTAACACAAACTCTGCCTTGAAGGCAGACTCCGAGACTGGTTGCGTCACGCACTAGTCCAGGGCACAGTGTCTGTTTTCCCAGTCTGTTGATCTCCCAGGTGTCTATCCTATTTCTCAATCTCAGCATACGTCTTCCTGGAAATAAATTAGGGTCGTGCGTTAGCAGGAAAATATGTGTTGAAATATGATCGAAATACTGAAATTTACTCACAAGACTAAGACTCAAAAGTGGATGAGAAGCAACATTTTGGCGGAAAACATGACAGAAGATAGATAAACTCTTCCTCAGTAAGCCTCTAAGAGGCAAAGGCCTGGGAAGCATAACGGCTGGCTGAAAGGGATTTTTTAAGAAAATCTTGGGTATTTTTTGAGATTTGGGTGAGGGACACATTGCCACACTATTAAACCATCTCAATTAAATGTTAAAATCAGGGAATAGACGGCAGATAACCGTGACAATGAAAGTGATGCCAGAAAGAAACAAAACCAAATTCTATTTCCTTTTCATTTCTCTCTCTCTCTTTTTTTTTTTTTTTTTTACTATCCCTTAGATTAATGGCCAAGATGACATTAACCACTGCTCTGCTATTCTTAATATGGCAGTGTCGATCTAAATTATAAAATGTACTATGTTCAGGGAACATAAATTTGTTTGACCTGCTCCAGAGGTCACAGTTCTGGGCTGCTGCTTATGTTTGGAAATATTTATGACTAGGAGGATAGTGATATAGTATTCTAATGTGTCCTGTTGACCTTTTGGAACTTTGCATAAAGTAGGCCACATGAGAGCCTTAGAATTGGAAGAACCCACTTTTGAAGATGATAAAATTGCTGATTCAGACTAGCGTCTAGGAAAATGGTGTCTAGGATCTAGCCAATGAAAGTGAAAATTTTGTGGAGTTGTAAGATTGGAGATTTCTATCTGCATATCCACAGGCTAGAAAAAATCAGCTTGTGTGACTTTTGGCTAAGGGATATTTACATATTTCCAAATTAGAGAAAAGATTCTTCCATATTGTCAAAGACAGCTAACTTCAACACAGTTTTGAAGCTGAAGTTCTAACTGATTCTATTATGCTACATTTCCATATTTTGACTCCTTGGGTACTTCACAGTAAAGACAGATGGCTGGGCCAAGTAGCTTGGTACTGTCAAAATCTCACCATGATTTCCCAAAAGTTCCATGTCCTATTATTTGTCCTTTATCAACCAAATTTCTGCATCTTTCTGCTAAGAGATTTTAACAAATAGTGAAGTTTTCACCAACTACCTCAGAATATCACTCCCCTCCCACTACCAAGAAACATTGTAGAACATCACTCATCTTTCTTGTGTGAAAAGTAACACCAACATATTACACAGTTGCAAGCTTCCAGTGACTTTTGCTATCTTTCCTGTCACTGGCATCAACAACCAAACACACAAAGTCAGCAGGATTTTTTGCATCGTACTAATCAGTGATGTGGATGCCCTTTAACAATCTTGTAATAATAAATCAACCAGTTCCCATAAAAGCCGAAGCAGAAACTTTGCTGATGAATTGTTCTAAGAACTCAATCTCACGCACTATAGTTGACGCATGTAGTCAATACCAGAATTTTTTTTTTTTTTTTTGGCTCAACTTAAAATAGAGGATAAAACAGACTTTTCATCCACACTAAACTGTAGTGCTGCTTAGGGAAAAATAATCCTTCTTCTTAGGAAAAACCATAAGCAACCCACATAGAGAAAGAGTATGATAGAATATTGATTAAAATGTATACCATTTTATAAGGCTTACAGCTCTAGTTATATAACTGTAATATGTTTTCTCCATATGCCAAACATCTTTAAATTGTAATCAAATGAAGTTATTTTTCCAAACAATATTCAATTTAGATTAATTACAGAGAATTATTTTCTTACCAAAAAAAGATCTAGAAGGGCCCAACTTATTAATTTTATAAATATCTTTAAAATATAGTACATACTTAAAAGTTACATTAATGTTAAGTGGGCATTAAAAACTGATAAACTGAACCAAACTGCTTCAAGAAAACTATAAAAAGAAAAAAAAAGTAAATATTCAGTGGTTCTTTGCATTTGATTTCACATGTAGGTGTTCCTGACACCAGTTAGCATCAGCCTAGTTATCTCAAAATAGATACGAAAGAAGGAAGCCTTCTCCAAGACTGCCCGATATTAAGTTTATTGGTATATTGAAAAGTAAAATGCTCCTGTTAATGTTCACATTAGAAGAATGATCATTTCCAAATAATAGTTTAAGTAATTTATTATAAGAGAGCTAATAAGAATAATGTAATTTAATCAATATTTAAACTTTAAAAAGGCATAACTAGTACATATTTCTAGAAAACAGCCATTTAGAAGGAGAGAAAAAGCAATTTTAAAGTTGAATCCCCTGAAACCACATTAAGCATCTAGATTTGCTGAGTATTTCCTTAAGACCTATAGGCCTTCCTTAGATAGTTAAAGGACACTTGATAAAATGTTTACTAGGATTGTGTATGTGTGTGTGTACACACATGTGTGTGCATATGTTTACTATCTTTTTAGCTCACTGGGAAGGAAGGAAAGAAGAAAAAGAGGGAGGGATTGGAGTAGGGATGAGAAGAGGAGGAGGAAGAGGAGAAAGGAAGGGGTGGGGAAGGGAGAGAGAGAGGGGAAGAGAAAGAGGAAAAGAAACGAAAAGAAAAAAGAAAAAAGGAAAGAAGGAAAGGAATAAAAGGAAAGAAATGTATAGTATATCTATCCTTCACTAAGTTAAATTAGGCAAATGGAGGAAAGAAAGTTAAGAGAGAATGCATATGATCAGAATAACCAGAGGATGATAATAGTTTCTGCCTCTGCACAGACAAAATTACATAAACACAAGAATTACATTTACCGAGAAGGAACATTTACAAAACTACATGAAGGAAATGAATCTGTGAGTGTAGAGGGAATATAGGGAAGGATATAGGAGCAAATCGTCTTAAACCATGGCAATGATGAAGCAGGCCATTCTGCTACTGACGGGGTCTTGGGGACAGTATCCATATTTTTTGCCAGAGCAGCTAGCTAGAGTTCACAATTTTTAAGAAAAGTAGAAAATGATTTCTCATGTACTCTGGGAAAGTACTGTGAAGCAAAGCCCAAAACATTTAATATGGCAACAGACCACATTTCCCAAATACCAGCATGGACACTGTGTTTCACTTATCTATCACAGAATATGGGTTTTTCATGAAGGTAATTATCTAACTTGAATGACTAGTCTTTATTATGAGATTGAGACCTTTAAAGTTTTGGTTTAATGATTTTAAGAGTAAAATACTTTGATTTCTTTTGTTGTTGTTCACACAAAGGAGAGCTATGGATTATATTCTGGGGTTTGTCCTTACTTGATGAGATCAAAAGCAATCTTTTGTGCATCTCCATATTATTTTTAAGTTTTATATATCCCTAAAACCCCAAGTCCTGGAGCCACTGACACAGTCTAGGAATGCAATAACTATTCTCACAGTCTAGGAATGCAATAACTCAGACAACTAGAGGACTATTATAAAAGCTCTGAGTTTAGAGGGATAGATGATACAAACATACATACATATATACCTACATAGAAGAAACTGCTATGATTTGCAAGTAACATGGCAGCCTGGTCTTTCAAACTAAATTCTGTGTTTTAGACTAGGGAAGGGAGGCAAGAGTGGGAGTTGATTGGGAAATACAAATTCTACCACTGAGAAGACACTAGAAAATATTTTTTTCTAAGTTGCCACTTATGATTCAATGGAAAACATATCGTTTTCTTTCAACTGCATTATGTCTACTATTATAAAAATAATTTTAAAATTTGGAGATTTAGAATTCTAAGAATAGAATGCTGAAGTTACTAGTATCAGTTATTAGTACTGACCTTTGAAATTAAATGTTCCCCTTTGTTCCTTTTCCTCTTGAAAGAAACAAGAATAACTTCCCATTTGTTTGCTATTAATGATGGTGAACCTAAAAATAATTTAAGTTATTAATATAGGCTTAGTTCTCAAAACTGTTAATGAATTAATAGAAATTTAAAAATAGAAAAAAATCTGTAAATATACAAATTAAAATATTAGCATAACATTCAAGTGACAGCAAAAAAAAAAAAAAAAGAATGCCAGTCAGCAAAAATATTTAGAATTTAACTAGTAACTTCATCTAGCCATACAGGTATACTCACACGTATTGGGTATACAGGATGCTTCCAGTTGCGTTGATGAGATAATTAGTCTCAAGTAGTTCATCACCTTTTCTCCAAGTCACATTTACTGAATTCAGATCCCCAAATGTTGTGAACTGGCATGTGAGTTCTATATTAGAAGGTCTTTGCAAAGTGATATTTTTTTCCACTGGAACACTGGAATGTTCTATTAGGCACAATATTAAAAAAAAAAAAAAAGATGTTAAAGTTACCCTTAGGGGAAATACAAAATATAAAACAGTTTAAATCATCAACAATAACATTCTACTGACAGTTTCTTAATGTAACATTCCTTTCAAGAATTATTTCTCTGTCAACATAGATTTGGTTTCCTTTATTATTTATTCTCTTTCATAGGCACAGATAAAGTCTTGTTAAAACACTAACAGAATCACAAAAGCCTCAGTCTGTGATCTTAATCTCAAAATATCTAGCTGACAAGAATATAGGGGAAAGAGAACCGTATAAAGTAGTGCCATATGCTCTGACAGTGTAGGAAACAGTACAACCGTAAAAACAAACAAACAAAAACTAGGGAGAGAATGGAGTGACTGTTTTAACTCCTTTCAGTAATCACATTGGTAGTTATTAACAAGAATGATTTGTGTAAAATGTGGGTTTGTATGAGTCTTCTTACTACTTAAGAACTTGGAGGAATTGGGTAAAGATACAGATCTAAGACAAAAGAATTTTAAATAAACACCCTGTAGTATTAAATTTTCACTGAACTTGAAATACCAGTACAAAGCCATGAGGTGGTATATCTATATATAACTATATATAAGTATATAGAGATATAAATATCTCACTTATGAAGGATACATAAAGCCAACTTTTTTTATTTTGAACAGTGGTAAACAAAAAAAATATCAAGCAAGTACACTGCTCTCCCTATACTAAATGTACTACTGGTAACCAAATAATAGAGAAGGAAAACCTTCACTTTATAGAATTTTGGCAAATGAGTGAACAAATGTAATGCAATGATGTTGCAACCTCTAATGAATCATGGATTTAGGCATTTTGCATCAATTGCTACAATCATCTCAAAAATGATGTGTGTCTCTCGAGGAGGAACACCCCACTACCTAGGAAGTGATCTGGTATTAAAGGGGCAGGAAGTCCTGAAACTGACTAAGTCCCTAAATCCAATTACTAGGAAATGCAGAGGAAAGGGAAAACATGTTAAAACTACACCCCATGAAAGTGATCAACAAAATCCAGATTGTGAGAAAAACGCTATAAAATAAATGATCTGGTTTTTTTTTTCAACAGATTAATTAGAAAAGAGAGATAAGTCTAGAAATGCTGATGCATTAAAAACATGCCTTTAAAAAAAAAAAGTAAAAGTAAAGTATAATATTGAGAATGTACATCTGGGTAATAAAATAATTTTTAAAAGCAAGGAAGGGACTATATAAAAATCAGCATAGTGATGGTTACTCTTAAGGGGAAGGAAAGGGTTGTGTTCAGGAAAGGGGACTACACTGAATAAACACATTTCTCAATCTTGTGCTCGACAGTATGGCATTAAAATTAGAATGCAGAGCCAAAATATACAAAGGGGAAAAGAGAACTTAAATAAAATAGCATCATTTTTAATTACCTTTAAAACTTTATAAAAATGCTTCCTTAAGCAAAGACCAGATACAAAGTTTGCAAACAGTTAAGTACAACTAGAGTGAAGTGTTTTGTGAGCACATGCTTGAAATAACTGCTCATGTGATTGCAAAATTACTGAATTCAATTTTATGCTCAAAAAGAAAGAAGAAGAAGAAAAATACCTTAGGTATAGTAAGACCTTAACAAGATTCAATTATATAGGGAAATTGAGTCAGTAAAACTAAAAGGATTTACACGCTTTGTCATATTTTCTGAGCATCTGCTACATGCCAGAAATAACACTAGGTATAATAGTTACAGGAGAAAATGTTTCAAGATTTACTACATTTGGTCCTGAGCTTGTTTTTTTTTATAAATTCACTTTTAGCTCTTAAAAAAAAAAAAGTACCCTTAAAAAAGGTAGTCCTATCTCTCTGTCAAAGAAATTTGCTTCATTGGTCAATTTCATGAAGGAGTTCTCTACACACAGTCTTCTCTTCACCCACATTCTCATTTCAATGTAGCATACTCTAGTATTTTACCAACCACATTACAGAAAGTGCTTCCTCTTAGGTTAAAAGTTGCCTAATTGTTTAACCTGACAACCTCTTTCCAGAGCTCGTGTTTTATTTGATGTCTCCAAAATATAAGATACTGCCAGATACTACCTACTTCTTGAAATTCTCTTTACTTTTCTCCTGTTTCATAATCTAACATTTTGCTAGCCTCATCAACTTTTCCAACTACCTGAAAATGTTGATGTCCCTTGAGATCTGCTCTCTGGCCTCTTTTCAATTTCACACTCCCAGTGATTATCTCTAATACCCTTTATTTGTAAACCTCTTGGCTCCTTTCAAGACTTACTTCTTGATCCCCAGGCCCATATACTTCTAGGTGTCTACTGAGCATCTAAACCTAGATATCCCATAGGTACTTCAAACTCAGTATATCCAAGGGAGATGCATTAGCCTTCTCTTCCCCTGTGACTTATAACACTGAATCACATATGGTAGAATTCAGTTTATTCTCGCTCTGAAATGTCAAACCAGTTTGCCCAGTTGTCTCCAAACCTCCTTACTATAGGCCTTTGATGGGTTCAGGTCACACTACCCCCAAAATATGGCACCTTAGTATATTGAATATTTAAGCTGAAGGAATTTGAGAAAACGGCAGAAGCAAAAAGGTCACTCGGACCCCACCCCATCCCTTCTTCCCTGAAACAGGTCATAAAACCCTCAGGTGAAGGGTGCTTCCCCATACTTGGAGGAAAAGAGCATCCTTATCCCCACAAACCAAAGGGACACAGAGAATTCTAATAAAGAGGCCTTGCTAAGCTTCCCCCAGTTTATTACACTAATCTCATACTCTGACCTATCGTATTCCTTCCTCCACAGCTGTCCCCTCTTCATCAAATCTAGCATAAACATACTCAGGTTAACTGTTTATTTGGGTCTTCATTTCTTTATGAAGGATCCTGTGTTATGTAAAGCATATTAAATTTTCTCCTGTTAATCTGTCTTTATCAGTTTAATTTTCAGACCCAGTCAGGGGCCCTAAGAGGGTGAAGGAAAACTTTTCCCACCCTTATGCCTTCATTATCTTTCACCAAGACCAGACAATGACCTCCTAACTTCTCTTGGCAATGGTTTCTCTTTCTCCACATATTTTCTATAACAACACCAACGTTATCCTTCTAAAGCAAAACTCAATTTATTTAGCTGCCTTGATTAGATAACTCTCATTTGCAAATAAAGTATCTTTTTTCTTTTTTTTTTTTAATTGTGGTAGGAATACAACCCGAGTTCTACTGTCTTAACAAATTTTTAAGTGTACAATACAATATTCTTATCAATAAGCACATGTTGTACAGATCTCTAGAACTTGCTCATCTTGCATAACTGAAACTTAGTACCTTAGACGAACACAAAAAATTAACTATGAGAGATGATGATATGTTAATTAGCTTGACTGTAGTAAGATTCACTATATATACATGTATCAATTCACTATATATATATAAAACCATGTTAAACATGTACACCTTAAATCTATATAATTTTAATTTTAAAAATATTTTTAAAAGGAAAAATTAACCATAATAGAAAACCTAAATCAAATGAGATCTAAATCACAGCTGGCAGTCAATATCGTAAAAACATTAATTATCCCCCAAATTAATTTACAGATTCAGTGGAAAGTCAGTCAAAATCTTCAAAAAAGTATTTTTTGTGGAACCTTACCCCAGAAAAATCTATATGTCCAAGAAAAAAATCTAAAAGTCCAGAAAATACAAAAACCCATTTAAAAAAAAAAAAAAAGCAAAGACATAAAGCTGTATCAAATGTTTCAAAATTATATTTATTTTAATGTTGCTGGAAAACTCCAGGAAACTAATGAAACAAAATAGGAAGAATTTTTCATATTACAAGTTGGAAATTATTTGTGGGTCAGGAAGTCAATTTAGTAGTTACCACCTGATTTTTTTTTAATGTATTGGAAGAAAAGAAAAATGATCAGAGTGTAGACATAAAGCTGTATCAAATGTTTCAAAATTATATTTATTTTAATGTTGCTGGAAAACTCCAGGAAACTAATGAAACAAAATAGGAAGAATTTTTCATATTACAAGTTGGAAATTATTTGTGGGTCAGGAAGTCAATTTAGTAGTTACCACCTGATTTTTTTTTAATGTATTGGAAGAAAAGAAAAATGATCAGAGTGTAACACACTTATTACACTAGCTGTTGCTTGATGAACATTCTGTTTTGCATATGTTCATGCATGGGTGGCGTGTCAGGTTACAGGATAAATTTACTTCTTACTTTACCTAGCACTAGAAAATGTTTGAAAAACATTGAAACAATAAACAGAATAATATATGGAAATTTGAAATATGATTAGGGTGGTATTTCAAAGCCATAGGAAAAAGAACTATTCAATAAAGGTTGTTGAGACATTAGCTATGTATATAAAAATAACAAGACTAAAGTTAGTGCTCTGTCACACACAATACATAAAAGTATATTTCAAATAGATTAAAAACTGGAGGGTGAAAAACTCCTATGAAAATATTTCTATAAGAAAGGATATTAACAAACATACATACATATATAAGTATGTCCAATTCCAAAATGCAAATTAAAAAAAAAAAAACAATGATGTAGCTTTTCACACTCATATTGCAAAGACAAAAAGGTTAATATTAAGTGCTAGTCAAGATATAGAAAAAATGATACTCAGATATGCAAGTGGAAGGAAGGGGTAAATTGTCAGACTACTTCGGATGGCAATTTGCAATCTATTAAAATAAAAATGCACAGAAATTCTAACTCAGCAGTTCTACTTTGTAGTATTAATCCAGGAGAATATGCAGTTATACCCAGAGAGAGATATGTACAAATGTTCATTGCTGCATGGTTTACAATAGAAAAAAAATTAAACTAGAGTCCATTAAGAGAAAATGTCTAAGTTGGTATATTTATACTGTGTACACAAGCAAAGGAAACAAGCTAGTTCCATGTGAAGTGCCTAGATCTCCAAGAACTAATGTTAAATAACAAAATGCATTTTTCAGAACAATGTGTATATGTCTATACCACTAATATTAAAGAATACAGAACAATATCATATAATACTACATAATCTCTAAGGATACATACGAACATACACACATTGAACGAGGGAGAGACAGAGAGAGAGGGCTAGAAAGGAGAAAGAGCAGAGACAGAAGTGGTGGGTGGGCAAAGGGGCTTTGACTTCCTCTGGCAAGTTTTCATCCCCAGAAGTTCTATTTGGTTACTTTTCAAACATGCTTTGTCTTTTTATTTTTATTTCTTTGATAGCAGGCTATTCTTTTCTCATGTTTTAATATTTCTCCTTTTATGTCCTTACCTAATATTTCTACAATCTGAAGTTCTGGACTGTCGAATCCTACTGCTCCTTAGCTCACTCTGTGTTCAGGGCTGCTTCATTGTTTTTTACGTGGCTGTCTTGTGATCTGTTCCTCAGTAGAGATTGCATAGCCAGGGTAGGTGACCATTCATAGATGTTTTTCATTTGCTTTCCTGCAGAAGCATCGCACCTACTGCAGTACTTGGAAGCTCCTGCATAATGCAGGTAATGTAAATTTGAGATCTAAACCTTGCTGAGGGCAGATTCTTGTCTCTGAATACTCAGAGGAGTTTTTGTTTTTGATGCAGAAAGCCAAGACCAAGAATCTAACTTCTCATCACCTGTGCTGGTCAGCTAATTTTTTCCCCCTAGGTCAAACCTTTCACTGTGTTTAAAGCTTAGGAAGGATCAGCTTTCTGGGAGTTTTCAGTTCCAACTCCCCTCCTTGCCTAGATTCAAGGCTTTGTTCTTACATCTGTGGCTCTTAAAACTCAAGAGCCTTGGCAACAAACAAGGAAATCTAACATGACTTCAGTTTACAGTTCTGATTCCTTGGTTACCAGATTTGATTAGTGGCAATTGTCTTTACTTTTTTTGTGTACTTAACTGTGTATTTATAAGAACATTTGCTATATTCTAGATTTTCTAGGTGTGAGGAGGATTTTCAGATTCTCTGATTTACTATATTGCTGGAAATAAAATAATGTTTCAACATTTTTAATGAACCCATTTTTACTTATGCAATTAAAAATTAATAAAATATGCTAAATATATATCAGTGAAACAGAAATAGTCCTTCTTTGAATGTACCTTATTGAAGATGTAACTTTGACTTCATTCTCAAAGACTGAGAGGACCGGAACTCAGCAGGAGGGAAGGAAAACGATGGGATTATAACCAATTAGGGGAGGTCCCATGCCTGTTATCAACACCATCTTCTAACATTTTGGTGAGATTCTTTATTAAATGTTAACAACCATGTGATTATTAAATCATTGTCTTCCCATGGTGACGGGCTGGGGGACAGTTACACAGCTCCTCTTTTTAATATGTAGAGCAGTGGTTCTTAACTGGGGGCATTTTTGCACACACACACACACACACACACACACACACACACCCCGCCGCCATGGGCAGACATGAGGCAATATCTGAAAGTGTTTTCAGTTGTCACAACTTTGTGCATGCTACTCACACCTAGTGGGTAGAGACCAGGGATGCTGTTAAACATTTTGCAATACCCCAAACACTCCACCTCCCTAAAACAAAGATTTATCCAGACCAAAATTTCAATATTTCTGCTAATCAGAAACTCTGGTGAAAAGCAAAAGTTGCTTGCAGCTATTGCCACTTGTGTTACTATGGTGGATCTGTCTTCTGTCTTCTCTTTCTCTCATTCTCTGTGAATGTTAGGATTCCCTTTTTTTCCTCTGTACACCAACAGTCTTCACGTAAGGCTTGAGGACTGGCAGTCTGCCTCTGAGAAACATCGCCCCTTGTTGGAGTCCTTTGAGGATCTTCTCGGCAACATAGTATCTGAGCAGCCAAATGTAAAGGAGTCTCACTTCTGTTCTTTTTCTCAATTTTATAGACCAGGCAACTAGCCCTGGAGTCTGAACAGCCCTAACCCTGGCTGGCTCTTAGGCAATGCGGCAACCTTTCTTGATCTTGACTAGTCTTCCCAAAGTTTACTCCGTACCTTAATCTACATATCTGTACCTCTAATGACTGCTTTGCCTACCTCTATCCCTTACTAGGACCATGTCAAGCCAGCTGCTCACATCTCAACATGGTAAATAAAATGTGCCACTGGAGATAGCCTATACCAACATCACCAGGGTGGTCAAAAAAACTGCCAGTGGATGTTTTGATTTTAATCTCTTTGGTTAAACTATAACACACTGATCAAGATACCAAATGCTATGATATGCAGAGGAAGTGAAAAAAATTAAAATAACAATAAAGAAACACCCTAATTGCTGTAACACAAACAATGAATTCCAAATATTGACAATGGGAAACAGTACAGCAATATAAAAATAGTCCATTCTCAGAAGATTAGTTTTAAAAATCCAGTGATATCAGGAAAAAGGAAAAAAAGACTTTTATTCTTAGTCAAGTCAATTATACGCTCACAATATATTCACTATCTCGGCAAATGCAATTTCTAACATAAACCTATTTAGAAATAAGGCAGTTAAAATAGTTTCATTTTCATTGTCTTTGAAACTTTTTACCTTCAGGCTAATGTAGATTTTCTTAAAATAGGTATAATTGTTTTAATGATGCTGTTGAAAGAATTAGTAATTGGGCATTAAGAAAACCTGCATAATATAATGGTTAACAACATGACCCCTAGTGCCACACTGAGTTCAAAACTGAGCTTCAGCTTACCAGCTGTAACCTTGGTCAGTTCACTTACAAATAATAATACTCCTTGTGTACAGTTGTTATGAGGATTAAATTAATTTTTATTTAGAAATATATAGTCAGTCACACACCGCATAAAGACTTTTCACTCAACGACAGACTGCGTATACAAAGGTGGTAAACCATATAGCTTAGGTGTGCAGTAGGCTATACCATCTAGGTGTGTGTAAGTGCACTCTATGATGTTTGTACAATGATAATATTGCCTGACCAGGCATTTCTCAGATCGGATCCCAGTCCCTAAGGGATGCAGGACTGTACATGGTACATAGTCAATATCATGTATCTGTTAAGTAATTAGCAACATTTTAGAAACATAAAATAATAAACAACCAGGATTTCATGGATCAAAGGTCATGTTTTTCCTTCTCCCAGGCACAGGATCCTGTGCTTCCCAGTCTCAAGCATCTTTGAGTAAGTTAAATGTGCTAAGAACTAGGCCAATGTTATAATGTTGGCCCAAAATTTCCAACTAATGTATTACATTTCAATATCTCTACAAAAAACATTTTATCCTAAAAGAGAAATCAACTCCTAAAATGGCCAGGAGGAAAGAGAAAATAATAAATAACATCATAGAAATGTTGTGTCATTTACAGATGTACTTGAGTGGTTTTATAATCAGTACTGGCAGAAGTCAAATAAATAATGATATGACAATATGAAAACATTCTATTCATAAAGTGAGTTAAAAATATTAGTGATAGCAATGAGAAGAAAGCCAATGGTTCCTAACAATCACAAATACATCTTCACATTTAAATTCTACGTTTCAGTAAAGGCAGATTCTTAAACCAAACTTTTTGATGAGAAGGCAAGCAGAACAACGACTTACATGAAAATGCAACCATCTAGGTCACAGATAAAAGATCCGGTGTTACAAAATTAATGTCAAATCTCTCTTTTGTCAGCTAATAACAAACCTGGACTTCAATAAGGAAAAACTTCATTCAAAAATTATTGCATTAGAGAAAATGTTCCAGACCTTGGATCTGCAGGCATCACAAAATCAAACAGAAATAGGCCTTTCATAGGGAGGGGTCAGCAGGCTAGCAGGAACTCTTGAGAAGGAACTGGGCAAACTAGTGAGTGGAAGCAGACAGCATGATTGGGCTGTGGTCGGACTTGGGGCAAGTCGAAGTTCAGGGGCCTGGAAAGAAGAGAAGAGCCTGACTGAAGTTTGATCAGGCTGAGCCAAAGGTAAGGAAGCAGTGACAACTGTGCACCCCCAATCTCCTCAGAGCAGTAGGAGTACCGGTTTCAATAGCAGTCTTAGAATAAGAGAGCAGTGAGGAGATAAGCCCTCCAAACAGGTTCAGTAAGTAAATAACAGCTTGGCATACACTAAAAAGTTCATTTCTTGCTCTCGCCCTGGGCACCTGACCCTTTTTCCCCACCAGGCTCCAACTGTTCTGGGTGAATGAGGGTGTGTGCTGCTGCCAACATCACCAGGCTGGTCAAAGGATTTGCAAACTTCTGTTTTCACGTGAATCTCTCTTAAACGTTTCATCCTGACAGAGTAAAGCAACAACTGGCACATGCAAAAAAGTAAGAGAACAGGTAACAGCACAGGAGCGTTGTAATTAAATTTTACAAGTAAGAATAAATAAATTTCAAATACTAGAATGGGGACAAACAGGAGTGGCTCAATGTCACAAAAATGTTCTGCTGAGAAGCTCAATGCAAACATTCCCTTGGTATCAGATTGGGGAAGAAAAAGCACACCTTTTATTCATATTAAACAAATACAGAAACAGTTCCTCAGATAAGAGGGCAGTTAAAGACCTGGACATGTAGTTGCATAAAACTTGTTATTGACTTAATAACAGGTTTGAAATATGTTATGTGCTAATTAAACCTTTAATACTGTTAGTAAAGCTACTCTTAGTCTTTTAAAGAACTCTAAGATTACTTTTGAAACACAAATCCAAAACTGAGAAAAGAGAAAGCAGAGCTGAGTGTTATTTCAGAGTTCTTGTTTTTCTGCAGCACTGTCATTGACTTATTGACGGCATCTTTAATTTATCTGCCTGAAGGTCTTCCACTAGGTACATGAGTTCTCTCAATGCAGAGTGATTTGAATGGATGCTCCAGCAAGAACTGATAAAAAAAAAATAAGAGTATCTGCAATTCAAAATAAGCCCTCACCTCTTCCCAAGTGTCCCTTTGCTAGAGAGCCTTTCTTAGCCCTCCCATGTCTAGACTAGCTACCACCTCCCTGCACACCATCCTCAGGGCATTAGACTTTCACATTCTATGTTATGTAGTAGAAGGTACTATATATATTATATATATGCTAAAATTATACAAGGGACTGGTGTGTTTCTCCCAGACCATAAGCAGGGATTAGTACTTCATGAGTCAAAATGCAGTGGCTTGATAAAATAAAAACTTAGGTTGGTATTATATTATTTGAAATATACATTTACCAGTCAGTGATATGTTATGACTCTCCAAGGAAAGGTTAGAGTATTTCCCCAGCATTTCTTCTCGGACAGGTAGACTCGTAAAAGGTGAAACTGTAAGAAAGAGAACATGTGATTACATATTCTTATGAAGATTAAAGGACTATCCTATCTAAAAGCTAGTTTACGACAGCTAAAATGTTATTGTAGACTATTAATGAAAAATTAGGTTTTTGGAAGATCTAATTGACTAGGTCTTATATGCTGCACAGATATTCAGAAAGCTATTAGGTTATTAAATGAGACTAAATTTCAAAGTTTTTCTATTTTCTTTTACTGAAAAATCCCTATTGATTTACATTAGGTAGCTTTAAAAAAAACTTATTTTCTTATCCTACAATTTATAGTTTCTTTATAAAACATAAATGAAGACACTGAGGAATTTAGAGTGGCAGAAAAAAGAAAAGTATGATGAGGCAGAGAGAAGATGAGAGAACAAAGAGGAACAGAGAGACAAGAATAAAGGGCATAAAAAAAGGAATAAAATAGCACTGGGCAGCAGAGGACACAAGATAAAATGGATGCACCGTGCGAGTTTGTGCTGCTAATCCTTTTCCAGCTATGGTTACAGTACAAGGCGTCCTCTTCCAAACTGACTTAATGGTTTTCCTGTCACTTACATCTTCTTCTGAAAACGTTTATCAAAGAAACAAGGTTTGCATTTCCACTTCTCTCACTCATCTCAAAACTGCTTTTTCTTACACTGGCTGCTACTATTTCTTTGACTTTAGGGCCCCAGACCTTAGCTACCATGAAAACTATCCCCATTCTGTCGAACAAGTCAAGGAAGGAAAAAAGGTTTATTGTCGTCAATTTGGCTGCGCTCTTTAAACTTTGTTCATTTTAAATTATTTCATTTTTTTATTCATTTTTTATTTTATTTTTCATATTCTACTCAAGAAGTTATTCTTAGTGTAAGATTAGATTTCCAGTTATTTCCTTTTCTTCTTTGTATGAAAAATGTTATCAAAGTTAGTGATTGCTTTTGTCGCTTCAGCTTACATATAGCTTTTACA
The DNA here is from genome assembly GCF_000325575.1 of Pteropus alecto. Lineage (NCBI taxonomy): Eukaryota > Metazoa > Chordata > Mammalia > Chiroptera > Pteropodidae > Pteropus > Pteropus alecto. The sequence continues at coordinate 2,005,199 of NW_006436284.1, forward strand.
ATTTTGCCTAATTAAAAAATCTGCCTAGAAGAGCTTAATTCCCAATAAGTTGTGTTCCAGAGGCTTAATAATTTCTAATTCAGCTTTGGAAGGTGGAATGCATTCTCCCTTAAAATAATCTTTTAACAAATTAAATATTGAAGTTATACTACCTATACTAAGCTCTGACAGTGAGTACACAAGAAAATATGCCCCGAGTTTCTCACTAGGCTATAAGCAATACAAAACTTTTCCTCCACCTACATCTAATGTACATTCTTTCTCTCTGTTTCTCCCTCAAACACACACACACACACACACACACACACACACACACACACACACACACACACACACACACTGCCCAAAAAGGTTTTTATCAACATTTTTTTTCCTAATGAAAATTATTTTTTTCCATTCTTGGGCGTAGTTCATTTGGAGATTGTATTTAAAAAGAAAATATCTCATGAAGATCAAGGCAAATGCTATTTACTTATAGATGGGAACCTGGGAGGGTCGAGATGGGAAGGAAGGAAGGAAGGAAGGAAGGAAGGAAGGAAAGAAGGAAGAAGGAAGGAAGGAAGGAAGGAAGGAAGGAAGGAAGGAAGGAAGAAAGGAGCTGTTTTATAATATCACCTGTTCAGTGAAGCTTGCACATAAACTTTGATACCTTTCCTTCCTTTGCTTTCTTGGCCTAGCCTACTGCAGGATAGAATGCAACCTTGAGAGTTCTCACCACACTGCTTATCTCTGAAACAAGCCCATAATCTTTTCAAAGGATCTGGCATCATTATTTATTATTATTATTATTATTATTATTATTAATTTATTCACCCCTTTAGCAACAATAAAAGAGTGACATAAGCTGAAAAAATTCTGTCATTCTTCTTATTTCACTTAAATAAGTGAATGTACAGAGCACCTTGCACATGCCTGATGCTGATGAAGAGTGCGAAGCTGAGTAAACTCAGTTCCTACAGGGCTACATGAATCATAATATCAGTTTGGGCCCACAATTTGTGATTGTGAGTCATCAGAATTTTCGAGTAGCACTCTTTCATAGTAGTGACAGTAACTGGCCTGTGTATTTTACAGAAGTTGGCGTGTGAGCTAGATTATGAAGCCTCATCTACATCTCTAAGGGACTAGAAGTAGAATGGAGGTGGAGATGATGCCAAGGAGATGAGCTGAGCCTGGAGTTATTTTCCCATTACACCTCATCAGGACCTGGATGAAAGGGGCCACCTAGGTCCTGCATTAGAACAGGAGAGAAAAGAGATCTGAGCTTGGCCTCGGAAAAAATCTAAGCTTATAAAAGTTGAAAGAACAGAAGAAAGAGGAAAAGAAACAAGCTTCAAGAGTAGGGAAGTGTGGGTAGTTCCAGAATACACTAGCAGTTGTGACCACTTCCAATTGCCAGTTCGTATATTAAAAATATAATCAGACATCCATAAAGCAGCTACCAGCTGTAGCCTAACATCATATTCCCTCTAAAACATTCATCTTATCTTGCTCAAGTTCCAGATTCCACCAAACGAACCCCAAGTGCAAACGAACATGTATAACTGTTGTGATTTTTGCCTCGGGAAGAGTACCTTAAAGAGGCAATGTATACAAACATCCTGAGTGCAAAAGCAGGGCAGTCTACAGAAGGTGTTAGAATAGTAAGAGTGAGTAGTTCTTTGTTTGGCCAAGATATTTTTTAATTAAAAAAGTGAGAATGTAAACCTTATTGCTTTCAGTAGGAGGACAGCTGGCGGGAGGCTGATTCAGCTGACATTGGTGTTTAAAGGAAATTGGCAGGAAATTCAGGCAGATGTGGTTTAAATACTTCCCTGAAAGGATTAGACTGAGTCATGAAAATACAAAATGGAGAGGCAGAGATTTTGTATCCAAATCCAAGTTCTGCCATTGACATGTTATTTGGGGTTTCATTCCATGAAGAAAGGAAGGAAAGCTGCATAATTTTGAGTGATGGTGCCAAGATCATAACATGCATCCTCGACTTATCATACTCACCTCTTTCTTAATCATTGCTGGAAACATTCCATGTGGCATTCCTTTGCAGGTAGTGGCAAAAATGCCAACATAAAAGAGTAACATCTAATAGTCATTCCAGAGATTAAAAGGTTTGTTTTTCTCCCTCTGCAGGGAAGATGGGGTGTGTAGGTTTGCATCAAAGAATTGAATAATATCCTAATTTTCACCTATTATTATTTCATGTGAAATAGCAAATGGCATCTACTTAAATAGCTTTCATACATTATATTTAAAAATAGACATTGCTAGAGGGACTTATTATGTTATGCTGTTGACATTTTCAAATGAAATGAATATTTTATAATTTCTCATTAAGATATCAAGGTAATATTTTCACATGTTTAATTTTGGGACCTTGTTTCATTGAAATAAATTAGGAAGGAAAGAAAGAGTAACAGTAGAAAATCGCATTAGGTTTTAAGATTTGCTTTTATTTAAATCAGAAAAGAAGTTCGACTATATCTCCATTTAAGAATAAGCATTTCCTCTAAATTGCTCCCCCAAATTTTCTTTATTATATTTTAAAATCTTGGAAGGGTCTAAACTTCATTTAAGAAAGGTGTAAGAAAAAACTGTTATCTAGATAAATATCATTATTTCATTCACATAATGTATTGATTGCTATCAATATGCATAATTAAAATTATTCTAATAAATCTTAATTTTAGCATTCTGATATACAGCCATATAAATGTGAAACCCAATCACAGAACACTATAACCTAGGAATGGACAATATATACTACTTATAAAAGAGAGTTTTGGAACTCAAAGTATATTTCCTTGTGGAAGCAACTACATATGACCATGACAAATTGTAAAAGCCATTTAAGTCATGATATGGCTGAACTACGGCACTAAAATATCTAATTACTAATATTGCTTATAAACAATACATTTAGAATTCTACTTCTGGGTTCTATATATACTGCTTATGAATATATTATTCCTATCCCCTGTCCATAACTGCAATAGTAGAAAGAAGAAAAGAGGGAATAAGACACTATACTCCAAAGAGAACTTGTAAAAAAAAGAAAAGAAGATTTGGCAAGAAAATAAATTCCTAATGGGGACATTTATAAGTTAGACTTTCTAAGTCAGGGACAGAAAACAGTCCTGACAGGGAACTCATTTTTTTTTTTTTTTCATAATATGGGAACTATTGGACAAGAAGGCCATTTTCAGACTAGTTAAAAAAAAAAAAAAGAACAATTAAAAAGCCTAATGACAAAAGCAATGTGCACTTTTACACAGCCTTGTAAAAATATTTTTCAAACCTGGTAATATAGGAATATAAACAAATTGATCTTTAAAATATGACTTTTACAATAAAATATATTTTGAAGCACAGTATGGAGACTTATGTTTCGAACTACCTCTGTAAGGGTCATTAAGATATTTTAACAGTGCAAGCTATGCCAAATAAAACTCTTAAAAAATAAAAATCCAAAAGTTTGACTAGGATTTCTGCTCTAAGGATAATAAGTTCTTAAATTGTTTCACTCACTAGTTTATTCTTTGATAAGACTTTAATTGTATTCAGTAGTTCTCAACTGGGGATGATTTTGCCCTGCCAGGGGACATTTAGCAATGTCTGAAGACTTTCTGGTTGTCAAAGTTGGGGAAGGTTACTAGTATCCAGTAGGTTATATAAGTTTCCTAAGGCTACCGTAACAAATTACCAGACATATGATGGCTTAAAACAACAGAATTTTATTGTCTCATAGTTTTGGAGGCTAGAAGCCTGAAATTAAGGTTGAGGGCTTTGCTCCTCTGAAGGATCTAGGGAAGAATCCTTCCTTGCCTCTCCCTAGCTTCTGTCAGGTGCCAGCAGTCTTGGTGTTCTTTGGCTTGTAGCTGCATCACTCCAGTCTCTTTGCTCTGTTTTTATATGATTCACCTTCCTTCTGTGTATGTGTGTCGCCATATCCAAATCTCCTTCTTTCTTTCATAGAGACTACAGTTATTGAGTTAAGGGTCTATCTCAATCTAGTATAACCTCATTTTACTTTGATTACATCTGCAAAGACTTTTACAGATACCAAGAGCGAGGAGGACGTGAACATTTCTTTTTGTGGGACACTGCTCACTCACTACATAGGTAAAGGCCAGGATGCTGCTAAACATCTTAAAATGACAGCCCCCCACAACAGAGAATTATCCAGCCTAAAACGTCAATAATGCCAAGATTGAGAAATCCTAATTTCAAAACAGGTACATCCTCATCAACTATGATTCTTCAACTTGATGATTTTTAATAATCTCCAATGACCTTGTGGTCCTGAGGTCCTGTTCTACATAGTTTAGGTGCAGATATTTTAAAGCATGGACATTTCTTGCAACCCTTCTTCGCCAGCCACATCTTCCTGTCAGGCTGCTATTTTGAGGACCTTTTACGAAGAAGCACCAATTGCTGAATGGGTTTTGAAATGCACACCAGGAAACCAGTTATAGCTATTAGCTCGCTCCAGACTCTCGGCTACTTCACAAAAGCATTTTAGGCTTCCAGATCAATCAAATAGTACACCTAAATTCCCTTTCAGGCACTCAGAACTATGTAATTATAAGGCTATAAAAAAAAGATTCTGTCTTGGGAGTAGATATACATTAATAATGATATAACAACAAACTTTAAAAATGCCAGAAAATGTAATTTTCAATTAAAAGAATAACATCATTTTTAAAGATAATATCTATTATTTCTAAAAATATTATTTGAGAGATCTTGTTATGTGTGAATACTGACTATGTCTTATTAGGAATAGAGTTTATTTTTAACAAAACATGAGATTTTTTTTTCTTCTATATGCACCTGTATCTCCTAACTTGTTTGTTTCTATGGTTCACATATTATTGTGAAATATGGGAGGCCAGCCATACAAAAGTAACTTTAAGAGATTACAGTTTAGGACACATAACCTTGACACATAATGTTACTGTTTGAGAACAAATACTCTTTTGGAAAATGCTACCTAAATATATATACTCATGACCATTTCTCAACTATCCCCTGTGCTTTAACGTCCATGTTAACTCAGACTTTCTCAAAAGGAGTTGAAATTCACTTTGCTTCTTTTCAAAAAATCTTGAACTAACAGAAAAGTCTCCGATACAGAATAAAGAATTTTCTCCCTGAACTATTTGAGAATAAGTTGCTGACCTGATGACCCCATTTCTCTCTGAAACATTAATGTACATTTACTACAAAGGACGTATCCCCAAATTATCCCAATACTGCCCTTAAAATAGGGAACTAAGCATTTATGCATTACCATCTCATCCCATACCTCATCTAAGTTTTAACAAAAGTCCTTTTGTTGAAATGTACTTTTTAACAAAAGGTTCCAACTCAGAATCATATGTTGCCATTAGCTGCCATGTCCCTCTCTTCTCCTTCACTCTGGAAGACTTTAGTCTCTCCTGACTTTTATGACCTCGATACTGGTGAAGGTCCCAGGATAGTTATGTTGTAAGATGATCAGATTCAGAGTAGAACATCTTTGGTAGGAATAGTACAGAGGTGACTGTGTCTTTCTCATTGCATCCTATCAGATGGCACACAATTTTTATTTTTTCTCTTTACTGATAATTTTCACTTTACTTCATTAAAGTGATATTTGGAAGGCTTCTCCACTGTAGTTATTCTTTTTCCATTTCATTAGTAAGAATTTTGTGTAAAGTTACTTTGAAACTATGTAATATTCTGTGCCTCATTAAAATTTTAATTTATATCAGTAGATACTTGTGAGTACCTATATTATTCAGTAGATACTCATGAGTACCTATGTTATTCAATGGGCATTATTCAGTGGATCCTAATGGATACTGGTCCATTAGTATTATTATTATTTTGTCCCAGATTTGTCTAATGGGAGTCTTTCACTCTGGCTCCTGTATCCTTTTGACATGACCTATCGTTCTTTGAGCACTTCATTGTTTCCGGCACAAGAAACAATGATGTTCCAGGCTTATTTTATACTTATCCTACACTAGTCCTGAAATGAGCCATTTCTCCAAGAAGTCCTAGTTAATATCAGTAAAGACTGCTGTTTCAAATTAAGATTTTGGTGCTAAGTATGGTTATTACTACTGGGAAATCACTGCTTCATCTCAGTAGACAGAGTCAAGAATACACACATCTCCATTCACACACGCATATAACATTAAATATAGTGGATATGATATATATGTGTATAAATATGACACATACATTATACATATGGTTACACATACACAAATTTAAATCTATATCTCTATTTACATAGATGTAGACATAAGAATGAGATATATGTTTAAAGTCATAAATTCACACTAATGCTACAAATTACAATCTAACACCATGAGGTTCATTCTAATTGTTCTTTATTTCCTTCTTTTCTAGTGAAAAATCTGTATCTTATTACCCTTACTAGCTTTACTTATTTGATCAGTCCCTCCATATATAACTAAGTTCCCATTGCCGCCGCCACACCTGGCCCCAATGGTGTCTTCCTCTCTCAGGCTCCAGTACTCTGTGCTCTCCTGCATCCCTGATCAGGATCAGATGACACATGTCGATCTGCGCCTGCATAGAAGACCTTATCAGTCTGCTCAGCTCTGAAGCCCAGCACCAGACCACTTCTCTGCAGGACCCTACCTCACTGTGCTCGGGCTCTAACTGTCGACACAGGGCCACTCTCCTACCTGGACACCTTCCTGACCAGGTTCAACCTCTAATTCTCTGGTTCAGACACCCCTGGCTACCGCCCTCCACCGAGGGAGGATGCCTCCCTGAATGTCTCCACTTCATGGCTACAGGCCCGTTCTTGGAAGGAAAGGAAAAGAGATGAAAGAGAGGGACAGAAGCCAGGAAGAGAAAGAGACAGTTAAACTAATTCTTTAAAAATGCTTATATATGATGTATTTTGATGCATCAGATACAACTCTATTAAAGATAGGCTTATAGTTAATCTGTTCCTTTAAATGTTTTAAACACCGTGAAAGGTAAAAACTGCTAAAGTTTTCTGCTTAAATATAGACTAACACAGTGTCAGGCCCATCTAGGAGCTTGAACTATATCTATTCCAATAAATATTTATTACTAGGCAGTTGCTCTGGAGCAGGGAGGTGGGGCATATAGAAAGGAAGCATATAATTCTAGAAGTTAAAAATGATCATTTCAAATGACTCCCCTGCAAACATTTTTCAAAACGTAAACATGACCCATTCTCTCAATTTGTTCCACGTAATAGTAATAACAATGTTTGAATATTCCCATTTAAGTCATATTTCTTCTTACAAAGATTTTACATTTCTTATTTAATTGAAATGGTCTAAAAGAGTTGAGTCCCTCCCTATGCCTAACTGGACTCCAGGACTCACACTGTGTCAACACGTCTTTCAGTTCAAATTGAGCATTTAGATTCACACACTGTGCTCTCTGTTGGTGGCTCCAAACTTTCATAAACATACTCAGTTATCTCAGAGAGAGAACTGAGTATTGTGTTTAGGAAGATTGGCTTTGGAGTTGGATTGAACGATGCTTAATTTCTTACTCTACTACTTAATTATGTGTACTTAGGTATTTATTTAACCTCCCTGAGTTACAATTTCCTCATCTCAAAGTCAGGGTCAATAAAAACTAACCCATATGGCTATAAACTGCATAATGCAATGCCGATGATGCAATACACATAGTTGTTATAAGTAAATATGAAAAATTATAACCACTTTTATTATTAAAATTTGGCCAAAAATTTTAGGTCTATAGAACACCTCTAAGTTCGAAGCACCTAGATAATATATATATATATATAGCAATAAACATCACAATGTCCTTTAGCAAAGAGGAAACTGAATCTCAAGATCAATACAGAATCTATAAAACAAGATAAGGTTGCCTGCCTGACAATTTTTAATTCTACCTGAAATTAGATGCTAACTTCATGCCTTTTATGTGGCATGTTATTCCATAATTTTGGTTTAAGAGAAGCTAAAAGGACAGGACTTACACTATATACAAACACAGACATTTGCCATATATACATACATCACCCCATTTAACTACAATTTTATTTGCTAATTTATTCCACTTTCATTTGTTGCTTACTTTTTTCTCTTTAGAAGTTTACTCTGAATGTCAATTTAAACTTGACTCCCTGAAGCCAAGAGTAAATATCTACCCAACAGTGTACTCTAGGCCATGTCATTTTAAAGTAGTGGTTTTCAACCTACTTAGGATCACATAATTCACATGATTAAAATCACAGGGGATTTTAAAAACTTTCGATGTCCAGGCTGAATCTCAGGCCAACTGAATCAGAATTATTGAGGGCAGGACCCAGAAAGTATTTTTAAATACCTGGCAATTCTAACATATAGCCAAATCTAAAACCAAAGTTCTAGGACTAATCCAGAATGCACTGGTCCTCAGAACTGCAATATTCTGAGGTGAATGGTGAGTGAATTTAGGGATAGAAAAATCAAGGATGGCCTGAAGGGGAAAGACGCCCTTGACAGTTCTTTATAAGTGGTATGAATAAAAAAGAGATGTGGGAAATTTAGAAACTGAAGCGACCCAAATGTTTTGTGAACAAACAGGCCTTTTAAAGGACATTTTTTAAAAATAAATAATTGTATCCTTTGATTATCTTTCTATCTTTATAGTATATTATGAAATACCTACATGCTATAAGCTCATAAAAATGAATTCCTATGAAAAGTTGAAAATCTTGTGTAGAATAATATCCCAATTTTAGTTAACCGTTGGGCAATATTTGCCAACTTGAAAGGCAATCTGTTATCCTAAATGGCTGCTAACACTGAAATTTATAACACAGGAATGTGCATTAGAAAATAGGTTAGAAAAAAAAAGAAAATAGGTTAGTTGGAATACTTTCAACATAAAAAATAATTATAAACAGGTAATTATTAAACGGCAAATTTTTTGCATACAAATAACTCTTTCAAAGTGTCCAACAAAACAACCATAAAAAACTTCATCGTCAAAGACCATGGTGTAAAAGAAGACACACACACACATAATCAATCCAATGAGTTATGGGGCTTTGTTTGGTTGTTGCGTTGTTTTTACGCCGTAGTTTCGCAGCCTTAAAGTTAACACACCCACCTGGAAGCAAGTAGGTGGTATTTAAGCCTTACAATCAATTCGAGTGAAGGGAGTTGGCCTGGGAGAATGTGGGTTTCACAATACGGCCGCTTTCGCTGAGGCCAGTCGCTGCCCGCGCCCGCACGCACCCTCACACCCATCGCCCTCTTCCTAGGAACACCCAGACACGGCCCTACTACCAGCGTCCCCGACTCCGGGGCACTGTTGGTGTATAATTCAGAACCCAGAGCGGAGGAACCCGAACTGCCCGAGTCCTCTCGTCCGGTTTAGATAACCCAAGCGTGGCCAATGGGAGGAGGCGGCCGCTGCTCTCAACCTGCGGTTGCCGGCATTCTCCCTCCCGCTTCTCCCCAACACCCTTGCCTAGGCGCGCTCGCCAAGCCCTCCGCCCGCGGGGACCAGAGCTCCGCACCCCTTCCTGCGCGCCCTCCGCCCCCTCCTCGGTCCTGCACCCATCACACCTGGGGGATGGCCGTCTGCCAAGCTCGGGCGTGCAGCGGCCAAGAGGCACGGGAGGATAAGCAGCCCCGGGAGAGTGAGCATGGTGCCGGCAGGTCAGCCGCGACCCTCAACAAAGCCTGTCTCTCGGCGGACCGCGGTGGGTACCTGGAGTCCCTGCGCACACTAGTGGGATGCCAGTCCCGGGGACGCGACATGCGAGAAAAGGAGTGGGAGGGGCCCGGCCGCCCTACCCTCCTCCCCCGAGACGCTCTCACTGCTCCAGAGGCCGCCCCAGAGCTGCGCCCGGCTCCCCATCAATTATGCAGCGCGTTGCCGGCTGCAGGCGCGCCGGGATGTGCGGCGGCCACCTCCAAGCCTTGTCCTGCCCACCCTCCGTCATCTGGGCTCTGACGGGTCTGGAAGGGAGCTCGCTAAAGACATGGGGTTAGGTGATGTCTAACCCATCTCCTGAGGGAAAGGTTGAAACTATATATGTTATATTATATTTTATATTATATTATATATTATTACCCTTTGCAGTTCATTTGAAGCAGGATTCACTTATTTACTTTGTTGGGACAGATGAGAGGGTGCAGAACACTTTTCTGTCCCCCCTCCCCCCTCCCCACACACACACCCGGTTCATCCCTGGGTTATTAAGGAGACTTAAAATTGACTGGCGAAAGGCGCTATCCAGCTGCCCTGCATCCTGGACTAATCTTTGTTCTGCGTACCAAGTACCAATCGCACGAATCTTACTCTTTGGTCTCCGAAGACTTAACCGGTTCTCTCCAGATTAAGATTTCAGAGTCCCAAGGCCCTACAGTATGTCTGTTTTTCTTTTCCTTTTGTTTGCTTAGCTTTACAGGTCTTGAGGAGCCACCTAGAGCTCAGGAAACAAAAACTACCAAATACAGCTGCTACGTAAACTGCACAAACCTGTTGACCTGCATCAAACTTGAACGTGGTTTACAATGCTACTCGGTACACAGCAGTGCTGTAGCTTGGAATTTTCAGTGCAGCCGACCAAATAAAATAAAACAACTAAAAGCTATTGTTTTATCAGAGAGGAAGAATCTCCATTATAACATAAAAGAATAGCAAGATTTGATGACTCCCTAGGATGTTATAACACGTTAAATATTTTTAAAAAATATTTCTCATGAGCTTTGTTTTCACTTCCTTTATTTCTCGGACATCAGGTTCAAAATTCATAAATTCTAAATACATTTGTGTCCTAAAAAAGAGGATTAAAAGAAAATGTTACATACGAATTTTAAAAATTGAAGTACTAAGCAGAACTATGCTCGCTTCAGGCAGGAATGGTTAATTTTTGATTGGTATGTATCACTAAGATATTCTGTTTCCAGTGTATTATGTAGGCAAAACTGTGGAAAAGAAGTAGATTATTTAAATTGGTGTTGAGAGAATATGAGTAATACAATTCATTAACCAATAGTAAATATCTACCAAATGCCAGACATTATGTTCAAAATAGACTGCATGTACTGCAAGGAGCTCACATGCACACTCATGCACATAGTAATTAGAGAGCTATTCATCTATAACTACAAATCTAAGAAAAGCTTCCTGTTCTCAGAAAATTATGGTTATAATAATTAAGTCTTCCTCAACAAAGTCTTATGAGAGACCCTGAAAAACTCAACATTTTTCATTATGACCCTCTCGGGACCTTAGCCCACCATGCTAAACCCAAATTGCCTGACCTTTGGCTGTTAAGTCGCATCCCTGTGTCGCTGCCCTATATTCTGTCCGAGAACTAAGCACAAACGTTTCCCGGTGCCTTTCGGAGAGTCTTAACGGTAAGCCCTTCTCATAACAAACTGGACTTTGACTGATCTTCCCCAATTAGTCTTATAAAATCTTTAATCTCAAGTTTACCTTTCTTCAAATAAACTGACCTCATTGATACGAAAATTATCTTTTCAATTGAATTAGCTTGTTTATAAACAGGAAAAAATTACTTGCCCAAGTTGAGGCAAACTCTCACTGTCACTTTTGTTGTTAGAGTAAAACAAGTTAAGAAAGAAATATAATTCTTGTTTCACTAAGCATTTTGAAGGCCTTTCCCCCATTGTTACTATTTATATTTAGATATTGATACATTTAGCCTTATAGCCACTCGACTTTTTTCAAATACTCCACATCGTTCCAAACCAGTTTGTATAATAACTTCCCTATATGGCTGTTTTTCTGAACTTTCTGGTCCAAATTGACTTTTGCCTCTGTGGTGAATTAAATATGGCCACAAATGCTTTGACATTCTTCTCATCATAAAGTGCATCGCGAGTCCTATGTTTCTTCTCCTCCAACTGGATGGGTTCTGTAAAACTGTGTGAGTTTCTGGATCCAGACCACAGGAGTGCCCATTTCCTTTCTCCTTATTCTTACAAAACAACTGCCAGGAAAGAAATATGACTACTATGGTGTGAGATGCCCCAGAATAATGAGATGCCATGTGGAACAAAGCCAGGCCCCAGCTGAGTACCTCAGTGATCCCAGCTGATGCCCCTTGGAACAAAGGAATTGTCTCTCTGAGCCATGCCTGACCTCTTGGCCCACTCAATTGTGAGGTATAACACTCTTGTTTTAAACCACTAAATTTGGGGGTAGTCTGAGTCACCACAATAAATAACCTACTCTCCTCTGAACTCATACTGTCTCTAGGATTAATTTGATAATTAATAATTTACGAACTTGTGACGGCCTTCATTCTTGGCTTGAATTCCATTTAAATATTTTATTGGCGTTCAATTTGTTATGTTATTCTATCTTCTTTCCCAATTATATCACAACTCTTTTCAGTACCTGCTAATAGTTCTATAATTCTTTATATTTCCTGCAGTGTCTTAAAATAGTACTTTTCGTGTACTCTGTTTTTACTTATTAGAAAATTAGTATAAACTCATGTTTATAAATTCATGTTTTTTCTTATAAACTCATGTTTATAAAATGATACTATAAAAGTTTTATTTTTTTTTCTTTTAAGATACACGTTGTCATTGAAAAGTGTGTGACGGTCTTGGAAGGGTGCAAAAGCAAGAATGAGAATATGGATATGGGGTATTGCTTATTGAAAATAATATTTAATTTAAAAATTTTATTGGAGAAAAACATTTTATCAGACAGGACTATATAAAGTACTAAAAATAAAGATGAGAATTTGCTACTGACAAGTAGTAAAAAATAAACAAATAAAAACCCAAAAGTACAAATGCAAGTCATAGAATATGGAAGGCAAGTTTCTGCAGTGGCTCCCAAGATTCCCGCCTCTCTCCTCATTTGCCCTGGTTGCCCTTGAAGGTGGGCAGGCTTGTGAACATAATGGGGTAGTCACTACCTTGATTAGATTACATCTGATAAGACTCCATTAAAATAGAGAGAAACATTCCTAGTGAGAAAGAAGTCCTCATGTTTGTCTGAAAGAAACTTTGTGATCTGACTGCCTATGAAAGGAACAACCTCCAGGAGCTGAACACATCAGTCCTACAACCCCAAAGAACTGAATTCTGCCAACGACCAATGAGCTTGGCAGGAAGCCCAAAGCCTCCAATTAGATCACAGGCCAACGAACATCTTGATAGCAGACTGATGAGACTTGAACAGAGGACCCAAGAATTCTGACCCACGAAATCCATGAGACCATACATTTGTGTTAAACAACTAAGTTTGTGGGAATTTGTTATATAGCAATAGAAAACTGATGCGAGGGGGTTCCTAGTCATGTAAGAAAATAATTCTATACTTGAACAAG
>NW_006436284.1:2018565-2021122 GCF_000325575.1 Pteropus alecto
AGGACAAAGGAAAATACTCTAGTTATCTCTGGATATTAAGAAGAATGGGTAAAAAGTTCCAGAGCTACTTGGAAGGTTGTATCATTTCTAAATCGGTATCTGTGACCAACTGACAGTCATTTGCTCTCCTCTGGAAGGAAGAAAAAAACACAAACCAACAAAATTATGTGTGCATGTGTGTGTACATATGTATTTATGTATTTACATGTATGTATGTATGTATGCATGTATGTATATACACACATATATTTTTTAATTCTTTAAGCAATGTATGGAGATCCCTTGATCTCAGATGGAAGTTCTCTACAACATCCCAAGAGACAGAACTGGTCTAAAGCAATGGGTATAATCTCATCCCCTGTAGCAATGGGAAGTCTAAGGAGGAGCACAGGTGATGAGATAAAAAGAGCAAACCTGCTGGGAGGCCTTCTTTCATCAAAGAGGTAAAAAGTTTTAAAGAGGGAAAGATTTCTGCCCCTTCCCTTTAATACCTTCTTTCTACCTTGAATATAGCCTTGATGCCAGGATTGACAGTGGCAATTTTGCAATCATGTGGTGACCAGCCAACTTTTCTAAAAGTAGCAGAAAGGAAAAGAAAAAGAAACGTGGATTCCTGGTGTTATCACCGAACTGCTCTACAAGCCCCGAGATGCTGACCTCTTCACCCATGTAAAACAGTAACGACTATTAGTTACAGCACTGTTGTTTGGATTTTTAGTTAATAGCAGCATTCCTTTGTTCCAGGACTTTCTGTACCCTGCCTTTGTTGAAATAAAAGACTTACACTGTGCCTTGGAACTCCCCATTCTGTCTTCACACAGGATTCTCCTTCTATGTCCTAATTTAATGACTCACCTTTACTGTCAAGATAATATGCAATATTGAAGGCCTTTCATGATCTGGACCTCATTTAACTCTAACTTACCTTTCAAAATCTTCCCCCACCCAAACTTTAATATTCATCATAAATAGTTGGAATTCCCCCAAAGTTAGCCGTCTTGTGTACCTCACTGACTTTATCTCTGATTATTTTTCTTTTTTTTCCTAGTCTTTAGCCTTTATTTTTTAATTACAGTTGACATTCAGTATTGTTTTATATTAGTTTCAGTTGTATGGCATAGTGGTTAGACATTTATATAATTTATGAAGTAATCCCCCCATTAAGTCTAATACCCACCTGGCACCACACATAGTTATTACAATATTATTAACTATATTCCTTATGCTGTACTTTACATCCTTATGACTATTTTGTAACCAATTTGTACTACTTAATCCCTTCATCTTTTTCACCCAGCCCCTCAATCCCCTTCCCATCTGGCGGCCTCTTTGTCTTTCCCTTCCCTTCTTCCTTCCTTTTTTTTTTTCTTTTAATATTCGGAATATCATTGCCTATAGCTCTACGACCTAATCCTCACTTGAATTTCTCTGTGCCCTCTTCTCCAAAAACTTCTCTCTGATTGTGGGAGCTAGAGTCTCTTCTCTAGCTCCCACAACTTCTCATGTACACCCTTATCCCAAATCTGAGTGGATTATGCTGTAATCTATTTTATTTTCATCCTTTAGCTCCCTAAATACTGAAACGATGTCTTGTTTACATTTGCATCCTATGTGCCACAATACCCAGCACACTGTTGTTGCAGAAACAAATGAAAAAGTGAAACTCAAAAGCTATAAATAGATATTTTTTGAAAAGTAACCATCTCTTAGCGTGTTCTCCACCCAGACTCCTTTCCCAGCGATAATAGTTATCAGTTGCTGCCTTCTCCTAGGGATATTTCAAAGCTGGGCAAAATGTTTCTGGATGACTGTGCCTTTCACACAGATGGTGGCATTTTGTGCTCACTGTCCCACACCAAGCTTTTCTACTTCAACAATATCTACTTCCTCTAGTTGGAGCTTTCTCCTTTAAATAGCTAAATAGTATTCCTTCTATGGATATTCAGCCAGGTATTTACCAGGTCTCAATTGACTATATTTATATTGTTTTGACCCTTTTCATTTACAAAAAAAAAAAAAAAAAAAAAAAGATCAATATTATTGTACATTTCTTTAATGGTTCATACAAGAGTATACATGGTGAATATAATCGTGGAAATAATATTTCTTCGTCGAAAGATATTTGTGCTTTAAACTTGGATAGGTATTATCCCATTGTTTTTAAGTTATATTAGTTTACATTCTCATCAACAATGAGCAGAATTGTTTCTCTATGTAAATGCCAACTAGTCAAATTCTTGATCTTTGTTAAACCAACAGTTAAAAAATGGCATTCATTTACAATTTAATTGTATTTCTTTTATTATAAGTCAGGGTGAGCATTTTTTTTATATGTTAAAATGTTGCGTACAAATGTTGCAAACAACAAAATCCAGTCTGGCTAGTTTAACCAGAAAAAAAAAAAAATCTCTTAAAGATTATTAGATAATACAAGATTTAGGATTGTCGAAGAAACAGACTCAAGGATAAGCTTCCAGGAGCCCCTCAAACGGTAAACTGGCCTGGTGTAGATACCGCGGATGCCTCCTCCAACACATATGAAATGCCAGGGACACAA
>NW_006436284.1:2021236-2023827 GCF_000325575.1 Pteropus alecto
TGGGAAGACTGCTCTATATAAATGGGAGTGCACTCTGCTTATCTTATTCACTCCCACTCACCTGGGTGTGTCAAAGGCTAGAGCACGTGCCTGAGTGCTAGCTACACGAGAGGCTGAGTATTTGAGTTCTGATCTCGATATGGTAGAAGGCAGGGTTCATAATGCAAAAGTTTTCTCAAATATAGAAGGGTTTTCAAAATAAGATAAGAGGTCCTGAATATGCCATATATCAACTCCAGTACTCCCCACTGTTGGCGGGCAACCTTTCTTTACATTTATTCTTTGAAACAAAAGCAGATGTTCCCCCCAATTTAATACACCTTATACTCATTTCAATTGAGGACACCCCATCCAATCCCAGAAAGAGGATTGTTTCATTAGATAGAAAAATTAGGTCCCTGTCTTGTACAGATGCATTCTAAGGCCCTGGGACAGAGCTAGTAATATGTTAATTTTCCATGTTTTTTTTTTTTAATTTGCTAAATTAATCTATTTTTAACTGGAACTACTTAATATGATCATTGATTTCTTCTCTTGTATCATACTTTCCCAAATGTCAGAAGCCATGCTGTGATATTTTGGGGGTCTTGCTATGAGGAAGCTGAATTAAAGATACACTTACAGTTTTGTGTTTTATAGTCCCTTTGGTACAGAGACAGATTGTTGCTAGCCACCCAGTTTATAAATGCCTTAAAGGTATGCAGATTCCCTGCTGTGGGACTCCGCCAACACTGAGTTAACTCTCTGGGCATCTCAATATACAGGTGAAGAGTAAAAGACCAATCTTGATACCCTATTGTCACTTGCCACCAGAAGTAAGTTGATAGGGAAGGAAAAGGATGCCTTTGTCAGATGAACGATATTGTAGACTGAATCGTGTTCCCCCAAAACACATATGTTGGGAAGCTTTAACCCCCAGCACCTTTGAATATGACTGTATTTGGAGATAGGGTCTTTAAAGAGATAACTAAGGTTAAATGAGGTCATACAAGCAGGCCCAGAATCTAATATGACTCATCTCAATATGGAGTCCTTATAAGAGAGAAAGAGACACCAAGGAAGCACACGTGCAGAGAAAAGGCCATGAGAGGACACAGGGAAGGCGGCTGTATACAGGCCAAGGAACAAGGCCTCAAAAGAAACCATATCTGCTTAGGTTACTTGTCACTGTCTATTTAGTTTAGTGTTAAGTAATAACTTTGCCCAGCATGCCTTTTGTCTTGTGACATTATCACCAAAAATTATTTGTTATATAGTCAGATAAACCATTCTTAAAAAAAAAAAAAAAAAATGGCTTCTGTTTTTGAGCAATACCAGTTCATCTTTTTGTGAATTTGAGAATAAGCACTTAATCACTCCAAGCTTCAGTTTCCTTTCTTATAAAATAGGGAAATAACATATATCTGCCAATGTTATATAGATAAAAATAAAAGTTTTAACAGCATTACACACGATAAAACAAAATATGTGAATGTTTGTTGTAGTGACTTTTGTTATTACTATTATTATCATTACAGATTTCACAAAAGTAACATATTTTTCTTGAGACAATTTTGTGCAAAATGCATCTATTTGGAGCTATGCCTTGTTATACACTGGAATTCAGAAAGAATACAACCAAGTCATTCTAATGGGTTAAGGAACAGATTTTACTAGAGAAACTTAAAAGGTACGTGATCACTAGAAAGAAAGGTACAAGTCCCCTAGGACATCCAATTACCACACAGAGAGTCATGCTAAGGCTAGGGTGCTCCACTGGACACACAATGCAGTTTAATATTCAGGAGAAGGACCTTACCCCACTATCGATAAACAACAATCTTTTTGGTGGAGGAATAAAAGATCACTTATCAACAGGCAGTCTGGATTTGGGTGGCAAACCACATGCAGGAGTTGGTAAAGAAAAATCAGCTGCCAGCATTCTGTGAGCATGGTGTCCATGGAGAGTTAGATTTAGGCACAGCTACATTTTAAGAGAGACAAGAGTGAGAAAGACGGTGCTAGGGAATTGTATAAAGTTCAATTTAGAAATAAATAGAGCCCTAGATTCCCACATAAATTATGTTTTTGGCAAATGTCTCCTCCCACTCTCAGAGTGGTCTTAGATCTGCAGACATGAGGGTTTGGGTACCAGGGCTGAATACATAATTTGAGGGGCCCAGAGCAAATTAAAATGCAGGCCTACTGTTCAAAATTACTAATTTCAAGAAGACTACAGTAAAAAATTAAACCAAATGTGGGGCCTTTCTCAGGGCTCAGTATGACTGTAAAGTTGGTCTGCCCCCATATAGCTGGTTACATGGGTACTTACTGGAAATAGGAAGATCAGTGTCAACACACATGCTGAATGCTGAATGCTGAGAACCCTGTACAGAATGAGCCATATTCTTTACTCGCCAGATAGGAGATTGAAAAAATATTTTCAGGTATATATGACCAGCACAAGGGTCCCCAAAAACATATTATTTAAGATAATATTTGAGTGAAGCCCAAAGTCAAAAAAAAGTTGTATGCACATGCTCAGAGTGATTAAAATAAACTTTTAATCCCCACAATCTTAAACAAGAATAAACAACTAAAGATCACCAAAC
>NW_006436284.1:2023882-2043869 GCF_000325575.1 Pteropus alecto
AAAATATACAAAGAGAAGAAATTTCTATAGAAGTTTATTATAAAAATTCTCAGATTAAAAGACGATATTGCATCTATGAAAAAAAGAACAAGCTATTTTGAAAAGGAACATTTATGAAAGAAAAAGGAGGTCTGATTTAAAAACACGATTAAAGAAATGAAAGAAGTTTTGGAAAATAAAGGCGAAAAATCTCAGAGAATGTAGAGCAGAAAGACAGAGATGGCTGTAAGGAGATAGAAAAAAGATAATATTGAATGATTAGTGCAGGAGGCCCAACATCCAACTAAGAGAAAAATAGAACAGAGAAAACAGAGGGAGAAAATCAACAATGAAATAATCCAAAAATTAACTAAAACTGAAGGACATGCAGGCCAAAGGCTTACACCAAGTGCCTAGTCAAATGAACGAGAATAGACCCATAACAAGGCACATCATTGTTAAATTTCAGAACACTGTGAACAAGGAGAAAATTCTATAGATTTCTTAGAAGGAGAAAAAGATATGGTAAGAAAATAGAATGGCTTTAACATTCTTAACAGGAAAAAATGACTCCAAAATTCTGAAAGAAAATGTTTCCAACTTAGAATTCTAGGACCTGTTGACATGCCAATTAAATATGAAGATGTAATAAAATCATGTTAAAGTATGAACTGTCTCAAAAAATTTATCTCTCTTGCATAATTTTTCTCAGCAAGCTAATGAAGAAAGTCCTCCTCAAAATCAAGAGAGTAGATCAAATTAAAGGGGAAAATACGAGACCAGGAATCAACAAGATGATGTCGGATGATAAACAGGTACCTGTATAGAGCACAGTCAGCTCAAATTGGAGTAGTGTGACTTGTTCCAGGCTCTCATCCCATTCCTCTGCAATAAATAAGAGGAAGAGGGGGGCCATAAGCAATAGATAGAAACCAGAAGAAAGGCAAGGGGAATTCAAAGTGTGAAGGAAAAGAGTGTGCTTCAGGCCCAGATTGCAAACAGCCTAGACCAAAAAAAGAAAAAAGAAAAGAAAAAAAGAAAAAGGAGGGGTCTCCAGGATGGCTTTTCCCAGGAAAATAATGGAAATGTCTATTAAGGTCAAAAAGGTCAAATGGGGCCCATAAGCAATAGTTACAAGCCAGAAGAAAGGCAAAGAGAATTAAAGTATGAAGGAAAAAGGTGTGCTTCAGGCCGAGTATAGCAGTGCACACCAAAAAAAAAAAAAAAGAAAGAAAGAAAGAAAGAAAAAGAAAAAGAAGAAAAAGATAGTCTCCAGGAGGACTCTTTACAGGAAAATAATGCAAATGTCTATGAAGGTCTAGAAAAGTCAAATGGATTGACTTTGTTGAAAATTGTACTTAGAGGCTACTGATAGATGGTTGAGGGAAATAGCAATGGAGACACACACACAAAAAAGAGAAAAATAAAAAGGGAAGGAAAATAAAAATATTCATAATACGCTAAAATTATCAGCTGTGAAATATACTTACCTAGGCCTAATAATATAAACATTGAATATTGATTTAGCAATAAAAGTGCAGGTCAAATAGGATATTTTGAAATATGAGAATAATTCGACATTAGGAAATTTACTCACATATTTTACTATTATATATTAATGGAAAAATATACAATTACCTCTATATATACTCAAAAGGTATTTGATAAAAACTCAAAACCCATTTTTCATTAAAATAGCAACAAAAAACTTTCAGTAAGCTAGGACTAACAGGAATCTTCTTTTGTATAGTTATGGGTCTCTTTCAGCAACAAAAATGCATTAAACAGCAAAACACTGTAGGAATTTCAATTCAGTAAGAAACAAAATAAATTACACTTTCGTTGCTATTATTCAGTACGTTTTGATACTGAGTATGAGAATTTATATGTGTGTGACTTTTTTTTTTCTGCCCAACATCTAAACCCCAATCCTTATGATTTGGAAACTTCCCACTAATTGGAAACTGTCAAGAAATGCTCTTTTTCCCAACTTTGCTTGCCACTATGGAATGTGCATATGACATAGGCTTAGCCAATCAGATATACTCACACAAAATCTTGAGTCAGAAATTAATGCAATGAAGCAAAGACAAATGAGAAGCCACTCTGGTTTCCCAGAGAACAAGATGATAGTAGTCCCAGTAGAAGTTCCCAGTGTCTAGTGCTGTCCTGGTGCTGGTCAAGCAAGCTGTGGTTCCACTATTCAATAGCAACAGCACTAATATGTCCACCAGATGGATTTATTTTGCACTTGATTCTGGCTTCTTAACCAACCTGTTTTCCAAATATGATTCTCTAGTTTTCCCTTGAAAATTATTATTTTTTTTTTTGTCAAAATTAACCAGACTCTGATTTATTCTGTTGTTTGAAATTAAGTACCATGATCATTACATGGAAGTCCTAACAAATGTGATAAAACAAATAATTAAATAAGAGAAATAAATATTGGAAGAGAAACAAAACCACCCATTAGTTGCATTTTTTATGATTTTTTACATAGGAAATTATGGAAAGTCAAAAGAAAAACTATTCGAATGAAACAGATAATTTAGTAAAGTGGCCAGGTACAAGCTAATGTATGTTAAAACTTTGTTTTAAATTACAGAAATAACAGGTTACAAGCATTTATTTGAAAATACCTATGACAAAGACAACAATAAAAATAAAATAATGATATACTTATATGAACGTACTCAACTAAAATTGTGTAAACCTACAGGAAGGAAAAGTTAAAAATTTCTAAGACTCAATACAATGGAGAGGTGCAAAAAAACAGGGAGGACTCAACATTGCAAAGATGCCAAACTTCCCCAAATTAATCTACAAATTCAGTGGAATTTCTATTTAAATTCTACTTTAAAAAGGAACTGATCATAAATAGTTGATTCAAGAGTATCTATGAAGTATAAATCAAAACAGTAACCAAGGAAATTTTGAAGACAATTAAAAGAGAATTTGTCTTACTAGCTATCACAATATACTACAAAGCTACAGAGTGGTAGTACAGGAAAAGACAATCTAATGAAGAAGAATAGAGACAAAAGACACATATTCATATTTGGCATACAGCACATATATTTTAAAATAGTGAAAAAGAGAAAGATAATTCAATAAACTTGAGAATGATATGTTATCCATTTTTATAGATAAAGTTAGATCCCTCTCTTACATATCATATTAAGCAATAAATTAGTCAGAATTCTAAAGATTAAACTACAAAATTGTTTAAAAGCCATATAAAAACTTGAAAATTATTTTGGGGATAGATTATTAAAAGGGCTTTGGTACGCATAAAATTTTAAGAATACAGAAAAAGACTGAAATTTTTGATTACATAAAATTTAAAAGAATATACATGATGAAAGACACCACAAAATTAAAAAAAAGCAGATTGGAAGAAAATATGTAGTGCATCATCTAAAAAGGATTAATAACCTTAATATTAAAAGAGCACCAACAAATCAATACAAAAGTTAAGGCATCACTTGAAAAAATGGGATGAGATGCATTTGGGTAAATATCTGGATGGATTAGGCTTAGTCTTTAAAATCTGGGTAACGGAGTCTATTGCAGTATCTCCGTTTTCTTTGCTAAGCTCTAAACACCATAAATCTCGGTTTGTGGCTTCTATAATAAGCTACCACATGGACCAGAAATAAAAAAGACAGAGAACCATCAGCAAAGTCACTGGCGCAGAAACAGCCTGAAAAGTAACGAGCAAGTTCAGATCATGGGGTCTGTGGAAGAGCCAGATGCAAAGCAAGTACTGCAGGATCTCGGCATTTTCCAGACCTTTGAGGGGCTGACTTACATTCTCCATCTGTTTATTGCTGGGCAGGGCTCCAGAACCCAAGAAAAAGAGCTCTGTTGTCTTGGCATGTTTGAAAAAACATTTTAGCATTGCTGGCCCCTTTTGTGGCTAAGAAAGTAAACAGAGCAAACCAGGGCTATGATATGAGTCTGAGGTTGTTGGCCCCAACAAGCTGGCAAGGAGAATCTGGAGAGGGTTGCCACAATGGTAGAGTCAAGACATATTCAGAAGATCTGCTGTAGCACCTGGAAAACAGTCGCTGACCCCTCTGCCACTGTGGTATCCTCCCCAAGACCTCAATAAACTAGGCAGAGATAGCGCTACAATTTTCATTATCTGGTGCAGAAGACAAATGTGGGACTTCTCGTTCAAAAAGCAAGAGGAAGTTCCATTACAAGTATTAAACTATGAAGTTTTTACCTTTCTTCTGTGGTCTTTCTCTTGACTAGTCATATCTTTTTCATTTGCAATATAATGTTCTAAGAAAACGATTTAATTACTAGAAAGAATTTTACCATTCATCTTTATAATGTGCAATACCAGCTTAAATGCAAATATAAGAGCATTTAACTTGTACGGAAAATCCCTAAAATTACACAATTCCTATTTCATAGCTTATACATGCGTATGTATTTTGTTCTTATAAAATAAGTGGAAATGCTACGCAAAAGTAATTCAGCTGTTCATATTTTGCTGCTTGACGCAGCACATTCTCCCAGCACTTTCTACCTTTGGCTTAATGATGAGTAAGGAAGGACTAAAAGGAAAAGGAACTAAGGGTTGCCCTACCTTCCCCTCTATGTCATTTTCCGTGTAAGTGACAGATGAGGATGGATAGTTTACATGTATTGATTTCACCCAGCATTTATTACTGATTTCTTAGTAAATTAATTTTTAAAGGATTATAATGTATATACAATAAATATATATTATATTTCAATATTGAATTATTTTCCAAATAGATATGAGTCAAAAGATCTTAAAGAAATCTCTTAAGAAAAGTTACTTATGAGTAGAGTTAAATATGCTGATGAATGATTCATGTCATATATATGAGAGTGAGTACTAAGAAAAGTACATTCTGGAAACCCATGTGGATACACACACACACCCACACACACACCCACTCTCATGTACTTATTCAACTTTTTCTCCAAAACTGAAAATGAATGCATTTTGCAAGACTAATTTAAATTCCTCATAGGTTGACAGGATTAAATTTATCTTTTGTTTATGATTATTATATGTATTATTCATAAAATACTATCATTTCTTTACAGAATATTTTATTTTTAGTAAAAATTATATAATATAATAAAATTTTAGAAGCTATAAAGAAAATGTTTTATATATAAAGTTAAGTAAGCATTTTTACTTTAAAATATTATCAGAAACAGATCTACAAATATATAGCAAATATTTTTTAGCCCCTATCTCATTTATAAGCTACAGTACTTTGCAATTCTGTAATATTTTTAAATAATAATTGTATCCATCAGTGGCCTTATACTACCTGTGTTTCCTATTTCTACAAAAGCCTTTGAAATAGAGTAGTTTAAGACCAGGTATCATTGCTCCTCAAGGAATTGAAATTCTAGACATGTCTTTCAGTTTTCCTTATCTAATCATTCAGTTTTATAGATGGGAAGATGGACAACGTCTTCCATACACGAAGAAAGAGAAAGGCAGGAGAGAAGATGGACTCTTGCCAATCTGTTACTAAAGAAACTCCTTGACTGAGTTTACTTTCTTCTATAATTTCAACTATGCTCTAACTTTATATACATTTCCATCAGAGTTAGTACATGACTGAGTTAGCATCACTACACTCAGAGTTACTGTTTATTTGACAAAAATAGACTAATTTTTCTCTAAAATTTAAATTTCCCAAAGTTCTAAATAGAGTCTGGTCCTAAATACGTATAGTTGTGTGTGTCTGTGTGTGTGTAATATATGTATGTACCTTCACTAAGAATATGTATATGTGTGTGTAATATAGGCAATTACTGATTACTCTCTATGAAGTAAGATCTATACCTTATATATCTAACATCAATTTCAAGGAGAGTAAATGCAAAACTATTTTATCAAAATTATAATATTTAACTTTTCAATATTATAAATATTCATCAGAAAGCTATGCTGCTATGTTCTGTATTATATATAAATAGACTTGGAATATAAAATTAAATTTTTTCCATATCCCCATCTAATGGGAATATAGAAATGGGAATATAATTCTCACCTAAACTTCACCAACATTATACTATATTAAAATAATTTCATACCATTGGACATCAGCTTTTAGTATGATTTCTAGTTATCCACTTAATATCCTTTATTGGTCTGAATTCTAATTAATCATCTAAAACACTTTTAAAATATTTTGTAGAGTAATTTCCTTAATTCTATTTTGTCTTCAGAAAGAATATTTAGAAATTCTCAAATAACAAAACAGTAGTGCCCTCAGGCAATGGAAGCACATGAGATGGCCTTAAAGTGCATAAATTCAATTCAAATGCTTCTCTCTCTCTCTCTCTCTATCTCTCTCTCTCTCTCTCTCTCTCTCTCTCTCACACACACACATAAACATACACCTATTTTTACATATATTACTTCAAATTCATATACATGACAAAATTTTCAGTTTAATAAATCTGTATCCCTAACAAATGTGATTAGAAAAGTCAGAACTATTTTAATAAAGTCCAAATTCTCTATGAAAAAGCAAAACTCAATGTGTATTGCTCTTTAAAATTATATATACAACTTTTAAATTATTAGAACTTTTTGTAGCTAAACTGAGTTGTGGTAATAAGACAGCAACATAAACCTTGTCAAATAGCAGTGGCTGTTTCATCTAAACTCCACTTCCTCAGTCTAGGATCAAATTTGACTTTATTTCAATCCCTGTCTTTCTCAAATCAAGCTATAGCCAAAAAAAAAACAAAGACAAAATGCACTGTAGTTAGAAAACTATACATAAGTGAAGCATTGATATTGGTTGATTTTTAAAGATATTTTACTAAAAAATCATTTTAAACCACTGAAAATAAAGATGTCTCAAAATATACCCATTGCAGCAAAGTACAATTTTAACATTATAATTAATTATAGTTCAGTTGGTTTAAAAATCAGAACTCTAACTATATAATTTCTCCTTTAATCTATATTGTACTCGAGTCAGCTTTGACTGTTTTTTATGGCTTCATATTCTGTGTAGTTGTTTGTCTTAGGCTTCTCCTATCTCCAATATTTCCTTATGGAATAATTTAGAATAATATTCCATATGATTCTGATGTGAGAATGCGCTTGAATGAAATGAGCTTCTAATTTTGAGTCATCTTATTTCTCCTTGGAGACATTCTTCCTGTCATAATCTACTGCACCCACCCAGTCTCCACAATTTGTTTTTTCTTACAGGCATCTCCTATTGCTATATTTCTCTCATGTAGACTATTGAATTTATAAACCTATAATCTAATTAATGCAGAAAATAATAGATCAATAGAAATATCATTGAAAAACTCTAATGTCTCAGAATTATTCTTATTGCTGATGAGACTATGTATCGAGAAACTGAAAATGAGATATCAACATCTTTTCAAACAAATGGTCAGTTTGTTGCACATAGATCAAGTCAGAAAATTTATTGGTGTCTGATTTACTGATGATCCAGGAAGACAGCAGTAAAATGTGATCCAGAACCAGAACAGATATTTGTTGACACAATTCTAACTGTAGGTGTCACTAATATTCTAATAATGATCAAGAGCTTACACTATACTCATATTATAGATGATATTTTGTGGCTTTGTGTTCATTTGTCTTTCAGTTCAATTTCTTATCCTTTAGATGGTGGTTCTCAAACCTTCTTGAATAGCATCATCAGTTCTGAAAATGTCCAAAAATGCAGTTTTACAGTATAGTCCAATTCAGATCTGTTGAATCTGAATCTTTGGGAAGAAAACCTACAAAACTTTTCCCTCCTTTCTTCCCTCCTCCCTTGTCTCCTTCCCTCCTCTCCTCCCACTCTCTTCCTTCAACCATATTACAAGGACAAAAACCATTGGTGTAAGATGAAAGAGAGAAAGAAATAATAAAGAAGAACTCTATATCAAAAAAATTCTGGCTTAAGAGAACAAATCAAATATTCAAATATCTTAGCTCCAAGTTTCTTTTTCAAATGAAAACTACCATGATCAATCCAGCTTATTTAAAAATCACACCAAACTGTTCAAAGATAGATATAAGACCAAAAAAGAGCCCTCATTTCATGCCTTTTAAAATAAAAGTGTTTCTTTCCATTATCAGTGGTCCTCACTATCATTTTCCTGTAATATTTTTTTGAAACTTCTGGAGATGCTTCAGCTAAAGGCCCAGTCTGAGGGTTGGTTTATTTGCCTACCTATGTTTCTATAACATGAATTCCTTAAAGGAAATTTAGCAGTACCAAGCTTGTCCCTAGTTTTGCCGTTTACCTTTCTCCTTTATTGCATCCACTGCTTAAAACACCCCTTCCTACCTTATTCATCTCTTGAATTCCTATTTATCCTTCTAAGTGAAGCTTGTACATTCAGTAAATAATTATTTAGTGCTTATTTACATATATTATTTCAAATTCATATACATGACAAAATTGTTATTGCACAAAGAATACAAAATTGGATTAAGCCTTGTCCCCTCACAAGGATATTACTGTCTAGCTACTGAGAGTGGTAAGTAAATAAACAATTACAGCAAGGTGTGAGAAGAATGATGCTGAGAACACTTTGGTAACAGAAAAACAACATATAAATTGAACTACAAAGCCATTCTGAGGTGAGGCTCATAGTAGCATGTATCTGTACCTTGTCTTTGAGCCTCTCCTCTTACTATTTTTATCATTTGAATAAAAACAGAAAATATTCTTTGCAAGATCTGAGGAGAAACAAAGAGACAGGGGAATCTAATATGCTAGGGAGTTGAACAAAGGCCCAAACTAATGTCAACAGTCTAGGTTGATGATCCAGCATCAAAGTAATCAAATTTAACAAGGGAAAAAGGTAATATGGAATGAAAGACACCTATCTATCTAAAAAATATTTTTTAACAAAAGATATACAGATGTAAGTAATTTTTAAGAGTCACCGTTGCATATGGCTGTCTAAAATTATGCCATTTATTTAAAATTCGGAAATGTGCAAAATTAAATAATATATACATTAAAACTTTTTGAAAAGCAAAGGAATGCTATAGTTTCTTACAGGGAATTGGGTGATTGTGGGAGCTGGTTAAGCACTGTGAGTAAGGCAGCTGCCTCTACTTCTAATGCTGGAGCACGAAGTCCACTAGGGAGCCCGGTGGGAAGAGAAGATGGACGTAAAGTTGGAGAGATCGAGGGAAGGTCAGAACCCATAAACACAAGCTTGGAACCCCAAGAAGATGGACTGAAATCCACATCAATTGTTGTTACCTCAGACTTTGGTGACAAGGATACCTACAGAAATTCTGCGGTCCTTCGTCACTGAGCTAACAGACACACCTGACCCGAGAGTAAAAGAAGCTGAACTTAGATCCAGGGCAAGCTAGGGCAGTTGCATGCCC
This sequence comes from Pteropus alecto, assembly GCF_000325575.1. Lineage (NCBI taxonomy): Eukaryota > Metazoa > Chordata > Mammalia > Chiroptera > Pteropodidae > Pteropus > Pteropus alecto. The sequence goes on from NW_006436284.1 coordinate 2,033,259, forward strand.
AGCTGCTACTTCACCCCAAAGAGGTGAGTCAGCAGATTAGAAACAATGTGTGTGAGCTACAAAAGAGCTGTTGCTTCTCCTCTGCCCTCCAAATCTCCCAGGTATCTTCCCTATGGTCTACCCTAATGTACAAGAAAGGGAATTATGGAAAATGTAGTTCAGCATAGCCAAACTGACAAATTACAAAGCCTAAATAATGACATCTATTGACATACCAGGCCACTTTAAAATTACATGCCATCTGTCTTCTCATACTTAATAATTTTACTGTAATTGGTAGACAATATCCTTATTAAGTTCTGGGCATTGCATTTTAAGAGGGTACTGAAGGAAATGAAATGTGATATGAAAATGCACTCATAATAACTATATAAGGAAGGTTCTGGTGATTCTTAGGATTTTGAAGAGCTCTCATGTAGAAAGTTATAAGTTTATTTGGTTTGCTGCAGAGGATCAGTTAAAATGTCACAGAAAGGTAGATTTTAAAATTCAATTTAAAGTCTAAAAACCCCTCTAGACTTCAAGCTCTACAAAGACAAGGAATATTGTGTGTGTGTGTGTGTATTTACGTGCAAGTGCTTTTAATTTTCAGTGCTCAGTACATTTCTACATATGTGTAAAGTGATAAAAAATGTTTTTCAGATTAATGAATTAATTAATGGACAACTAAGACAATTTTCTAACAAATAAAATTGAACAAGCTAACTACGAAATGGACTATGTATATATTTCATGATTCTATTGTATCATAGCATAGTAAGCATACCATCTCTTCATAAGCATATGTTCTTTCAAGGTTATAAAAATCAGATAACAAGAAAGGTTAAAAATATAAATACGCTCCGTAAGGATTTATAAAATCTTAGATCTTTGAGAAATTACAGTTTAATAAAATAATAAAAGTAGCACAATAACTAAAAATATTGTATACTTCCTTGGGCAGCTTGAATGTGTCTATTGAATTATAAAACTAGATGAAGGGTAAATAAAGGTTTCCATTTTCTCTATTAGTTCCAAAAGAGATTAAAGAACAAAAATCTGATTTCATTTTTTATCTACTTTCAGTGGTTTAGAAGTCATCATTTATTTGAATATGACTAATACTACTTCACAGATTAAAAACATTGAGGATACAAAATAGTGGTCACTTAAAATGTTTATAGTTTTACATACAGGGACGTGGCATCTTTGGAGCAATGTGTGTGTGTGTGTGTGTGTGTGTGTGTGTGTGTAGCCAATGTTTGTATGATGAGGAGCCTTTCTTCTTCTTGGTGACCTAGGGATGCAATGAAAGTACTGTCAGGGAAGGTGAGAATTCCCCTCCTCTATCTTTTTTAAAGTTTGATGGTTGGACAAATAGTAAGGTCAGATTATCAGGAGAAAATATTAATATGTGCGTATGGGAGAGTCTTGAATGATGTTCAGAGAAATGATGACCAATCAGCATGTTATACTTTTAAACAAAAAAAAACAATAAAATTGTGAACAATTGGTAGAACCAAAGAAAAAAAAAGTTAATGCTCATTAAAAAGGAATCTAAGGAAGGTTTGGGCTTGGGTAGTAAATTAGAAAAGAGGCAACAAGTTGTTTTATACAGACTCTTTGGCTCTGGATCTCTTAGCTCTGGGTAAACTTGTCTTTCTCAGCCTTCCTCAAGCTGAGAGGGCGCCTTTCACAGGGGGGATTTGTTTCCTGCATTCAAAGAGACAAGGGAGGGTCAAGGTGCCTTTCTGGCACCTGCTGCTTGTCAAATAACTGTGATTCAAATCAATCGATCTGCCATTGTGTGATATTTTGGAGTTGCCTGTCCTGGGCCAGGACAATACCAACAAAGTCTCTTAAAACTCAAGGATTCTGAAATGCTTTTTTTTTTTTTTTAATGAATTAGTTCCTTCTCTTTTTCCTACCCTTGATTGCCTCTTGTTAATTTTTAAATTTGCTTAATAAATGTTGGAAAGTACTTACGAGTAACAAAGTTAAAATCAATTTCTTGTATTGGTTCATGTTGACTTTTGACAGATAAATTGGATGCTTTTATTAATTAAAAACGTTTTCAATGTAAATAAAATAATCTTGGTGTTTTTGAGGCATCTATAGGATGTGCAAGAAAAGAGTTAATGGCCTTCAAAGGCCTTTCTAAAAACTTCAGGGTAGATCAGGCACTTTAAAATTTTGTTCGTTTTATTTTTTCTGGTTTCTTTAATTTGCAAATAAAGAATGTATCCCTAAAAAGATTTTTTTTAATTCAGATTTCAGTATATTGACTTAGAAATCACATGTCGAAAAAGACATCGCCACAGTGTCTGCCATGCTCTCTGGCTTCCCACAGTTATACAAAACATCTTGCTATTGACTCATAATCTAAGGCCTCTTTGAACATTTCCTATTCAAAGGACTTCCTCAACAGTCATAGATTTTCAAAATAAATTAATAATAGTCTACATATTTATAAACATAGCAATGCGAATTTAAGTTACACATAAAAACAAAATCTCCACCCAGAGCTTCCATATCCTCTTTTGAACTGTCATATATTTTTACTTTTAAAAACTTGCATTGCAAAAAAAAAAAAAACTTTGTTGCAGATAATTAAGTTAATTTTACTTTGAAAACTATTATCAGCACATACATGACTTCTCCTATTTTATATTTACTTTTCCCTTTTATCTCTGGGTCCTGTCTCCATCACCTTCCCCTCTCCATCACCTCACTGCCTAAGCACTTTGCTGGGTATCTGTTCTAAAATGCATATAATCACTTGAAGGGTCATAGAATATGCCACTCCAAAATATGTCACTTTAGCATAAGGATTATTTTGAGCTGAAGGAAACAGATACAAGTTCTCTGCCTTTCCTCTATTTGCCTAAAAGCAAGATATAAATTTATAAAGATGTCCCCTCCTCCCTCTCTGCCAGGAAGAAAAAAAGTTAATCACAGGAGACAACTCTATAGCCTTATCGGCCTGAAGACAGCACCTGAATAATCTATATAACAAACCTTACTAGTCTTCATCTGCCATTAGTTTCCACATATATTTGGCTTCCCACCATCTGTGTCCCTAGAAACTCAAAGTCCTTTTCTTTTGTTACTGAACTCAACGTACATGTTAATAAATGTTTGTTTTCCTCTTATCAATCTATCTTTTGTTAGTCTAATTTATAGGACCCCTGCCAATGAACCTAAGATGAGAAAAGGGAAAACAGTTTTCCTCCCCTATACTCTGCAAAATTGTATTGTATTTTGGGAGTGTAGGTATTTTGAATTAACTAAATCAGCAGTCTCCAACCTTTTTGGCACCAGAGACCAGTGCTCCTATGAGAATCTAATGCCTGATGATCTGAGGTGCAGTTGAGATGGTGATGCTAGTGCTGGGAAGTGGCTGCAAATCCAGACGAAAGCTTTGCTCACTCACCCACCACTCACCTCTGCTGTGCAGCCCAGTTCCTAACAGGCCACTGACGGGTATTGATCCACGGCCTGTGGGTTGGGGATCCCTGAACTAAATGACTGTATTCTATTGATCTGGCTGGTTTTTTTACTTTTTTTCAGTCAACATTATTTTAAAAATCTATCCATGCTCTTCTAGCTCGTTGCTTCTTTCTGCCACGCTAAGAAAAACTAGTATGCTTTCATCGTCTTTTTTATTCATTCTCTTGATAAAGACGGTAAGCTTGTAACTTATATCTTGCTTTAAAAAATGTGATAATGTACACGTCTTGATATATGTTGCCTTATGGATCTGTGTAGAAAGCTATCTGGGAAACACCCAGGAGTCGGATTGCTAGGACATGAGTTTTACACAGTTGTAATTCTCTACTCTGTATGGTCACCTTGCTCTTCACAAAGACTATACAAGTTCACACTTCCCTTCCCATCTCTGTGCGGGTACTTGCTGATATCCAGCTCTCCACATGTTGTCAAACCGAAAGGAATAAAGTCGCATCTCACTGTTGATTTGATTTGCCCATCTTCATTACAAGGGAGGTTAAGCAGCTCTCCACAGAATTCTCAGCTTTGCAGTTTTCTCTGGATGGAAATTGCCAATTATTCTCTTTTGCCAATTTTTTTTACTGGATGTTTTGTCTTTTTCATGTTGATTTTCAGAAATTCATTACATATTTTAGATGCCAATCTTTTTTTAATTTTATTTTACACATTGTAAACATCTTCTCCCAGTTCATCAACCATTTATTAAAATAGCTCTTTCTGTAATGGAATCCATATATTCTCTCTCTCTCTCCTTTATGGTTTGCCTTCTTGGAATTTTAATCAATATGATTTTCCACTACCCCCAACGTAACACATATGTTCTTCTGGATTTGTTCTTTTCATTACCATGTTTAACACATTTGGAATATCTTATTTATGATATGAGGTACATCTCCAACTTAATTTTTAAATTTGTACCAGTTTCTCAATGCCACGTAACAAAAAATCTTTTTCATACTAACTTATAGTTCAACTTTATCATATAACTGATTCATATATGTGATTGTAATTGTGTGTGTATATATATTCCTGGGCTCTCCATTATGTAGTCTTCTGTCGATCTGTGATGAATACCAGACTGCTTTTATCATCATTATTACGATGGCTTTGTACTATGCCATACCTAGCAGGAGATGTCCCCATTCTTCACTCTTCTTTCAGTAAGAATAACTAAAGTATTCGTGGACCTTTATTCTTCCATGTATATTTTGAATATAATTGTTAAGTTCCTCCAAAAATGCCTGATTAAACTCTGATTGAAAATAAGATAGCATTTCCCTGAAAATATTGACCACACTTATTTTAGACCCTTATTCTGTTTGGTCCACTAATCTTATTATCTTTCTTTTATAGCACCGACGTGACAGTCTCTAATTTTTTAATGTGCTCTGATATTGATGTATCAGTTACCTTGACAAGTCGTATGTGCAGGGGAGGGGTTAAGATTAAGGCCTTAATTTGTGTTTAACTGGTGAGTTTAAACATGTGATGGTGTACAAAGAGCTTTTGGGTTAACAATCAAGGCTCAGCCTTTCTATTTTCATTTGTACCCTCCTTACAACACCAGTATGGCTAAAAAACAAGCTGGGGTCCCTGGTCTTCCTGCATTCACCCAAAGTGCACAAGCACTGTCCTGTATCACTCAGCTCTGCATTAGGTTAATACAGCTGCTCTTGCATTCTGGTGTCAGTCTCCCCTTACACAGTTAATAATGATTCCATCACAGGTCCTGTTTCTTAGTTCAGACGATTCAGAAAACTTAATAGCATAGGCAGTTTGCAGCATTAACAAAACAGTTTTAAACTTTTGTTTCCCAAGGTGTGTATATAAGATCACCCACAAAATTCCCAGTTTGTCAGATATGCAGTAGAGGTAAGTTATGAAATTTATTACTCTAGAAGAGAGTTTTTGCTCTCTCTTACAGTTCAGAGGATAATTGTATATACTTTTCTTTGTAATAAAGTACACACAAATAAGAGTTGTCATACATGGGGATAAGCAGTGAATACATTTACAGACTTGGAAGTCAAATTGTTTGCATTTGAATCCAGTGCTACCTTTTACTCATTACATGACCTTGCACTAATCATAGTTTCCCCATCAACAAAATGGTAATACTGCCTTTTAGGGTTATTGTGAAATTAAATAACTACATGTGTGTGTGTGTGTGTGTGTGTGTGTGTGTGTGTGTGTGTATACACACACACACACACACGCACACAAACATATACATATACATATATTTAGTCTTTAAAATTGAGCCTGACACATAGTAGGCATCTCATGAATTTTAACTATTATTATTATTGCAGTTTTTAAAGATTCCAGGAGCTTGAAAATTCTGATTTCTATAAACCCACTATTATTATTTATCCTTTTCCCCTGTTTTCTGCCCTCTAGTGGTAATTTCAATTATGACATTTTTGTTTGATTTTTATATAAAATTCTTATTTTTGCACATAAACACACTTTATTTCCCTGGTCTTATTAAGCCCAAATTATTTTAAATGCAGTCTTATTATGTATAAATGCATGTAATTTGCAACCATTTTTGTGGATTTGGTAAGGAATAGTTTGGGGATTGTTTTGTAAAAGGAATTTTCTCTTGAATGCCTGTTTGGATTCACCTCTCTAAGATAGCTCCATCCAAAAGCAATCCCTTTATCTAGAAACAGGGCCTCTTCCTTTACCTGACCTTATCTATGTGAGCCCATCCTAAGCCTTGTAAAAGTAACAACACATTTTTACATTAAAGGTATTACTTTCCTGCTTCCTGAAAAGTAAGCATTCACCTCAAAAAAAAAAACAAAAACAAAAAACGATGTTTCAAAGATAGACGGGTAGCATCCATAAGCTATTGAAAGCTTTAATTAAAGAATGATAAAAAAAATACTTAATTGAAATTATCTGTTGCCATGAAAATCTATAACCTTTTCCCTTCCTTTTAATACAACCTCCTTTCCAGTATACTTACAGCTATTCTGAATTTAGAGATAAAACAGACTATTCTTTTTTCCAGCTTTCTTGAGATACAACTGATATATAGCTTTATGTAAGTTTAAGATGCACATGTAGTGAATATATATATACACACATATATATATATAATGATTACCATAATGTCTCCATCACTTCACATGATTACCATTTTTTTGTGTGTGTGATGACAACATTTAAGATCTAATCTCTTAGGAACTTTCAAGTATATAATACAGCTTTGTTACCTATAGTCACCATGCTGTACATTAGGCCCCAGAATTTATCCATCTTATAACTAGAAGTTTGTACCCTTTGACCAACATCTCCCCATTTCCCTTCACTCTTCAGACCCTGGTAGCCATCGTTGTTCTCTAAAATAGATTATTCTTAACTATTTTATGGTGAAGAGAGAGAGTGTCAGTTGGTGAAAGCACAACTGCCCAGCCCCCTCATCATTTCTCTTTTTTCCCCAGTATCAGAATATAAAGAATAGCAAAGATCTAACTGGTATGCTTCTTTTTCTCTTCTGAAGGCTATTTATTTAGGGTAGTTTTAGGCTCATAGCAAGATGGAGAAGAAGGTACAGAGATTTCCATATTCCATTTGCCCCCAGACATGCACAGACTCCCCCCCGCCCTCCCCACCCCACAACTGACATGCTTAAGAATAGTTTTGTGGTGCTTTTACAACATAGCTCTTTATATAGTGTTTTAAAATATCAACTTGGACTATATAGCTTTAGCAAATAGACATATCATAAAGGGCTGTATTAAACTGTAAAAAATTGGCTGAGTTACCTGAAAGACCTTGTATTTTTATTTATAAACCAGGAAATGGAGTCAGAAAGGAGAACTGAAGAACTATACCAGTTGAGAAATAAACTACGTAATTTAGTGAGAGGATCAAATATTCAAAAAATGATCTTGAGCTTAATTTATCTATACATTATTTTGTCCTTGATCAAGATAGGACCTTAAATATAAGAGAAGGAAAGAACCTCATGGCTTAACAAATCTGTTCTGTTTGACTGATAACGTTTCTTTCATGCTCCCTAAAACTTCCTTCTTTGAGCTTGGAATGGAAAAATGCCTACCGTAAAGAAAGTTTTATTACCTTCCCTTTCTGAGTTAATGAAATAATGAAGACATGTCCTTCTGGTGTCAGAAATGTAAGAAAGATTATAATCATAAATAGAGTAAGAAAGAGAAAAGCAGAATAAAGGCAGAGCCTGACTAATGATTTCAGAAAAAAGGTAAGAGAGTCACTCTTGGATTGGCCAACAATGACTTTTCAAGACTCTTCATAAACCTGATATATAAGCAGACATTATAGGAATCAATATTAGAAACCAGTGTTAGAAATTAATATCTTACTACCAATTCATAAGTTTTTCTCAATTGCAAATTTACATCATAATCAGTATAAGCTAATATGACTGTGTTAAATTTACATTATATATTAAGGTTTATTTAACATACTTAATTTACTTTAATTCCTTTGGATGAAAGAGTTAGCAAAGGTAAAATAAAAATAAAAAGAGGAGATTTTAGAAGTATTCAAAGAAGCGACAGATGTTTTCTCCTTGACGAAACTTTAGCCAGGCTCTTCTGAGCCCTCTTCGCCACCAAACCTCAATTTGGCCTATAAATACTTAAACAAATATAGTTGGCAAAGTTTCTAACAGCTCAAGACTACATCTCTAGGATGACTCATGCCCTACCTCCTCTAAGGTGCCCACCAGAGAAAACTCAAAGTTGCCAGAAGAATTTACTCTTTGTTCTAGCCAGTACTTGAAGAGATAGAGCCCATCTCCCAGCCTCTGTGGGAGGATAGGAGCTTAACTTCCATAATCCTATAAGCAAAAAGCGCCAGTTGGCAAACCCAGAAAGGTTTCACATGGACCAATCTTTCCAATTTTTTCTAATTTTTATTTTTTTTTAAATAATTTTTCACTTCCCTGACTACTGAGTCCCCATTCACTTATTCTCCTTTTTAAAATGTGGTAGTCACTTCTGAACAAATCAAAAGTGGGTTCAGTTTCCATTCTTTTCTTTATGCAATGGTGTATTACTGATTAAAATCTGTCCTTTACCGCTTTAACTAGAGTCCAGCTTTGTTTATCTTTAACGGAAGGAAATGTAAGAAATAGAAAAAAAAAGGGGGGAGAAAGCAAGTGGCCCAATCTAATCAAAATAATAAAACTAAAAGGAAATCAATGCACTCACTAATTCAAATATGTTTTATTAGTGCTTATTTTAGTAAGATACCACGCTAGGTATTAGAGGCAAAATAGTGAACAAAATTTCTTCCTGGTAGGAAATGGCAGCACAGTGGACCACTTACTTAGAAATGAAATAATGTGTAAGTACTACAAAGGGGTCAAGAATAGGGTTCTTCAGAGAACTTGCCTTGGGCAGTTACGATTTATCAGTGGAAATAACATCTAAGATGAATCCTGAAGGATAAATGAGAGTTAGAGGATGATTCGAAAAGTTCCAGGCAGAGGGAAAAGCTTGTGCCGATGCCAGAAAATAAGAAAAGAATCCACAGCACAAGTGAATGAGAAGATTCAAGGAGTTGAAAGAAATTCATTATAGCTGGAGAGTAGAGTCGTGGGGGCAGGGAAGAGAGTGATGGAGAAATCTGAGATGAAGGAAGAAAGCTAGAGCCAGAGTCTAAAGGTCCTTTAGGTATGTTAGAGTTAATCTTATCACACAGAGCATGGGAAGTATGAGGGAGTTTCAAATAAGGATTAACAGGGCATTTTTGTGGAAAATAAACAAGACAGGAGATGGAAAGAAATAGGCTTACTCAAGAGTTATTTAAGAGACAGAACATGAAGGAATTGGGCATCACTAAACTGTGGAGTATAAGGAAGAGAAGGGAAGAAGCCAAAGCTAATTCCCATTTGAGGCCCGGGCAGTTCAGTGAATGGTACTGCTATGCTTCTAAAATAAGAAACACAACATGGATAGCTGGTTTGTTAGAAGAATGGGGCAGATATATTCTGTGATGAAAGATCAATTCCACCTTAATTTGCAAATAAGGAAACTGAAATCTTTCTTTTAACTGAATAAAAAACACCACACTAAGACCTTATTACATACAAGGCTTTAATAAATTAACTTACCAGAGGATAAGAGGTAAAATATAAATTAAAATTCACAACACAATTATCACAACTACATTTCCTCTATACTAGATGCAGACGATGACAAGGAGGGAGGGACTGTCGGAAAGAGGAATAAAAGCAACAACAAAGATAAGCGAATTTCACTCTTTGAAGTAAGAAAGGAGATAAAGATGTCCAAGAAGTGGGATAATCAAGAAGTTAAAAATGTGCAAATAGGTAAGGAATGGACAATATGAGTTTTTTTTCCATTATTCTTCAAGAGCTAAGTTAAAAAAGAAATTTAACAAACCAACTATTAGGAAATAATAGACTTCAAAAATCTAACCAGCAGACTTAGCCATGAAGTTCTTACTTGAATTTTTTAAAAAATTATTGCACTTCTTTCTCTGTACTTTAATTGAATTTTTCAGGCATTTACATTTTAAACATATTTTACTTGTTTGGTAATTCTGAAGTAGGAAAAAATCTTGATTTTTTCCACCCAGGTTAAAAAAAAAAAAATGCATGCTATGAAACCTGCAAATGTAAACAAAAGATGGGCAATGAGGAACTTCTAAACTTTGTTTCTTTCTTCCTTTCTGTTCCAGAACCACAAGATTTCAAAATCTTTTTGTCTTGTTTTTATTATAAAAGTGCATAAGTTCTCTAAAAAAACAATTGGTATGGTAATTGTTGAAAATCCTCTTAAATTATTGGAGTTAAGTATGACATGTTTTATGTTTAAAAGTTTAACAGGACTTGTTCTGTTCTTAATGAGATTTTATATTATTTGAAAAAAAATAGTCTCATTTAAGTAAAGTACTTGATTCCATTCGTTTCTGATAAAGAACATACACGCGCACGCGCGCGTGTATGCACACACACACACACACACACACACACTGATTTAGTTATATTTAGAAACACTTTATATTATTCTTAATATTACCTGTAAAGTTTAGGTAATGTAACAAAATTTCACAAATTAGGATTTCACTCAGATTCTATTTTCAAATGCAAATCTACTTTAA
>NW_006436284.1:2043986-2044761 GCF_000325575.1 Pteropus alecto
TAAGATGAAATTGCAGAATGAAAATACAAAGGACCATGGGAAGCTGTGTAAATGAAGGGCTCAGTGCCATAGAAAGACGAAGTAAAATAATAATAACAACAATGATATTGTGATCTATTATTCCCTTCAAAAAGTGAGCTGCAAATTTTATTACAATCAAATACAAAAATTCTACTAGAAAGACAATACCTGAGCTCAAGATGGGAACATATTTTGAACTGTACAAAGTAATGGGATGTAAATGATCATATTTTAAGATTTCCAGTGAATGATACTTTATTTTTAAAAAACTTGAAAGTATACATTATGCACATACTCCTAAAGTATCTTCCAAGAGAGTTGAATACATTCATTTCTTAATGCACTCACCATAACTAGTTTACACCTAGGGCTTTGTGAATGAGTGTCTGAAATATTTCTTTCTCTCATATTTAAATGAGATAGAATACTGTGATTCATGCTTATATCTAATTTTCTGGTAAATTATTTTCTTTTTAAGTTTTCATATATGTCCTTCCTAGAGTACAGCTTAATTGTTGGGCTTTTAACCGTTTTTCTTTTACTTTTGTTTATTTGTTTGTTTGTTTGTTTTCTTACATGGGGATTTAAGAGTGGACTGTATTTGAAAAAGACACTGACAAGAAACATCCTAAGGAGACTTACTGTGGCAAGTGTGACTGTATTAGTCAGGGTTCTCCAGAGAAACAGAACCAATAATGTGTGTGTGTGTGTGTGTGTGTGTTTGTGTGTGTGTGTGTGTGTTCATATATATATA
>NW_006436284.1:2044779-2057551 GCF_000325575.1 Pteropus alecto
ATATACACACTATTTATTGCAAGGAATTAATTTATGCAATAACAGAGACTAGAAAGTCCTAAGATGTGCAGGGTAAGCAAGTTAGAGACAAGAGAGACAATGGCATAGTTTCAGTCCATGGGTCAGTAGGCTTGAGACTCAGGAATTGAGTCAATGTTTCAGTTCCAGTCTGAAGGCCGAGAAAAAGCTGATATCTCAGTTCAAAGGCAGTCAGGCAGTAGGCATTCCTTGTTACTCAGCCTTTTTGTTCTACTTAAACTTTCAAGGATTGGATGAGGCCTTAGGGAGAGCAATCTGCTTTATTAACATTTGAATCTACTGATTCAAATGTTAATCTCATCCAAACAATTTCACAGGATCATCCAAAATAATGTTTCACCAAATATCTGGGGCACCCTGTGGTCCAGTGAAGTTGACACATAAAACCAGCCATCACAAGTGACTTTGATTAGTTTCCTTTGGCTTCTCAAGCTAACAAATAATGTCACAGCATTCAGAGGAAAAATATTCCACAAAGCTATATTCTTCCAGTATATCTTATTTCCCTATTTTCTTGAGATGAAATTCTTAGTAATAGTTTACATTTGGTGAAAGCTTTTTATTTATTTCTTTATTAAGTTTAGAAAGAGTTCTACCAATTAGAAACCCCCACATATATTCATACTGGTGAATTTTATGCAGTGCCCATTTTAAAAAATATTGTACTTTAGCAATGTAGAAACAGCATCTAATTCTACCAAAATGATCTATTAGCCACTATTATCCCCAATAAAAGGATAAATTATCTTTTCAAACAATTTTTTATAACTACAAATTTTTATAAAATGCAACTTATATTTCTAGCAGGAAAGTTGATTAAGATAACAAGAAACTCTACTACTATAAAATCTGAGATATGGTGGGTAGAATATAATAAAACATATTTTAAATGCATAGCTAAGTTTTTAACAAGGAGAAGGAAATTTGTAGGTACCAGAAATAAAACGGAAACTGAAAACTGAAAGATAAGCATGTGAGTGGAACCTGAGACTATCCTGTGATGTACTTTTCCACCTAGAACTCTAGGGACTCAAGTCGTATTTCCCACATGAAACAGGAAACATGCCCTCTGGCCTACACAGGATGAAGAATTGGAACTGAGAGATCTAAACAGAACTAGGTTCTTCGAATGTCTATACACTTGGCGAAAAGTTTAATTTTTTAAATTTCCCAGTGTCATAGGTAGATAGCAAGGAAGCTTCTCTGTCTCTGCCTCAGCATTGTGTGTGTGTGTGTGTGTGTGTGTGTGTGTGTGTGTGTGTGTGTGTGTGTGTTTGGGGGGGGGAGTGGATCTCCTGAAATAAAGTGAAATTCTAGTTCTATGGCTACCATGAGCTTCAGGGTTAAATTAACACATTGTTAAGGTATTATATTGTTCCTGAGACAATGATTACGATTAGGCCACCTGGCAAAACTAATGTAAAGCAATTTCTTTAAGCCATGCCAGAAAAAGGGAAGAAAAAAGCCTCACTAGAATAAGCTGACAATTAAGAACTAGCGAGGCATATGGAAATCACGGAAGTAAACTACCATGAATGAGATTGAACAGACACGATAGAAAGATTAGAAAAGATCAAGAACTTGAGCTATAGAGATATAGACAGGTCATCTAACGGAGAGTTTAAAATAATGTCTCAGTGTAAAAAACTTTTTGAAATACACAGCCATATAAACATGGATGCACTGGCTGGTAATGCAAGTAACACACAGACCCTGAATCTAAATGTCTTTTGGGAGGGGAAAGATCAGACTCTAGACAAGGGGAAAGGAGGATCAAAGATAATAAGGCAAAAGAGGGACTGATCCATGTAGGGGAAACTGGGGAATAAGAATTTAGTAAAAATAGTCTAATTTTGGTGCACATAGTAGAATCGTGAAGAATAATGTTGATTAGATAGAATGAGTCCATTTCAGTACTATGAGCCAGGCTGAAATAAACTGTGTAGTTAGTTTCCAACATCCATCCCATCACTTCCTTGGTAATTAGCTGTATGATTTGGGAATGGAGCTCAATTTTGTTGCGGGTCTTATTTGTCTACTACTCCCACCCCAATGTCTGACCTATAGTTACAAAACTTGCATTGTAAGGATTAGACCTTCCACACCCCACTGGCATCTTGTGCCTCTGTAAGTCCCCTGCTCTACTCCTCTCCATTTTGTTTTCTGCAATTTACAATGTCCAACTGGACCAAAAAAAAAGACAAGCACAAATGAGTAATTTAAAGATGTTCCTGCTGCTTCAAAAGCTATACTGTGCTGTAAGAGTAACAGCCTTTAGAATTCTGCTTGGGAATGAAAAGGAAGGGAATAAAGGTAGAATGAGTAACGTGATGATAAATGTTTCACAACTGGCTGGAGGAATGGAGTTGATTTGCAGCCTTTGATGATATGCATAATGTAACTACTCCCACCAATGCTGATTTCAAGCTTCAGTGTAACAACCAGCTTGCAAAATTCCTGATAATTTGGCACTTCACTGTCTCAAACCACAATGAACTGGCTCCAGCACATTACTGCTATCAGCCTGCCTTCAGAAGGCAGTCTTTTACCATTTCAGATATTCTCAAAGGTGAGTCGTCTAACTGGTTGAATCAACTCATAGATAATAAATACTCTGCTCAGATTCTAGCAATAAGATTACTGCCATTCTAAGTGGCGATGGGAGTGTGGGCTTTGTGTTTTTCTTTGTCTTTGTACATACTTTAATGGGAAGTTGGGAAACAAAATGGGCTCCCAAACTATAAAATATTAACAATATTTCTAAACATATTATTTATTTTTTAAAAAATGTTTTAAGCACCCTTTCTAGGCACAATGTAAGACAGCAAAAAATAAAGCCATGGAGAAATTTACAACAATTAAAGCCGAACAAACAACTTCTTCGCCCCTGCTTCCCCCCCGAATTCTTCCCTATTATGATTTTTAAATATGCTATTTCTTTCCTTTATGTAAATTAAATACAAGGCAGTATACATAATAATCTTATTTTGAATGTATAAATGCTGGAGGAAAATAAATCTGCTTAAACACAAAAAAATATGACAAAGTATGTTAAAACATCTACAAGTAGAATTTTTTTAAAAAACACCTAAATTTTGGTAAGTCATATGATCAATAGTCCACTTATGATAATAAATTAACTGTTTGCAGCACCTTTTGTAATAGCAAAACATTTAAAATGTCCATCAGTTGGAAAATAGATAAATTGTAATAGATTCATACAATGAAATATTATACAGCAAAGATGATAAATAAATCTGAGCTATACATATCAAATTTAGAGTTAAAAAAATTGCAGAAAAAAATGTGTACAGTACGATGCTTTTTAAATAAAAATTTTATATGTATAATATATGTATATACATTTTAAAAGTTAATGTGTATTACATATATATAAGGATTTATGTATATTATACATGTATACATACATATGTAATATGTATATTAAAGATATGTTTTTAAATATAATCTGACATGCTTGGTAATAACAGACATTAATTTCATGAGAGTTGTAACCTCAGAAGTTGAAGTGTGATGCTTGTGATCAATAATAAAAAGATTCTTGATCAAATTCATATTCAGAATGTTTTATTTCTAAGCTGGGTGATTAGTATATAGATTTCTGTTAACTTTGTTCTTTTGGAATATATGAAATATTCTATAATACATTTTAGTAAGTAAAAATTATAAATCTATTGACCAAACATTTATAGCTTCACCTATATTTGTATAATTTAAGCATTAATCAACAAGTATTATCCTGTACATAAAAACTCTCATTAGTCTTTCTTTCTTTCTTTCTTTCTTTTTTTTTTGGTCTTTTTTATTTTTAAATATGGGAATTACTTTTGTCAAAATTCAATTAGCAATATATCACTAATGTTAATGATTTTCTACCCAATTTCAAATCATAATTCATGGAATAATACATATACCAAAACTCAGAGTTAAAAATTGGGAATAGGAGGCAGATGTCATCTCACTAGAATAAATATAATGATGGCACAAATTTCGTCTCTCTTTGTTAGTCATTATCTATGTTTTGTCCCAGGAAAATCTACCAGGTTTTTCATAATCAAGAATATGTGTGATATCATATGAGTGTGTATTCTAGTAATTGTGTGTGCACATGTATGTGTAGCCAGTGAAAAGTGTCTGTGGTATAATTCTTATACAGTGGGTCAGTTTTGGTTAACAAGAAAAAAAAACCAGAAATATTTAGTTTCTCTAAAACTAACTTATATATTGATTAAAGGGACTCAAAGGGATTGAGTCTCTGATCTAAAAATCTCTGCTCTGCCAACCTCAGAATTGAAATTATACATTGAATGTAAACACTGTTGAGAAAACTCTGAAAGAGACTAAAGATAATACTTCCTCTCCTTCCATTAAATTTTAAGGTCAGATTCAGGCAAAATTACCTTGAAATAGAATTTGTGCTTTGGGAGAACAAAAATGTAGGTAGCCACATATTTTCAAAACTCTACATCTCCTTTGGTTACTGACCAGTTTTGTGACCTTACTCTTCTCTGATATTACTTTTCTGTGTCTCTTTTTTTTTTTTTCCCTCACTTGTATAAAATACCTGGCATCCTATGTATAATTATATATCCATACTGATAATATTTATTTGCTACAAATAAGCTCACAATGTTGAGTAGAATTTTATGTTTTTCCAAGGTAACCCTTGACTTACACGTACCCCAGAATTTCCCCATGATATAACAAAAGTTTCCTAGCACTACAAAGAATGAAACAAGATGTTTCCTCTGGTTTATTCTTGGTGGGGGGTGGGGGTGAGGGAGTAGAAACATTCAGATTAATTGGGACCTGAAAGAAGAAAGAAAGCACATGCAGATGTACTTTCTCTGAAATAAAAACAAACTTTGAGGAGAAATGGGAGGAAGAAGGAGCGATCAGCTTTTACTAATGCCTGAAATTTTTCTGCTTAGCTAGGGCCATGCAATTTTTCTTAGGACTGTATAAGAAAAATTGTCTTTGTCATGTTCTCTAGCTCAACTATATTTTAAGGAAGTAAAATATTTATAAGACTCTGCATGGAAAATTTTTTAATATGTCAAAAATTATAAACTAAGGATTTGTTTACTTTCTTAAAATGCATTTAGCCTGAATAATTTTTAATTTATAAAAATTAAATCTCAGTTTAAACTTTATGGTGAACATGTATTGCTTAAGGTGGTATTCGGCTTTATTTGATTTAAAATTCATATTAATTCACATTTCGAATACATAAAAATGATGTTATGGTGATTCTTTTTGGTTTTTGTTTGTTTGTTTGTTTCATTTTTAATTAAGGGCTGAGTTGCAAATGCAGTGGAACCAAAACCTCAATATTGACCCTTATAGATGAATATTCTGGATATATAACTTCGTAGTTTAATAGGTAGTGCGATGGAAAGAAAATATAGTAATACCATCAAAAGAAATTTAATCTGTGCCTTTATAAATAATAGCTGTGGATTTTTTTTAGAATAAATGCACCATTACTTACCAAATATCATTATTTGTTTGAACTAATAAACTTAGTAAACTCCCTTCCCAAAATAGTTCAGGAGGGAAAATTTTCTTTTCTTTCCTTTCCACTACCACCAAATTTTCCAAAAACTAGAAAGAACAAGTTACTCTGCAATTAAAAATGCTCAATTGGCTTCTAAAGTCTTCTAATCCGGAATATAGAAAGCACTTCATGGGCCTTCCCAGATTCCCGCATTCAAATTTGTCCCCCAGTTTGACAGGTTGCTCTTTGGAATGCTTCCACCGTCACCAGTGGTGCCTCATCTGCCAACACTGCTAGCTGTCTCAGCTCTCCCAGGTGTCAGCTGGGCCAGCACAGCCTTCATGCACTAGTCACAAAGGAGAAGAACTGCAGCCACCCACACCCCCAAGCCCGACTTGAGAGGACCCGGAGTGGCTCTGGTCTTTCCATCATGTCCAGACTCAGATGTTGTGTCATGGGTATGGGACATGGCTTCCCCAGCACCTAATAACATAACTCAGAAGTCACACTAAACCCCCACGGGTTTAATGCTCCACGGACAAACTTAGACTAATGGCCTGGGAGTCAAGCAAACAGAAAGAACCAGCAGATAAATTCTCTCCTTGTTTTCTCTCAAAGTTTTCTGAGTCGCAGGGCTTCCTTAAGACCTTCTTCAAATACTTCCTTACTGATTGCTAGAAATATGTTGTGCTTTCTTCTGAAGCCATGGCTTGCTGGGCAAGGTACCGCCTCCCCTTCCTCTACTCCCTTCTTTTCCCTCCCTCTTGCTCCCCTGGCACTGACCCTCCCAATAGTCTTAGAATATAAGCTTTGACCCAGGCTCCATTTCTTAGGGAGTCTAAGATATCCACTTTGGATTTAAGATCTAATCTTAAATTTATAAGAAATCTAAAATATAATAATAATTTAAAATATTTTTGTAAAATTTCCCTTGAATATCCATAGTTGTCACTCTTTAACAGTAACGCCTCGAATTTTAAATGAAAAACAAATAACAACAAAAAGATAGGGCAAAGTTCTCCCTAAGGCCAGTAAATTAATCTAGTTCAGGAAAGACCCTATTTTTCTATGGAAAATAGTACTTATGAACAATAATGATGAACATTAACAAAACACCAATTCATTCACTGTTCTTTTCTTTCCAATGAACTTTTTGAAGTATAAGTTACATACAATAAAATGTATCCATTTTAAGTGTAGTGTTCGATAAATTCTGACAAATATCTATATCCGTATACTCATATTACCATCACCACCATCACGATTTAGAATATTTGCATCGGCCCAGATAGTTCCCTCATGACTCTTTGCAGCAACTCTTTTCCCCCCTTAGCCCCAGGCAACCTCTGGTCTCATTGGCTTTCACTTTCTGTCACTATAATTTGTCTATTCTAGAATCATCATATCTGTATGTGTGAGTCTAATTTCTTTCTCTCAGCGTAATGTTTTTGAGGTTCATCAATATAGTTTTTTCTTGCTGAGGAATGTGCTGTTGTATTGATATACCACATGCTAGTGGATCTTTGCTTTTTTCCTAATTTGGGGCTGTTACCCATACAGCTGCTATGAACATTGGTGTGCAAGCTTTTCTGATATGTTTATTTATTTTGGGTATAAATCTAGTAGTAGAATTGCTGTATCGTATGGTAGGTGTATGTTTAACTTCATAAGAAACTACCAAAATTATTTCCTAAAGTAGTCGTACCCACAAGCAAAGTGCGAGAGGCCCCTCCAGTGTTTCCTATCCTCCCCAACATTTGACATGATCAGTCTTTAGAAGCTCCAGCTGTTTTAACCTTCTGTTCCTTCTTATCCCAACCTCACATTGCTCTTGCAATTAGTTTTGCTTGAAATTCCATGTCTCTGTCTTCTCACACATTGGCTCCTTCTCATCTTTCAGGTCTCAGCACGAATGTCGTATCCTTCTAGATACTTTCCCTGATCCACAATCTAAAACAAGTCCTTTACTGTTGTTTCCTATTACAGCACCTTGTTCCATCATTTCTCATAATCTGCAGTTATATATTCTTATTTATTTGTTTACCATTTGTTTTCTTCCCCTCCGTCCTGTGCTCCTTTAGAGCAAACGCCATGCCCAACCGAGGACCCTCCAGCACATTGCACAATGCAGAGCTCACATCGGGAGTTGAATAAATATTTGCTGCTGAATGCGAATTAATATCTCAGCTATCCATGAGTTATTAATTTGAGGCTCTATATATTTAGAGAAACCATTCTCTATAGTTCCTTTTGAAGTTTTAGCAGCTATTGGTAACTCAAAAATGGGAATATCCTTGGAATTTCTTTCTACTCATTTTTTCATCAGGAATTCCTAGGAAAGAAGAGGCCTCATGAGCTATTCTAGATGACTGTGTGCAACTATGAGAATCCCAAGGAGCCATAGTATAGTTCTTGGTTTTTGGGGTCCTCCATATCAGTGTTGAAACTTTTTAGAAGTTTACAACCCTGGGAACTAACCTTGAGGAATTTTCAAAAGAAACAAGATCATCCAAGGGAACTAACCTTGAGGAATTTTCAAAAGAAACCAGATCATCCAAGATCTATTGGGCTATATTCAGGCCTCCTTGAGAAGGCAGGCAAATCACACAGTGAGTAAAACATGCCTAGTAGAAAACAACAAGGAGTAGCGGGTAGCTCTGTGAGCACCAAGTCAGTGTTGTCATGCAAAAATATAGCATGGATTTTTCCCAATCTCCTAGCTTATGCATGAATAAGTGAATGAAGACTTGGGTTCACGTGTGGGTTTTGTCACTTAGCAATTATGTAAATAATGGCAAATTACTTAATCTCTATGTATCTTTATCTTTAAAGTGGGGTAATAACATCAAATTTTTAAGCTGTTTTCTTGATTAAGTAGAATGCTAGTAGAGTGCCTAGCATATATTAGATGTTTTATTTTATTTTTATCTATTTGTTTGTACTTTAAATTACTTCAGCTTACACGTATTTAAAAAACAAGCATTTTCCAAACACATACTGTATTTGGTTCTCTATTCAAAGTGCTACTTAATGAATATTCGCTGGTAGTAATAAGAACTTAATGTGCCTAGGAACAAATTAGTAGCAATTATATAACCGAGAGGTTGCAGCAGCAAATAAAAGAAAAATCTAATTATTAAAAAGAAAGATCTTAAATATATATCACTAAGTGAAAGAAGCCAATCTGAAAAAACTACATACTATATGACTTCAACTACATGACATTCTGGAAAAGGCAAAACTATGGAGACAATAAAAAGATCAGTGTTTGTCATGGATGGGATGGTGGGGAAAGATAAACAGGTGAAGCATAGAGTATCTTTAAGGCAGTAAAAATTCTCTGTGTGACATTATAATGATGGACATATGTCATTATCCATTTGTCCAAACCCATAGAATGTATAACACCAATAGTGAACCCTAAGATAAACTATGGACTTTGGGTGACAGTGGTGTGTCAATGTAGGTTTATCCTTGGTAAAAAAAAAAAAAAAAAAAAATACCATTCTTGGAAGTGACGTTGATGATGAAAGAGGTTATACATGTGCGGAGGCAGGGGGTATATGGAAAATCACTGTACCTCCTTCTCGATTTTATTGTGAACCTAAAACTGCTCTTTAAAAAAGTCTATTTTAAAAAAGGAAGTGGTTGATAATAAGAATGAAAGAAAGAGGGAGGGAGGGGTAAAAAGAGAAGGAAAGGAAAAAGGAAATAAAAGGAAAAGAAAGGGAGGAAAGAAGGAAAGGAAGGAGAAAGAGAAATGAAGGGAGGGAGGGAGAGGGAGGGTGGGGAAGAGAGAGGAAAGAATGAAGAAAGGAGATGTATAATTGTTCAAAGAAAAAATACTTTTCATAATAAATTTAATAGAGCAGAGGTTCAGACAAACTTGAAAAATAATAATTTTAAGACATTCTTATTAAATATTCTCCAAAAAGATTCTACATTATTCATTTGTCAATATAATGGAAATAGATATTATATCTACATATATTTTACAGACATTCAAATTTTGCCATAAAATTTCCTTTAAAAATAACTTTGTCTAACTGTAAAATTATAAATGTGGTGCAGGTATTATTATGTAGCAACTGGGCTTCAGAGATTAATCAAACTGTCCAAAGTTAAACAGATAGGAAGTTCCTATGCAGTCCTGGGTCTTTCAGGATAGGGAAAAAGAGAAGTTTAATTAAATAAAAAAGCTTCAAAAAGCATATATGAAATTAGTGGATATATGACTAAAGACAACACTTCCATGCACATGAATCTCAGACTCTCCTGAACATATGTTCCATCTTCATGCTGACCACATGTACTTAGATATCCTGTTATCTCAATTTCAGCAAGCCTAGAGGAAGTGTCTTCATGTCTCAAAACAACTTCATTTTCTCAATCAAAACCCATCTTATTTTCTCAATCAATAAGCTTTGAAAGTATACATTTGTTTTTCAGTCCTTATCTGTTTTGAAACCTCATGTCTAACCAGTTAACATGTTTTAAAATGTTTTTCTGATGATATAAGAAAAAAAAGATTGACAGTTAGTTCTTATTTCCTTTCTTAAGCCTCAAACCAGAAAGAGGAAAGGAAATTCTAAATATAACAACCACAATTCAATCATTTGCTTATCAATGGAAGAAGGAGCCTCTGATTTTAAAAATAGTCCCTGCCTAGAGTCCAGTGATCTAAATCTATTCTTGTCTTAGCTACTAACTAGCCCTGTGACATCAGATAAGGAACTTCCCCTCTCTGCTTCAGTTACCTGATCATCAAAATGGTGGGGAAGTGGGTGATATTCTAAAACATTTTTAATTCTAAAATTCTGTGTGATTCTCTTTCCATATTGGTCCCTTTCTTTCCATCCCCATTGTAGACCATCCAAAAATAGGCATTTATCACTTTGTCAATGTTTACATTACTATAAAAAATCACCGCAACTCTTTGCCCTAAAATCCACCTTTGACCTTACCGACAGATATAATTTTCTAAAACACCATTTTCTTTGTTATTTTCTTGTCTAAATTGGCTAGCAGTGCTAAAGTCATATTTCAGATCTTTTCAAATCACCTACCACTAAAATTTCTCACCATACAAACCACCTACATAATTAAAATTTCTGTTCCAGTCAACCTGGATCACTTGGTATTATAAAAACATGCACTGAACTTTCTCATTTCTCCTCTTTTGCCCATTTTATATATGTCAGTATTTTCTAACTGGAATGTCCTCTTTATTTCTTTCTACCCACTCATATTGCACATCCTCTAAAGAGTCTATTCTGATCACTCCAAACCCAAACCATTTATCTTGCTCTTAACTCTCACATCAAATGAGAAGACATGAGTGATAATAGGTTGGGTAGGAGAAGGGACTCTCAGTACTTCGAAGAGAGAGAGGCTTCTCAAATTGGGAGTGTTGTGATAGGGGATCCCCATCACTGTTCTCCTTCAGCCATCCTGGGAAAATATTTTTTTTAAGAAGCAATGATTAGGTACTCCAGCATAGGCCCTTGGTGCCCTGCCCATAGCTCATCTGCACCGTGCGTGACAACAGCTGCTTACTGCAAGCACGTGGAATTCTCTGGCTCTTGTGCAGAGCTGCCCAAAAGTTCCGAGGAACTAATACTCCCAAAAGAAACCCTCAACGAATGAAAGATTAGAGTTGTGGATAAATACTCTCGTTTCTTTGCTCTTCAAGTAGCGTAATTCTGAGGAGCATGCCACACTGCCTTCCGAGATCCCCAGTAGGATTGAGCCCAGTTACCCACCTTGGTAATCTACTCAAGAATGTACCCTGTTTTGCCTTCATTTTCTTCCCAGTCTTGCTTCTCTATTTCCCTCTCTGTGCTTTTATAGGAGGTCAACTCTTACATAAACTACTTGCACCCAAATACTTGTATAGGGTCTGCTTCTGAGAGAAATTTGTAGGTTTTCTATTATTTTGTTTGTTTGTTTATCCTTTTTCTTTTGTCTTGGTTTGATTTACATTAATTTTTGAGAAAACTGTAATTTCATTTACCCTTTCAAATTTGTTGATATATATTTATGCATTATGTTCTCTAATAAATTAATAAGTTTCTAATGTAGATTTTTAATTTTCATTCTTAATACTGCAGTATTTTTGTCTTTATTCTCAAAGTTTTATTTATCATGCTTATAAGACTATTTTATTTGTCTTTTCAATGAATTATCTTAGTTCTGTTAATCATTTTTGATTTTTGGTTGTTGTTGCTGCAGTTACTCTTGTGATTTTCTATTTTATTAATTTCTACTTTTACTTTTGATATTTCTTTCTCTACATTCTCTCGTTTTACTACATATTCCTAACTTTTTGAGACAATTGCCAAATTTATTATTCTCAATTTGTCTTACCTTTTTATTAATGGATATGAAATTATACACGTCATTCAGATATTGATTTAGGACCACCAGTTGGGACATAATGTGCCTTTTCTGTTTGTTGGTTTTAAATATTATTAAAATCTCCATTGTTATTTATGTAGCAATGTGTGTTATTTGGCAATGTGATATTTTATTTTAAAAATTGCTGTGTTTTATTAGATATCTTTGGTTGCTTATTTCTGCTTTGATTTATTTGGACTAGGGAGCTGTGGCCTATTTAATGTTTTGTTTTTTTTTTTTTTAATTTTTAAAACTTTTGTCCGAAGTAATGATTTATTTTTAACCTCTATTGGCTAAAAAATATTAATCAGGTTTGAGTATTGCAAGAGCTTACACTTTGACTGCTTAATCTATCCATTTCTTAAATAGTTGATAAAAATGTCCCAAGCAGAGTTGTAGATTTGGGATTTTTCCTCTGTAATTCTATCAGTCTTGCTTTATATATGCAAAGTTCTGGTTCAGTGTTCGTAAGTTTTAATTGTCATCTTTTGGTTGATTGTTCATTTTATCATTATGAAATATTTTTCTTTGTCGCTTTTAATGCATTCCGTCTTCTGGCTTCACAGATGGTTCCCAGTTCTGATTCCCCACTGTATGTAGGATTGGAGACTTGGCTTCTCTCTCTGTGCAGGTGCTGAGGCCTTAGCCGCCATGGATTTTCTAGGTAACAGTCACTACATGGGTCTAATGGCTTCAAATCTGGCTCGTCGCTACATGTTTCCTCTCTGTTTGGCAGCTAGACATCTAAACACTTTACTTTCTTGTTCTAACATTGGAGATTCTACATCTATACTGCTATATATCTAGCTTCCTGTTATA
>NW_006436284.1:2057605-2076879 GCF_000325575.1 Pteropus alecto
ATATATATATATACGCACACACATATATGTACGTACACATACATACATAGCAGGAAGAGATGCATACGTGTATGTATAATATATACAGAAATAGAAAGGAAATGCACACAAGAAGGGGTGTTGTAATATGTGTTTCATCTGCCATCTTGACCTTGAAGTCTGTCTAATCTTTTCTTAAACAGAAAATGTGATTACTTGGCATTTCCACTCAATTTCTTGAATAGCAAATGCAATTTTTTCATTTGGAATTAATTTTCCTGAGCAATTTAGTGAACATCCTCATTGCTCCCATGTGAAAGTTGCCCAAAAGATTTCTATAAACATTGCTAATGACTACTTAGTCCTTTCACTGGAAATGCATAGCTCCCCTCAAGCAGTACTACTGATGTATTTCTGCAGAACACCTTGTTAAACACTTAGTGCTTTTATAAATGGTAGCTGGGCTGATGCCCAAGCTTACATTAAGAAGGGAATGGTATTAATGTACCCTCAAAGGATCTTTTATAGCCTAGCAGGAAGAAAAATCACTTGACTCTCATAATTTGCTTTAAGTATTGCTGTTATCATTGTTAATTATAGTATTCAAATAAAGCATTTATTTATGAAGTCTCTTCAGTTTAGTTTTCTCAGTTAGTAAAATTTATTTTCCTCCCTCAGTAAAATTTATTTTGTCCTATTAAAATTTTATATAATTTGATTGGTTAAGGATATGGATAGATGATCGAAATAACTAATGGCAGAGAGACTGGTTAAGTTAATGCCTTTTCTTTTGTCATTCTATTTAGACTTTAAAATTCAAGCTCTTTTTTCTTTCTAAAATTATAAAAGATTTAAGGAGTTCTAAATCTCACTTAGCTAGACACATCTACTTATAACTTTAACAATTTTGAATGTGTTTTGACAGATTTTCTTTCTTTCTTTGCCATCTAGATTATAATTTATGGTTTCATTTCACAGTAGTTAAATATTATAGTCATTTTCAGGAATATAAAAAAGTTACCATAATCTAGCTACCTTTATACTTTCATACATGAATCATTTTGAAAATTTTGGGACTCTATCCAACTGCATTTCTCATAAAACATTCCCATGTCTGTATATTGTGCAGTGCCAAGACATCTGTGTAGTTTAGAAAATTGAGATAACTAAGTAAAACAAAAGTAATTAAATAAAGCACGTTTTGCAGTACCATTGTGGCCATGCAACTTGAACAAAGCCTAGTAAAGCAAATTTTGTTTAAATGAAAAAAAACTTTATGATTGCAAGTTATGAGAAAGATACATTTTATTTTCTCATCCAGATTAGAATTATTATCCCAAATATAACTGAAGTTAAGATTTTTAAAGAGGTAAAATGAAATAGTTTACCTAAGGTTACATTATAGAGTTATTGAAATAGCATAGGTTGTTTTTATTTGTTCAAATCAGATTTGCACACATTTAAAAATGGATTTTGTGATTCAGTGTACTAGAAAATTTGGTTTATAGATTAGAAAAACCTTTCCTTTAGCATGTGTTCCTTCTGACACTTGACCCTGAAGTCAATCTAAAGCAAAACAATGTTATTAATTAACGTCACCATTAAACTACCTAAAGAAGTGGTTATTAGTCTACATAGGTTTTGTAATTTTTTATTTGCTTTTAATTTTTAATTGAGAAAATTGTTATTTAATGTATGTTTTTAGATTTATTAATATGTATTTACTTATTGTGTTCTTTTCTAATTTTTAAAATTTCTAATATAGCTTTAGTTTATGTTCTTGTTTTTATTTTCAGTGAAAACGGTTATCATTTGCAATGTGCAATAAAAATAATTACTTTGGTAATATATTAGGATATATTTAGTCTCTTCTAATTGTATCATTAACTCTCTCTTATCTTAAATTTTTAATATTTTCCACCATTTTTTACTACAAAAAATGCATTTATTGAGATTACCTTCCTATATATTAAATGCCTTAAGAGCTTCAGATGAAAATATTTGATAGTAAAGCAGTTTCACTTTTAGTTCATCAAAAGTGTGGATTTCCTCCACGATGCATTATTTGTTTTTATCAGTAATCATTTTCTTTATAACAATGTATTTATAATTTTTTATAAATGTCATGATGTTATTATTTTTTTTATTGGATTTCCCAACTTCTGAATGGTTTTCTCTTGATTCTATGAGAGCAATAACTCATGAAGCACCCTCTGTAACAGGACATAATTATCCAGTGGGTAACAAGACTCAAAGTGAAACATGTTAAAGAAGAAAAAATGAACATGTAAATAAATATCTTGAAACATAAAGCTCCCAGAACAGTTCCAAAAGTCTAGCTATATGTACATTTTTGGCTCAATGGAAAAATTACACAAGGAAGTAGGAAGAAGAAAACAGGAAGAAAGGAGAAATAGAAAGGTAAATGGTGGTTCCACGTAAATTTTAAAAATTGTATTACGGAATTTCTTTCAGTTGCTCAGGCTCTGTCTTAGAATGAAAGTGGTCATAACTTTGAAAAAATGATAGCTTTGTAATTCACAAGTAAAGGGAAAGAATTGTACTTCACCTATTCCAAATTATAACAGGTAGCACAGAGACTGTGGCAAATGTGGAAGCCATTACGCACTCAGTACAGCTTTGCCTTTGAGCTTCTACTTTGCTTTATTTTTCCTTAACAGAGAGAGAAACTGATGGCTAGAGTTGCATATATATGCTTCAGGATATATATACATACGTATGCTTGAATGCAAATGAGGATGCCTTTGAATTTGAAACAAAGAATAGTCTTGACATTGTGACAGACTACTCATTTTATGCTTTTACAACTACTCTCAAATAAGCATTTGAAACACTTTGCAATCTCGATATATTATTAAATAGTCAGGTTGATGCAACATATTTTAAAATAGTTTGACATTTCCAATGAGTTAGACTTGAGCTTTAGGCTTTAGCATAAATTACTTGAGCATTGAAGTAATCTATGCTACCTTCCAATATAGTGTCTAGAGTGATTGTTTAAAATTGTAAATCTTCATTTACTTCCCAACTTAAATCTTCTAATGATTTCCCAAGGCTAAATTCCCTTAAAACAAAAACAAAAACAAAAACAAAAACAAAACCTTAATATAGCCTGAAAGAAAGGCCCAGGCATATGGTTCTCCCTTGTTCCCTATGTGCCATCCACAGTGACGATCTTCTAGCTCTTGCAAAGTTCCACAATCCCCAGGTCCTCAGCACCTTTGTATTGCCTGCTTTTTGCTGAAATGTGTCCCCCACCCTTCTGACTAAATCCCGCTTTATGTGTGAGCTCAAACTTTACTCCCTTATCCCCAGAATACATGCTCACCTGGGTCCTGATATTTTCATCTCTCTGTTACATGCTCAACCGGGTCCTGATATTTTCATCTCTCTGTTACATGCTCACCTGGGTCCTGATATTTTCTTTTGGACCACTTGCAGCTTGACATTGAGTGAGGATAAATTAATAACTACTGTTATATATTACACTACAAGGTCCGTGATTAAAAATGGACCTTATCAAGTTTACTTACTATTTTATCCTCACAGCCTTGCACTATACTTAGGATCAAGTAGGTGTTCAAGAAATATTTTTGGCTGAAGAAATGAATACAGAGCATGGCAGTTATAGCTTTTTTTATATTGATGAAAAATATATTACAATCACAAATAAATAGAACTTTCATTGTTTTGTAATTTGTATAAGTGAATCCAAGGGTTCTATCATGTTCATAATAAACATAAGATTAATTTTTCTGTAAACAGTGACAGCATGTGCCCTTTCTGTGCTCTTTTATCTCCACCATATTTAAAATGTTTAAGTTGTATTAGAAAATATACATAAGAAAATGTGATAGTATCTTAGTTTGAATTCCCTACAATTAAAGGAGATTCAAATGTAAGTAAATTAGGTGGAAGATGGCCTCAGGAAACACTGGGACCAGAGTGAGGAAGTGAAACAGGGAATGGAGAGAAATTTAATAATGTAATAACCTTATAACTTAACACAATAACAAAGGCGTGGTATTAAGCAAGTTACTACTCTGGGCTTCGAGAGCCAATGCAAAACATGAACCTCAGCCTCATCCCAAATGAAGACAAGGAGAATAGGGTATTTAAACACTATCTCCTGTCAGTTGTAGTTGAAAGCTGCTTCTGAGGGGTGTAAATTTCCTAGGACTTCCAGCCAGCGACCATGCACCAGCAGGGCAGCCTCGGACTACCGGAGAAAACCCACAGACTGGGAAATGTACCTGCTGTCCTTGGAAGTCTACTGGCGTGCACTACAAAGCTACAAAGCTGAGAATCTAGGTGATGGTATAGCGCATAGATACTGCTTACAATAGGCTTTATAAATATTTCTCAGTACGCTACACTGTATTTTGATTATCCCAAAGACTGAGGTGGTCTACAGTCTTGTTTTAAACATGATGTTCCTGAATAAAGTGTTATAATTGTTGCCAGTGCATTTTTAGATATAATAATAAAGAACATAACAGAAAAGGGCAGCTATGGGTTATAGCAACAGTAGCATTGCTAAACTTATATAGAAAAAGGTAGACCTTAAAAATACTTGAGGGAAAAGATTAGCACGGTAACAGTAAATCTAAAATATGGTTTATGAAAATGCTTCCAGACATATGTGAATACAGTTTGAAAAATAATTGGCAAACAATGAACTATTTCTTTTCTTTTTTATCTCATATGTTAGAATTGACGAAACTTGTTCTCCAAGTGGAAGCAAACACAGAAAAACAAAGAAGCATATGGGTCCTAAGCAGATAAAAAGAGTTGAAATGGAAGAACATCAAAATAAAGATATTGATCATCTTGTGGTGTTTTCACACAAATGTGGTCAATATCTTATAAAACTTGGAATTATTGTATTGGAGTTACTTTTAGACACGTTACATGTTATCATTAACTTGCCACCCTAAAAATTAAACCACCATTAAGAGTGATTTAATGCCTCTGAATGAATATTACATTCACTTTATATAAGTAAAAAAAAATATTGAATTTATGTTGTAATTTTCAGTAAAATAAAATACATGAATTTATTACTCTCACAATATCTTTAGATAATAAATACTGTTACCTGTCTGATGAAGGAAACAATGCCTCAAAGTAAAAATAAAAAATTCTGATTATTAAAAAGAATGTGATATGTATCCAGATTTACAGGGACGTATCTATAATGAAAATGATTATTGTAAACAACACTTTCAGGTGTCATAGTTCTTTCGCATTCATTGTTTTAAGTAATGTTCAGAACCTTCCATTTTAAATGTAGGAAACTAAGTCTAACACTAAACATTTGATTATGACCTTGTCTCCTTCAAAAAAAAAAAAGCCATTAGATTGGACCTACCTCGATTTCCCCCAAATTAACCCAACAATTTCCTCCTTCATGCACTTTCTCCTCCTTCAAAACAGAATAAAGGAACTGACCCTCTTTGTTAAAAACCAGCCCCTTCACTGGTGCTCTAAATCAACTCTTCTTTTGCCTCCTTAGGAAACTGACACTACCAATTATCCTTTTTCCTTGGCTTAACCACATCAGCTTTTAAATATCTTCACATCTTTTCCATAGTTAAAGCCAATCAAAACAAACAGAAACAAAACAGGAAAACTTGCTTGCCTCTAAATCCTTCTCAATCTGTCCTTTCACAGCCAAACTCCTTAAATAAGTTGTCCATATTTACTGTCTTCATTTCCTTCCCACCCATTCACTCCTGGATCCCCCAGTGTCTCCCCTACTAAATTATTAACGCAACAGATTTTTTTTCAACCTCATTTTACTTAATCTCCTTTTAATTTTTGTACCTATTGACAACTCCTTACTTCCCTTGGCTTCATGGGTACTATTCATTCCCAGTTTTCTTCTCCTATTCTGGCTGCAACTACTCAATTTCTTTGTCAAATTTATTTTTCTTTACCTTGACATTAAATCCTTCAAGGCTAGGACTCCCTTTCTCTATTATATGCTTTATCTCAGCAATTTCATTCACGCCCAAGGCTTCAATTACTATCTCTGTGTATTAACTTCCAAATTTACACCTTCAGTATCAATATCTGTCTTAGCTTTGGATCAACATATCTTTTTTCCTTCTGGACATCTCCACTTACCTGCCTGAAAGTCATTCTTTACTCAGAAATAAACTTACTCACTCACTCACTCACTCACTCACTCACTCACTCATTAACTAAAGCTAAACTCCTCATCTGATCCTTTTTCAGGATTCATTACCTCAGTAAATGGCACCACCATCCAATTTTGCAAGCCAGAAACCTGTGAGTCATCTTTCATTCATTCACCTCCTTCTTCGGCCCTCATATCCAATCCATTCTTAAATTCTATTAGCTATGTGCCTACTAAATGTATTTCAAATGGCTCTCCTCTCCATTTCCAATGCCATCACCCTAGTCAGAGCTACTCTGTTTTCCACCCTGAGAACTATAATTGCATTGTAACTAGTCACCTCACACTTTCCTCTTCCCCTCTATTCTGAACACGAAAACCAAAATGCATCTTGTTGACATAGTATCATGCCCCTCTCCCACTTAAAACCCTTTAATGTTTCCTCACTTGTCTTAGAAAATGCAAAACCCTCGATGGGGGCTACAAGGCCTCGCAAGCTCTTCTGCTCGCCTCGTTCATCAGCCTCATCTCGTTTCACTTTCTCTTTCACTCTGAGCTCCAGCCACTCGAGACTTTCCAGTTCTTGAATACTCAGTGTTCTGCTGCCCCAAGTCCTTTGCATTGACATTTATTTCATCTTAGAACTCCTCTCTTTGCTTAAGTCCTCCTACTAATTTTTAGACCTCAGATCAATGATCAGTTCCCAGAAAACTCTTATCTGACCATCCATGTCTACTCCTAGTGCTTAGAGTACTATTCAGCTTTCTTTATGGCTTTCAGCAAGATTATTAACTAGATTCTTATTTTTATAATTATTTTATTAATATATTTTCCCCCAATTAGACTATAAAAAAGCAGAAAAATATGACCAGTTTTGTTCACCATGACCCTTGGAATGTAGTCTAATTCCAGTAGTTATTATTTATTAAATATGAATAGTCATACCTGGATCTTGACTTTAGTGTGAAACCCTTTCCATTACACCATGTATAGCAATTTTGCCATAGCAGACAAACCCATCATGTTTAAAAGATTCATTTGCATTCTATAAACTACATACTGTGTATTAACAGTCACATGTAATAAAAATAAGAATGCCGACCACTTTGAAAATGTAATTTTAACATCTCAGGTTTTCATGAAGGTCACCATACCAAAAAAAAAAAAAAATCTATGTACTTGAGTACATACGTCTTATTATTGACCACTTCCTTTTTCTTTCACTTTCAAATTAAATATACCCACAGAAAACAGCTATTTTATCAAAGCAAAGTAGAAGATTGTCCTTGGGAAATTTGCAGTTAAGGATAGGTGTTAAAGTAATTCAGACAATAGTGCTTCTTCGGTTGCAAAGACATTAATCGTGTGAAACATTCTGAGAACTTGCCATGAGCCTGAGTTTTGCAGATAATACATTAGAAGAAATAGAAAAACTGGCTACCATCTGTTTTTTAAACAGTAAACCATTCTAGATATAGCAATGGCTACATTTAGAAAACAATCTTAGATTTACGAAAGCTTTAGTTTGTGGGAAGAAACATTACCTTGTGTCTTGACGAGAGTGGCCATATTAGACACAGTCTCCCATCTTACATTTTTCTAATGACTTCTTTTACCTATTAAATGTTATTGCAGTGCCATAATCCAGCTGTACCCTTCTCCATGCATAAAGGAAAAATCTTGAGCCTCACTTTACTTGATTCTCGACAACTCTGGAGACATCCCACAATAGCTCAAATCTCAGTTATTCTTTATCCTGTGCTCTTGAATGCCAAAATGTAAATCAAACTCATGTACATTACCTGTCTCACCCGTGACTGCTTTGAAAGCACAGCAAGGAGTGTTTGTACAGTACAGGTTACAGGTATTACATTGATACTCATTACAAATACAATTGTAATGAGTATCAATTATTTTTCTGAGAGTATGAAGAACACTGAACAGGTGAATTGCTGCTGAGCATTTTTTCCATGCTAAAATGCATGCAAATATTACGATTGTCTTTCCTATTGTTTTATTCTATAGCAAATAGGCTTAAAATGCAGGCTAGTATTTTTAATTTTTATTTTTGTTCAAAGAAGCACAAGTTTTATGACATTAAAATAATGGTTTCTAGGATCCTTAACCTGACATGTATTTTCTAAATTTTTCTTTAAAATGTTTTGATCTTTTTGAATTTTCAAGCTAGAAATAGCCTGTAATTAAAACATGAATTTATTCCAAGTTGTAGAATGCTAATTCATTCTTATTAAAGTTTTATTACAATATTAGATATTTACAGAACTTGAGAAATAATAATATGGTAAGATATTTCTTCACAGGTATTGGCTGGTGCTAAATTTGAAAATAAATTGATATATTAAGAAAAAGCATGATCTGAAGAGTTTTCTAAACTTTCACAATATTATTATTTATACAAAGAATAATGCATAGAGATATACACTTTATTCTATTTATTCTATTGCTTTACTTAGTAATATAACAGAGTAGGAAAATATTTAACAGATATTAATATTTATAATAAGCCTAGAAAGGCTTATTAATGATAAACTTCTGCAAATGTAATCACCTAAGCTAAATATACTCGATCTACTTTAATATCTTAGTTTTGCTGACAGTACAATTTTTTATAATTATGGTTATTTTGTTTGCACATTATCAGTAAAGTATAGAACTGGCTAAAAGTGACAACTATGACTTTTTTTAAGATTGTAAAGCTTAGACTTATGAGTCCCATTAATCTCAATGTCACCAATCCATAAAATTGAAGGGTTTTAGTATAAGTTTTCTAGTTAAATGTTTAAATTTATATCCTAAACATTTGTCATGATGCTACATGGCCATAATAATTAGAAAATTTAACTGCCCTGAACAATAGTGTCACTCAGCACAGAAGTACCTTAATTTAACTATACTGTTGCCAAACTGCTAGTTGTAGTCTGTCTCAATTTCTTTTCTGTATTAGGGAACACTAAAATGAATATTTTCAACAAGTAACTGTTAAGAAGATTTATTTAAGTTTGTAAGCATGTTCTTTTTAAAATCAACTTTATTGAAATAATATGTATGTAAAATAAAATGCACAAATTTTAATTACACATATCAATAAGTTTTGACAAGTACATAATTTCATATAAATTTTCATCACCTTGGAAAGTTCCCTTGAGCTCATTCATAGCCAGTCCCAGCCCCCTTTCTCCCTATCTCAAGATCACTTATCAACTTTTTATCATCAAATATTAATTTGGTCTTTTCTAGAATGATATATAAATTAGTCATACAGTAATTATTCTTGTGTCCAACATTTTAGGCTCAGCATAATATTTTTGAGACTTATCCATGTTGTTGCCAGTGTCAGTAGTTTGTTCCTCTTTATCACTGAGTAGTATTCCATTGTATGAATTTGTTTATCTATTCATATGTTGAAGGACATTTTGGTTGTTTCCACTTTGGGGAGATAATGAATAAAATTGTTATCAACATTCTTGTACAAGTCTTTTCTTGGACATAGGTTTTAATTTCTCTTGGGTAAATATTTAGGAGTAGAATTGCTGGGCCATAGGATAGATCTATGATTAATTTTACAAGGAAATGCCCAACCATTTTTCAAAGTGACTCTATAATTTTACATTCCAACCAGCAACGTATGAGAGTTCCAGTTGCTCCACATCCTCATCAACACTACCACTCTTTCTAGTCCCCATAGGACAGTGAGACCACACAACTTCATGTCTTGGAGATGGCGGGATTTTGAAGTCAGAAGACAATGAAAATAAGAGACTTTTAAACTGTGACATTATAGGGTAATGCAATCTCTTTCAATCTCCGGATCCAATCCAAGACTTGATCACTCAGTAAAATACTTATGTAAGGTTGGAGAAAAGCATTTTCTTTGCAATGAGGCTTCCTCAGACTCAAAGTCCTCATATCAATTCAAAGATTAAAAAAAGTTTGGCAGGTTTCTCTTTCTCAAAGCAGAACTTATCCTTGCTCTAAGGCTTGCTCTTCCACTATCTTGTCTGCAACCTCAGCAACTGCACCAGGTAAAAGTGTTCTCCAGCTCTTACTCACCTATGAAAAGTTTCTCTATCTGGATAGTTCAGTTCTTTCAGATTTATTTGTACTTGTAAAACAGGATTGCCACAAAATGATGGTTTTAAACAAAATTATGAATTTTGGGTTCATTGAGTAACTTACTGTGTCAGTGGGAGTGAACATCTGTCATGTTCTTTTACAATCCAACCCTAAGCAGGACTCTTGCAAAAATTTTTTTTGCTAGTTTGAATGATTTCCTAAGGTTGTATTCACAGAAGAACATTATTAAATCAAGAATAATGAATGTTTTTGTGATGATTGCCAAAAAGAATGACAATATGATAATGGTATTACTTGCCAAAAGAACTACTATGCTCCCTTTTTCACAGAGATTATTACTCTACAGATTTTAAACAAGGCTTATTGAATTTTATTGAATTCATTGTGTTAAAATATTTGGGTATTGTTCTCAAATGTATTTGCATTATATACTCTCCCCTCATGCATTGTTCATTTATTCAACACTTATTTATTCCAAGAGCAGTTTTAATAAGGGAATAACCTTTCCTTCACTTTTACAGACAAAACGAAATAAAAGAGAGTGACTGCTAATGAGTCCAGGGTTTCTTTTCGGAGTGATTAAAATTTTCTAAAATTGATTGTGATGATGGTTGCACAACTCTGAATATAAAAAAAGTCATTGAATTGTACAATTTAAATGGGTGAATTATATGATATTTGAATATTAATCTTATCACAATAAAGCTAATACAGTCTGCTCTCTGATTGCAGACTCTGGGAATAAGTGTGGTATGATCCCAGACTCCACTCCTGCCAAGTCCAATTTCATCAGGGAGTAATAAAGAACAATAATACACATTTTTACTTTAATGTTCAAAGAACATTTCTGGATCATTGAATTTTGGAGAGCATTTCATCTGTGGGATACAAATTATTCTAATTACAACAAGTTTACCTTTTAAAAAAGAACACCTGCTTTTTCAGGGCAACATCACTTCAACAATACTGAATTAAATAAAATTAAATTTGTTTGCATTTAATAATTGTTAGGAAAGGATTAAAAAGAAAGAAGGGATTGTGTTTGCCACTAGAGAAAGCACTGGATGGTTAGATAACTTTATGGAAAGAACACTTCTGAATTTTATACTGTGTGCATTTGTTCTGTGTGCACTCCATAAAGAAAACACAAAGAAATAACAGTATATAAAACTTGGTAAAACAATTCTTTGTTATTGACATTCCACCAAGGGACTATTCTTTTTAGAAATACAATTAAATAGTCAGAAACTGAGATTTGTATCATACATAAGTAAATTTCTAGATAACATGCTTGCAGCTCCAAGAAGCATCACTGTGTTTATTTTATTATTCATTCTATAAGTATAAATTCTATATAAGCCTAGTGTATTTGCCCAGCCCTGGGCTAACCCTATAGTACAACAGAGAACATAGTCCCTTCCCAATGGAGTTTTTGTAACATTAGATGAGACTATTAATAAAGACATCTCATTTTTGCCTCTTTAAACCAAGGGTATTCCATGTACAGTCATATTGTCTTGATGACTTTTAATGAACATCCACTACTGAAGTAGAGTACTGGGCTACATTTTAGACTTTACATCTTATCCTCCTACATAGAAGTCTGCTAACTTCCGTGATACTGAGGGTGTCTAAACTTACCTGACTTCTAGTATTTTTCATTCTTTTAGTTTTTAATCTTCCATAAGAAGTGAAGCCAAGTAAGTAAACTTGTTAAAAATTGTCTGCTCGATATGTGAGATTCTGAATATGGTCTGGTAAAGTCCACAGCCACTTGCAGGGACTCTGGGAAACTTCTTCAGCAATTTGAATAGAACTTTGGGTTCACATATTTGCTAAAAGTTAGAGCTCCTCATAAATTATATTACCTATAGTTAACTCTATTCTCTTTATGATGCTAGCAGAAGGGAAAATTGGTAACTGAGTTTCTTAGGTTGCCATAACAAAATACTATAGACTGTGTGGCTTGAACAACAGAAATTTATTTTCCTATAGTTCTAGAGGCTGGAAAATTCAAGATCGAGGTGCTGGCAGGGTCAGTTTTGGATGAGAATTATCTTCCTGGCTTGCAGATAATCACCTTCTTGGTGTGTCTTCACATGGCAGAGAGAATGAACAAATTCTCTGCTATCTCTTTTTATAAGGACACCAACCCTAAAGATAACAGCCCCACTCTAATGACCTCTTTACCCAAATCACGTCCTTGGAAGCTTCATTTCCAAATATAGTCACACTGGAGGTTAGGGCTTCAATATATTTTTTTGAGAGGGACACAAATATTCAGCCCATAACAGGTGGTTAAACTAAATAACAACTATTATTATTATATTAGATATGTATGGAAATTCTTCTGACATTTATTTTGGTCATATTTAGTCGAGTGGCTATTGTAGTCAAACTAAGAAATGGCATCTATTCTTTGGTATCTTAAGAGAAGATATCAAAGTATTATGGTTTGCAGTTAATTTTTGAACCCAGAATTTTGGTTTTCATTATATTTAATGCTATAGGCATCAGTAAATGCAAAAAGAACCTCTGCTATTATCAAACAAATATGTTTCTCAAGGTCAGATTAAAAGCTGTATTAAGCATTTTTGTTGTGACATTGATACTGGTTGACGAGGTGAAGGAAAGAGCAAAATTCACTGATAAAATTTGTTTTTCGGTATGATCTCCAAAAATTGAGAATGAAGATTTGTTTGTTATGAATCTTTTCCCTTGGGTTTTCTTTAGACGGTTATAATGGTAGTTTTCAATGACTGTCCTTAATATAGTAGTTGTGAAACTAACCAAATATAGTAATTCTTCATCTGGAAATTCCTCAGACTTCATCTCATGGATCTTTAAGCTGTTTGTACAGATCACGGGTCAATGAATTAAGCTAGTGTTGCCGTTGTTGTTGTTAATGGGATGATAGAATAAACAGAAAACACTATGGTTTTTCTTCATAGTAAAGTAAATATATGTTAGAAATATTTTTTATTTATATACTGCAGTGGTACAACTAGTCCCTTCTTTCCAGCATGAATACTACTTTCTTTAATTAACAGACTGCTCTGTTTATACACTAAACAGTGTATAGTGTTAGCTAACCTAGCTAAGCACTTAAACTTGCAGTACTTCTTAAACTGTAATGTGCAAATGAACCACCCAAAGATGTTGTTAAATTGTCTTTTCCAAGTTTCAGATCCAGTAGATCTAGGGTGGAATCAAAAATTCTGCAGATCTAAGGGCGATACTGATGTTGCTGGTCCAGACCACACTTTGAGGAACAAGGCTCCAAAAGGCTCAAGGCACAGTCATTTCTTTTTAGAAATTTACAAAACATAAATTGATAAAGCAACATTACTATCTACTCTCAATGGTTGCTTTGAGAATTGATGATGTGACATGTGTAAAGCAGCTGGCACAAGATAGTTCGAAAGAGATAAAAATCTATTAATTGAATAAATGAAAGACATTGCCTATTATGCTTAATTATATGTAGCTGAATTTACCTAAGGCAGAGAATTTAAGGGCTCATTATGGTAGTAGCATTGGCATATTAGTGTGAGTTTATTGGAAATATTAAACTCTAAGAGATGTGAGACTTTATTTCGAAAGTGGGAGTAAACTCAGTGGCTTTCAGTCAGAGCAATGACACAGTAGGAGCAATAATTTCCTTTGGCAAAATTAAATTTCTGTATAGCGGTGTGGACATATCTGCAGTAATATAGATTCGACTTGATGAAGGCATGCGGGTAATGGTGCAAGTAATGAAAAGGTGGAAAGTGAAAGGCGTTTATCAAGAGCCTACTCTCAGCCAGGCATCGTGCTTTACATCCCACTGGTTGCATGTCAAAACACCTTGGAAATGTATACACACATGCCCATGCTTCACTTCCAGACGGTACCGGACCCTCTTCAAGAGGGTACAAGCAAATTTTTAAAAAAGCAATCCAAAGCCTCCCTCTCTCTTATAGTGTACTACTGTTTCCCGTAAGCCTTCCTCTCCCTGCAACTCTTACAGAGAGACCTCCACTCTTTCACTTCCGCACCTCTCCTTCTCAAGCCTGGCCACTTTTACGTAATATTTTCCTGAGGAAGAGATAAATAGTATGGCAGATCTCCTGCAGTCTGCTCCCCTGACAGCCTTCTCCTTTTAGTCTCCAAAGTCTAGACTGGAAGTGAAAATATATATATTTTTTTCAATTAGCTTCTTTTTCTCTTTGCTCTATCTATTCTTCCAAGGCAATATAGATGTCTCTGCTTACTAAGGTTTGTCAGGAGGTGCAGAGAAGAAAGAGATGCACACAGTTCAATTGTTCATCTCACAATAATAAATAGCCTGAGTCAGAGTATGATTCAAGGTCTGACCGAATCCCAAGTACTGTACATATTCCTACTATACCCTGCTGCCAAGTATTGCAGGCTATCTAGGAAAAAGCAATTAAATTAATAATGACTTTTGCTTTCTCTTTTCTAGGAGAGAAAAGAAATAAAAGTCATTATTTCATCTTACAAGAACTGTACCCTGAAATATTAAAAAAATATGGTGCAGTAATCATAGCAACAGCTGTATCTTGAGCTACCATGCTCTCACCGCAGGTCCAATTTTCATTACACATCTCCAACTCCTTGGTTCATGTTTTGGCCTGACTCAGATTTTAAAAACCAAACCTTTCCCTTTCTTAAAGATCATCCTCTCCCACTTCTGCCTTTTCTAAGGTTTTTATGCCTCTTAGTAGCCTTGACAGGCTGAATCTTCTTCCTTTTATCAGAGCACAATTTGTAAAATTTACCTCTTTAAAAAAAAAATAAAATATATATATTTTTTTTATTTAATTGAAGAAATGATTTAATTTTTTTCCTTTTTTTCCCCGTCTACCTCCTCCCTTCCCTCTCCCCCCTACCCAAGTTTACCTCTTTTTAGCATCCCTGAACAGAAGAGTTGAGTTCACCCCATTAAAAACCTGTACACATGAATAATCCCATCATAACTCTGAATCTCTTTTCAAAATTGGCATTTCCTCGGTGTGTATGTTTTCTTCATCTGTCTTCTATTAAAGTGTTAAATACATGGAGTGTTGCATTGTACTCTGATCTTTGCATCTTTTCTAAATTGTGTCTGTTATGATTTCCTAGGAAAAGTGATTCTCGGTCCTAGCTACACATTAGAATCTCTTGAGGGCTTTAAAAAGTATTGTTTCTTGGGCCCAATTAAATCAGAATCTCTGGGGTAGGACCAAGGTTTAAGAGTATTTTTAAATGTCAGGATCAAGAATTGCTACTTTAGATCACTTATTATTTTAAAAATGTCCTTTCCCTTTTTCCTGGAAAAAAAAAAAAAAACGAAGCAAAACCAATCAAACATAAAAACAACCCTACAGCATAAGTTTAGCTGCAGGGTACCCTAGAAAGGTTTGGAAACCTGAAAGCTAGAGAGCTCCCAAGAGGAGACAAATTTGGAAGTCACTGAATCGGAGGACATAATTCAACAAATGATATTTACTTAGGTACTAGACACTGTATTTATAGCCCTCATTTCAGCTAAATCTCCTAAGCCTGTAAGAAGTATCGTTTGCTCAAAATCAATTTTTTTGCTGATGTAAGATCAGTCACTTGTTCTTCTCTTATCTGCACAGAAAACTGTGGGGAGAAGAGCAGAGTCAGCCATGCCTTACTTGTAGCACTTTCTGACTCTGTCACTCAAATGGCCCCTGGATTTTCCCAGGGTAAAGATGATCTTTCAGATTTATTAACCAAGTGCCCAGAATTTCTAGCTAAACTCCTGCCACAGCAACCCCAGGCACAGAGAAACATCACGTGATAGTCTTGTTCAGAACCCGAGACAAGGCACTGGGAGACTACTCATCAAAATATCGCTCTTTATTTTGAACACATCACTAACCAATCTGTGCCTCAGTTTCTTTATAGGTCAAAAGTAGGTAAGATCAAATGCCATACATACCTCAAAGGATGTTGCGAAATGCGACAATCACATAGCTAAATGCTTGAAAAACTACGAAGTACAATTCAAACAAAAGAAATATTTTATTATTGTGATTATTTATGAGGAACTTGGCCCATGTTCTGTTTGTTGCCAATTTTGGGGACAGAATGAAGTTTGGAAAGTAAAAGTTAAAAAAAAAAATGTCTCATTGCAGTACATTTAATAATAAGAACTGAATGAAAACATAGAAAAGAAAGACATCCTGGATATTTGTGATGACAATGAAAATTTGAGGCAAGAAGAAGGTGCTTTTATTTTGCTTTATTTACAATGTCTTCTTCCTGAAACATACTTGTTCTCTCTTTAGCAACCCAAGCATGGTTTAAGGCAGAAATAGCTGACTTTTAAGTCGAATTCTCAAAACTCCAGAGGAACTTGTCAATTCCTAATTCAGTCTTTATCCTTATTACATTCTCCAGGGAAATTTCAGCTCCTCATTCAGTGCAGCCCTTGGGACATGCTACTGAAAGGCTGTTTGGCTGCTCTGGAGAAAGAGATCTCACGGCTCCCCTGAGATGTCACTATAACTGCTTGTTTTAGATATTTATACACAGGATGTTTTTATTCTCAAAATAATTATTCAGAAATGTGTTTTCCAAAGAGATCATTAATATTAATATTCCATATCAGAAAGTACTTATTGGTAAAGAGGTTAACCTCATAAAAAACCAGGAAGATTGTAAAACATTTTATGAATACCGGAGACTTCCTGTGCAAACAAAAAAAAATGAAAATATGCAAGGAAAAATGTGTTCCAAAGCCATCAGGAAGAATTCTGTTCTGTTTAATTCCTGCCATGGTAACTCCTCTATTCTGTTTTCCTCCAACACTTATGAAATTTTCAATGTTATATTATTTTACTTTTATGATTAACTTTGGATGCGTGATTATAAAGAATTTTTCCTCCTTAAACGCAAAATTGCACATTCTGTATGCAGTTAGCATTCAATAAATACTTAAGAATTATCTACTAATTTGAATCACATTAAAGTATCATTTATGAGCCAAATATAATTCAGTATCAGCAATTTCATATACATAATCTCATATAGACTAATTCTTGTCAATTTTTCAAATATCAGATTGTTTGTATTTAATTTGCGAATATCTAAAAAACTATTTTCCCATCTGCGTCAGAAAAGTTTAGCTATTTTTTTCCCCTCTCTGCTTAGTGTAGACATTGCACTTTATGGCGATTAAATAATATCGTTTTATGCGATGACTACTTAAAGTATTTAAAGAATATTTTTCTTTTATAAGTCTGAATACTCTTCTCTATAATTCATTGATTTTAATTATATTTCTTTGATGTTAAAGAAAAATATCTTGTAGATTAATAAATTGAACCAATATGTTTCAGCTTTACTTTCTCTTGGACTCACTATATTATCTATATAAGTCACACATTAGCTAACAACTCTCTGATTTCTTTACCACCATTTTCAAATTGTGTTTATCCGAACTTAAAAAGATAAATTCTCTACGTTCCCACCACACCAGGTGCTTAGGCAAGTCTTTTTACCATTTCTGTTAGTCAGTCCTACTCTTTTTTCTGTCCCTCTTCTCAAAAGAAAAACAATGTTTATACATGTTTATTTCACAATAAGAAATATAGATATCTCTAAGTTACTACCAGAAATCACAAAATTAAATAATGTCTAACAATGACACACTTAAAGTTATTGCACGTCTTTATCACTGATTGATTGAATTCAACTTTCCTGATTTTCTTCTGATCACGCAAACCAATAGAACCTCCACAAATACTAAATAACAAAGCATTATTAAGACTACACAGTATTCCTCCCTTATCTGTAGGAAATACATTCCAAGACCCCCAGTGGATAGCTGAAACCACAGATAGTATCGAACCCTATATATACTGTGTTTTTTCCTATACATACATACCTATGAAAAATTTAATTTATAAATTAGGCACAGTAAGAAAGTAACAACAAAATTAATAATATAATAGAACAATTATAACAATGTACTGTAATATTTCTTTTTGTGTATTTATTTCCTTTGCCCACAAGATAGGGAAGGGAAAAGAGTAAGTGGAGATGTAGCTTGGAGCGGGAAAGAGGGAAGGATGGAGGGCTGGGAAGGGGAGGCTAGGATGGAAGTATGGGAAGAGGGGAACAAGACAGTGATAGTGAATTCATGGCTTCTTCTGAGGCTATTTCTTACTAAGAGTGCTTCCTTTCCAATGATTCTTGAGACTAAGGGAAGGAAAGACATTAGAGGAAGCATTTGGAAAATGGCAACTGAAATATGTGTTGATCTAATGAAGAGGTATGTAAACAAGGTAATGAAGGAAGGACATGCTATTATGTGCTCAGTTCTTCATCCTTTCCAAGTGTTCCTCCTTT
Source organism: Pteropus alecto (assembly GCF_000325575.1). Taxonomy (NCBI): domain Eukaryota; kingdom Metazoa; phylum Chordata; class Mammalia; order Chiroptera; family Pteropodidae; genus Pteropus; species Pteropus alecto. The sequence continues at coordinate 2,076,207 of NW_006436284.1, forward strand.
TCCACTCTCACTCATGGTCCGGCTTCAACTCAGACAAATAATCTGGCTGCATATCTGATCGACTTAGAATTTGTTTCTAGGGTTTTCATTTTCTCTCTCCTTTATACTGAAACTCAAAACGATTCTAAAAGAGTCACACTGAATTTTCCTAGTCATTAATTCATGTCTTCATAGTACAATTTTGAATAACAACCACATTAATTCACACTATTTTTCTGTTAGATTATTAAAATAAAATGGGTTATCAACAGATACAGTCATTTTCAGAAGCTATAGCAAAAATTAAACTGGAGTTGGTTCTGTAGATGTAAACGAGAACAATCTGTCTGGGACTCAAGAACTGAAAATCAGCTTGGACTGAAAAAGAGAAAAAAGCCCTACTGTTAATCAGGCTGGGAGGACAGGCACAGATAAAGCCAGCCACAAAGTTAACAGGAAACTGTTTCTTCCAAGGTCATGCAGCAACTATAAAACGTTATCATGACTCTCTCTCTTTATGTGATGACTGCTTTGTCAACGATGACACCTCCAGACTTGTTTGCTGTCCCCACCACTTTGGTATCCCCAATCGCTAAACTGCCCTCACCTCATGACAGCACCCCATCCTTAGTTAATCCCCGCCTCTCCTAATCCTGCGGTATAAATATCATCCAACCCAGAATTTAGAGCTTCC
>NW_006436284.1:2076910-2086220 GCF_000325575.1 Pteropus alecto
CTCCACCCTGTGAAGAATGTTATTCGTGGTTCCTCTGAAGGGTGCTCCTTTGCTTGCAAGTCAATAAACATAATTGTGTCAAACTGCAGATTTCAGCCTGGTTGACTTTGGCTGGTTGAGCTTTAACAGATGTCAAATAGAAGTTGGAGAGATTGAATGGTTTTCCTGGATATTTGGAGTTTTAAAATAAGATTTACTGCCTGATGTTTATTTGTTCGTTTGTTTGTTTGTTTTGGGTGGTATATTTTGATTAAGAAAATAAGCCTAAAAAGTCAAAGTCCTTTGATACATAATGAAATAAGTATCTGAGCCTTTATAATTTCATCTAAAGCTGACAACTTTCGACAATAAAAATTTATTTGAATAATGTAGACATACTTTTTAAGAGACATGGCAGTTTGGCTAAGAAGGAATAAATTTCCATTTGGTGTTTAATTTTTTAACAAGTTGAATTAACTCTGGGTTTTCTCTTCTCTATCAAGCCTTGGATCTCCTTGGCAAGTGCCCGATATGAACATTTATTTGCCCTCACATTTCAGACAGGTCCCATGTTGTATATATACCAGTATTATTTTATTCAGATGCATACTCCAGGTATGATCTATTTCTGACATATTTATACTATTCCATTGTGTAATTTTTTTTTACACTTCTACTTCAGTTTTACACATTGTAGCTTCAAAATACATTTTCTATGACAGGAAAATTCTTCACCATTATCCTCTTTCTTTTTCAAAATGGTGTAAATTGTTTAGAATGTTTATTCTACCAAATACATTTTGTTAAAACATGGTTCAATTCCAAAAGAAAATTACATTAAAAATGTTCTCCATTGTAACTTTATCAAAAATGACATTAAACTTCTAAATTAATTCTGAAATAATTGAATTTAAAGTCTCAGAACTTAGTATGCTTCTCTTTTCAAATATTATTTTGTTCTTCCGTAAAATTTCTTTTAAAAATATATGTACCTAATATTTTTACTATTTTAAATACATTTATTATTTTTCTTTAATAAAACTGATACTCATGATAGAAAAATTTGGAAAGTCCAAATATATATATATATACACATATATATATATATATGTATATATATATATATACACACACACCATAATACTCCTCATAGTTCATAGTATCAATAATTTCCTGTTTTTTAAATTTACATATATTCTCACATTTTTATTGTTAGTTTTGACCACTTTATTCAATTATTATTAATTTCATTGGTATTTACAAATTTCCTTGTTTTCTAGGTGATCAACTTATTTAGAAATATTAACAATTATATCTCAACTTTTTAAAAAGTTCTACGTTCTATTCCTACTCCGTGTTGCAGTAGAGTAATAGCTGACTAATAGCTATCCTGACCACCCTAATCTATTCACATGAGTCCTAAAAACAGAAAACCTTTCTCAGCCTCAGTCTCAGTGACCTTCTGGTGTGATGATAGAAGGTCAGAGAGATGAGATGTTAGAAGGACTGGTGTAACCATTACTGGCTTTGTAAATTAAAGGAAGGGAGAGTGAGCCAAGGACTGTGAGTGACTTCTAAAAGCTGGGAAAGCCTTCACCACTCACCCAACCTCCTTATCCCCATCCCAGGGCCTCCAGAAAGAATGTAGCCTTGTCAACACTTGGATTTTAATCTGGTAAGAGCCTCATCTGACTTCTGATCTACAGAAGTGTAACATAATAAATTTATGTGTTTGATACCCCTAAGGTTGTCATAATTTGTTACTGCAGCGATAGCAAACTAACACAGATTTTCTTAACGTTTACCCAAACGATGTTAAATAATATTGCCAAATTTGTGGTGGAGAAAAATATTTAGGTTGCAAAACCAAAGGAAGCTACCATTTCCCAGCAATAAATGATGTAAGAATTCTCCTCCACTTCATTAAATTTAACTGAATGTCTAGTTTTACTAATCTGATTTCTAATTATGCATTTTATGGCTGAGTAATATACCATGGTCTATATATACCACCTCTTCTTTGTCTGGTTGGCTGCATTTATTTTTATTTACTAATTTCTCGAAGAACCATTTTCAAAAGATTACACAAGATTTCCCTTCATCCATTTTTAAGGAACTTTGTCTTAGCATCTTACTTAATGGGTTCTTATTTGAAATACATAACCCCCTTAAAATATCGGCCCCTTCTGGCAATTTTGCTATCATGTGTCTTTATGCTTGCTATGACGAGACTCAGGTTTTACACACGCATACTTATTTTTGCCTTTTAATTCTTCTCACATTGAAACTATAATTCTAAATATAGAATCTATAAGTAGTATATAGAGCTAATGACTTTGTCCCATTCTCCTCAATTTCTTTCCAAATGTGCTAATTCATGGGTAGGGTGGATATCAGTTGTGTTTCCAGGACCCCTTCCTCCTCCTTTTTGTGCTAGCACACTGTCCTCAGACTATAAATTACAGAGGCTCTGCCTTTCCTAACCAACAGGTAGTAAATAAAGATACTTTCTCTCCTGGGAATCTAAATCTTGACTAGAATGCTATGGTGTTCTTGAAGTTCTTGAAGTTGAGTTATTAGCACTCAAAAGAAAATGTCTCTAAATTTCTGACTGAGATACCAAAGCTGTCATAGTTGTATTTTTTCCTGATGCCTGGTTATTTCGTTTTTCCTTCTATCGCATGAATTAAGCAATATCTTCCTTTTAAATACCTTTATTTACTTCCTTTAATCAGAACCAGTTTCTAATGTTTTCAGCCAAAGGCCTTGGACTGATATACAGAGATAGTGGTCAAATGAGATATAATATCTTCACCTATTTCTATGGATTACTGCAAAGTGTTTCTTTGTATGCTTTTTCAGTTAAGAATCTTTTGGTTCCAGTATAAGATGGGAGATAACAAGAAGAAAGAAAATATGGCAAATTAGTATGAAGAGGCATTAGAATAAGAATAAATTCTAGTAGGGTCTCTCCATTGACTCCAGAGTTGCTATATGTTCCTTTCAATTCACTTCTGTTTTTTTCTCAGAGTAAGAGGTCGCACAATGGAGGTTGAAGTGTGATTAATGGAGTGATTTACCTTTTAATTCCAATTTTACAGTAAGGATGTCAGCAAACCTCTTTCTCAAGTCAATCCTATGTCATTCTCAAATTAAATAAAAGGTTCTAGCAACCTCATGTCTGTGTCAACTTGAGGGCCTTCAACTGCCAAATGGTGACATATAAATGAGGATGACTTCCATAAAATCTGGATTAATGTCTACTTGGCAAACAAGGGCAAGATATCTAATGGCAAGGAAATGAATAACAATGAGGGCAGCCCTTGGCGGGGAAAGCCAAAATGACATATTGGCAATCAGACATATTAATGATAGACATTAAAAAATAAGTAAGATTTGATAGTGGTGTATTATTTGAGTTCTTTTGAGAACCTTTCCCTTACCCATGAGAGCACCCACTATCTTCCCCCCATTTCCAGAATGAACATTTATAAATATGAGTTGCCCTTATTCCTTTTACTGAGATATATCTGTAGGAAAAAAAGTCCAAGCCAAGACACCAATGCATATACAACTCCATGTACCCTGAAGGGAGAATAAAAGAATTTGCAAAGTTACTGAGGCCTCTCTGAGAATCTGAAGAAAATTCTGTATACTCAGCCCCAAGAATATCTGAAACCAGAATGGCTCAGAGAAACTGTGCAAGAAGAGTTTATGTAACTTTTTTTTGTAGTTCTACCATGAATTTAAATTAATTCACAAAACTAGGGAGTTAAATACGTGAGAAATGGATAAGAAAAGCTTTAGAACAACAATCAGTAGTAATATGTTGGGCCGACAGAATAACTAATTCTACCGCAGGGGCCTCACAGATATGACACTTCCTAGTTTCAATGCAGTGTTTCTTTCCTTCCTTATAATTCCTTTTCCCCACCCAAGTAACATTTTTGAGAAAACCATGGAAATTACATTAAGGAATAATTGTTAACATTTTTTTATGTGCAATAATGTCATTGTGGTTATATTTTTTTAAAACCTATCTGAGAGATGCACACTAAAGTATTTTCTGATAAAATATTATGATGAGTGGAATTTGATTTAAAATATTCCAATACTACTTGTCAAAACTGTATGCATTGGGTTGAGGTAGAGGAATTGATGATGAGATTCACAGAATGTTGATAATTATTGAACACGGGCGATGGGTACAAAGCCATTCATTATGCTCTCTCTATATATGTGTAAATGTTTGAAAATTTCCATACCAAGGGTGGTGAGTTTATAGGTGATTGATCTTTGCTTTTAAGTATTTTCATTTTTTTTTTTACTATAATGAATAAGTATTAGTTTGCAACAAGAATTTTTAAAAATATTTTGAAGGTATGTCCTACATTTGAAATGTATTCCCTTTCTAATGGAATTGGTTCATCTATTATGTGCCATTGTCAATTTTTCAAGTTTTGAGAAATGAATTTTGACATGATCAGGAAAGGTACCATTTTTCATCACAAGGCAGTTTTGAAGTTCAATTGAGATCACTATTACTTGGCTTCAGAAGTCATTTAACTTAGTTCTAGTTCTATTCCCTTTTCCTTGAGATGCAACTACAATCTCTTAAATAACAGCTGTTTACAGACAAATTATCCTCAAATAACTCTTCCTATTTTTCTCAAGAGTATGCCTATGAGGAAATCTAGTGTTCTCCTGGCCAAAAGAAAGCACCACATTCTCAACAGATAAACACAGGATATCTCAGCGCATGGAAAATATGAAGATAATGATAATAATAATAATAATGATGATAATAATAATAAATAGTAATTTTCTTTCCCCTTCACTCCCTTAGATTTTTCTCTTTCTGCTTTTTCATTTGTCTCAGGTACTGTTGTTTTTGCCCTGCTCCTATGCTCCTAGTTCTTCCAGGCCTTATGGTCCATTTCATGGGGCCCGTCGATCTTATTTCTCCAACCCTTTTCCTCTATCGATATATCCATATATTCTTTTCCTCTTTCTGCATTTCCACTGCTAGAGTTAGATTAAACTTTCCTTAAAAAGCACTATTATTTAGTTACTCCTTTCTTTATGGATATTGTTTCATTTGTAGCCATGCTGTCTATCTTCCTTGACATCACCTCTATCATCAGAAATCCATTTTTTTGTTGTCGTGTGTTTGTTTTCTGTGTCATTTCTGGAGCCTCTACTCACTGCATTACACAGCCTTATGTGGATTTCTTTCTTTTTTTCTTATGTAGATTTCTTTCTTTTTTTCTTATGTAGATTTCTTTCTTTTTTTCTTTTTCAACAGTCACTTTATTCATTAATTTCTCATTTTATTTATTGATTTGAAACTGGCCTGATTGTGTCTCTCTCAATTTTGTTATGGCCAGTTACTGAAAACCCATAGATCTCGTAAAGGACCCTTGGGGATTGTAAATCCAATTCCTTCATCTTAATGATGAGAAACCAGAAGGCTATGTTTCCTGATTTCTGGTCTAGTACTGGAATGCTTCATGACACCTCAATACATCATACTTTTTAATAGTTATATTTTGTATTTGAATAACACTAATGGGCTTTCACATCTACTTTCTCATTTGCATATAGTTTAAAAGCCATTCCTGACCACTAACTCCTAATCATATAAACCACAACCTTGGGATATTCCTGTTCTATGACAATTCTTCCTTATTCTGGGCCCTTGGGTAACAACACAGAATCCTACACTGTGTTTTCTCTAATCCTTTCTCACTCTCTGAAGAACAAATTTTGTTATATGCTCCATTATCATGGTAATATTTGCTTCCAGTCTTAAATAGAAGTATTAAAATATGCATAAATATATCCTTTTAAAATATCTTAATAAAAATCACTTTGGTGAGGGGACATAGATGAAAACAGGAAATGCATACTTCCTCCCAAACAAACCCACAAAAAAACCTCCTGAAGAGAACTAGGCCAGCCATCCAGATTAAGAAATTCACTTCAACAACAAAAGCAAAATAACTAAGATACTCTTAGGTATAATTTCTCATTACCTTTCTGTAGCATTTTAATGTTTTCTAAACCTTTTCACACACTGTTATCTCTTTTTTCTTTCTCTGGGTGTCCCATTCTAGTCTACACATAGTTTTTTTTCTAGAAAATAATTAGTCTTTTTCTTTCAAACATGCAGCACTTTTTTCGGGATGGGGGGAAGATTGGTTTTGTTTGTTTCATTTTTTCCCTAACAGCGTATGTCAAAAGGGATGGGGCCGGGAGTGGGGGGGTAGGGGGTGGAATGAACCTCTTTAGTTCTGCTCCTCAAGCCTGCAAAGTCAATATAGGCAGAAAGGGGATATTTTACCCAGATATCCCTATCACCTTGCACAGTTCCTTCCACATGCAGGTGCTCGGGGTATGCAGATCAATGAAAAAATAGAAGATCTTGATGGGATTTCCACAGCTTATCCACTTTTCACACTTTCTCATGCAGCCCAACTTCCTATAGAATATGTTGTTCTGCCTGTTTAATTTACCAACTGCTTTAGGCACGTTTATTATTTAGACCATGTTGCCTTCCTCTCACTAAGTGTTGATCCTCAGTAGAGCCCCTTAAGGAGAGCAGGGAACTTCATAAAAGAAATGGTTAAGCAAGAGAGAAATTAAGCCATTTGTTCAAAACGCATAAATTTGTGACAAATCCTGAACTAGATAGAACTCAAGTCTCTAGGTTGTGTTCTTTTCATATAAAGCACACTTCATAAAAGTAGATCAGCAGTAATAATAATTTCCACAGTACAGCATGACCGATAAGACAATACAGAAACACATATATTGCACAGAAAGCACTTGACTATATGTCATCCTGGTCCCTGTCATGTGTTTTGTTTATATACTTACTTTACCTGGACAGCAGGCAGGTGACACAACTGTCAGAATGAACCGAGGACACAGTTTTATGTTGCTTAATATGTTAAGTCATTTCCCTTAGTTCACACTTCTACCCCACTCTATCTTCTAAGTTATTATCATGGCTTAATCTCTCCTTTATTTTGACAGTTTAGAGTTTTTTTAGCCATTATCCAAATGAAAAATCGATTCTCACTTATGAGCCTCTAATCCTTCCCCAATGGAACTGGCTATTTACTTGATACAATAGCTAAACCAGTAGGATTAAAAATGCTTATACAAAGACATTAAGAAGTTATTTACAAAACAACAGTTAATTTACAGAAAATAGAAACTGAAACTTGATTGCCATCAGCTTTCTCTAATGTGTCCTTGGCTCTTTTCCCTCTTCTAGCTAAATTGAAAGGTTTTTTTTTTATAAAGACCATTACCATTCAGGTGAGAAATGTAGCCAAATCACGGAATTAGTTGCTAGACTGATTCCTAGTCTCCAACTATTTTTATATTCTTTTGCAGTATAATCATTATTTCTTTAGGCCTCTATAATATTGTACTTAACTAATCCTCAAGTAGGGAAACTTTGTAATTTCTATATTATTTATTATTTCTTGATTTAGACTCTTTATTTGATAAACTCAGCTGATTTTATATATAATTATTAGTAATAGTCTAAAAGTACTAGTTCTCGATGAATAGGATGAATCAAGTTGGGGAATAGAGAATCAGGTAATCACCATCAAGGGAATTAGCAAATAGAAGGGGCCTACCCAGCTGGAAGGAAATCAGTCAGAACTACAGCTTAAAAATATTAGGGAAACTTGTTGGAAGGACAAGACCTTATATAGTTTATCTTTACACTTGTAAAATAATTTGCTTCTTGTCTCTGCTTGAATGCTTTCTGTCATTTATTATGACTGGATTTATTGTCCCAATAGGGTTGTACCTAGAGTTTTGACCACAGTCAGAAAAAAAAAACACTGGATCTAGCTGAAGCCATAGATAAATGACATAGGAGAGATTCATGCGCAGATTTGCTCTATTGCCCTCTCAAATTTATCTAACCAATTCATCTAGCTGGTGCTCTCTGAAGGTCATCAGAGGTCAATATAATGTCAATAAGGATGGCCTAACTTTCAGTGACTTCAGGCATGTTTATAACCGGGAAGCCACTCCTCCTGTTGAATAATCACCTTGCACATGAGTCACCTGACCTGTGTCACATTTCCCAGCAGTGCTGATGCTCTGATACATCAACCATTGGTTTTCATATGCCCAGCTCCCATCACACAGATGATCCTAATAATCTGAATTATTAACCTGGCCTTGTCAAAGCCATCTCATTTCCTGTCTTTCTGGTTTTGCTAACACTGTTTCTACCTGGAATGTCCATATGTATCTGCTTCATTTTCCACTTCATCATTCCATCATCCATATGCTCAACAGACTCTTTATCATCAGAACCGATTTTAGCTGACTCTCCACCAAAAAGCTTTCCTTAGGCTCACCCTGAAGTAACATTTTTCTCTGCTACATTACCATTTGTCATATATTAGTGCACAGTTTTTCTAACTGTCATGAAATGAAATAGATGGGGAGATAGAACTTGAAAAAGAATCTGCTTTTTTTAAGGCAGGCCCTGGGAGAATAGGCCTGGCTGGAGGTGTTGTACAGTCTATATAATGTTTTCAGAATTTTAAGATGGTAAAAACCAAAAACCAGTGTGAGCCCAGGTGATCTGTCAGTGCAGGGCCTAAAATTAGGTATTTCAAAATATGGATGAATTGATTTGGGGAACTGTGTTAGGAAATAAAGGGGAGAACAGGCAGGGGTGCAGTGTAAAACTATTGAGGAAAAATGACTAAGAGATAGCAAAACTAACACATGGCCTGGTACCAAGACATTGAATCAGTTATAGGGGCATAAGACAACACAAGTACATAGATTAGGCCAGGATTGGCAGCAATGGTGAATTAATATTGAGTCCTGAAATAATGAGCTAGAAATATTTAAACCCTTCTTGCCAAAGGTGAATATAAAGGGCATTTATTGCTTCAGGGTGAATTTCAGTTCTTTTTAAGAAGGCCAGAACAAAAATATTCTTTTCCACTGAAAGTGAACAATGAAGCATAAAACCCCAAATATAGCTGCAGGTTCCATCACCTGCTGATGTGTGTGTATGGGCATGAAAGGAGTCTCAGAGACAAAAGCAAATAGAAAGAAGTAGAAGGCGGCATTTACTGGATTTATTGCTTCAGGGTGAATTTCAGTTCTTTTTAAGAAGGCCAGAACAAAAATATTCTTTTCCACTGAAAGTGAACAATGAAGCATAAAACCCCAAATATAGCTGCAGGTTCCATCACCTGCTGATGTGTGTGTATGGGCATGAAAGGAGTCTCAGAGACAAAAGCAAATAGAAAGAAGTAGAAGGCGGCATTTACTGGGG
>NW_006436284.1:2086237-2086955 GCF_000325575.1 Pteropus alecto
TTATGAAGACCATCAAGTTTACATTAGTCTGGTCATGATGCAAAATAGGAATTTTATCATGGTTACCATAGTCACAAAGTTCATGACCTATCTTCAGATAACAGCATTGCAAAAGTCGAAGATAAAGTCATTTTCATAAAGGAGTTAGCAACTTTTGTATATAGGAAATACTTAGGAAATATTCAAGGTTTTATTTATTTGGAGGACTAGAAGTAGACAAAGAGAATCTTCTATTTTTTATTTATATCAGAGTGGAATGTGAGGTGTTTTTTCCCTTCAGTGGTAGGATATGATGTATGTGCTTACAATGTTGGCAATGCCAGGTGTCACTTCTATTTTTACAGTTCTTGAGATCATGTTCCCTCCCCTATAGGACACATTTGTCTACCAACATTTGCTTAATAATTTTCTCAAACAATATTATTGGTTTTATCTTCGATTCATTTTATTTGCATATATATAACAAGAAATACTGGTTAATATATAATTACCTCCTTGTTTTTTTTTAATGGAACAATATGATACTGAGATTCAAGAGTTTATTTCTGTCTGTAGGTTTGTAAAACACTTATGGTTTTAATTTAAATTATTTTAATGTGTTTCCTAACTTAGTTAAGAACAGACTAAACCATCCAATTTGCCTCCACCTGATTTCATCTGCAGTACTTCTAATTTTAAGGGTGTTCTTTTTCCAAAAGATACCAAATTTTTCAGTGTT
>NW_006436284.1:2087018-2103786 GCF_000325575.1 Pteropus alecto
AGCAAATACCAGATCAAGTTCCCGAAGGATGTCGTAGACATCACTTCTGCATGCAAAACATAGAAAATTTGTTTTTATTACTGGATTTATCTTATCATAATTAGATAATGGAATTTGTAACATGGTAATGTTAAAATTTTTATTTTTCTAATTATATTCAGGTAGGAAAAAAGACAGGTTCTTATTGAACCAATATAAATAACTACTTTGTCATGAAAAATAAAGATCTTTATTAAAAGTAAATTTGCATAATATTTAACCATTATGACAGATTTTATGAATGTTTAGTAGACAAAGCCTAATATTACATGCCATAAATTTTAACAATATTATTATTACTTATATGTTTTTCTTGGTAACTTATTAGTTTTGAGTCTATTTAAGAATTTTCATAAGGTATTTTTTTCTTCAAAACTAAAGACTAAAATTCAGAGCGCTCCATTTAGTTTTTACACATTTAATCTCTTAAATTGTTGGTTGGAGATAGATTGAGAAAAAAAAACAGAAAATTAAATTAACTCCAATTAAATCAGTTTATTAAGTCCCTTTAATCCTAAGCAATTATTTCTTTTGCTGGTCTTGGGCTGTGCAGTCTACCTTCGTGAATTCACCTACTTGACAAGAGTCTTGGAAATCCTGACTCATGCACTTGGTATAGTTAGAATATCATTTGTGGGGACAAGGTCACTTCATTTGGGGAGGCCTACATTCATGAGTCAATTTCCTGTGGTATCAAGAGTATGAACACTGTCTGATGCATTTCTTACTGAATCTCTTTTGATATTTTTTTTATGACTCAGCTTCTGATTGGTACTTTTTTTAGAATGGATTTTAGGTATGTTTAAAAGGAAAGGAGATGTTGATAACAATACTGAAAAGTTTGGTTTATTTTTGGTCATAGCAAACAACATCACAGTGGAGGAGAATAGGATTTTCTTTCGAGGAGTAATATATGTTCATTCAATAAAACTTATATTGGTGAATAGCATAAAAGAGCATATGAAGGACAATGAAAACATTCTGATACATCTCAAAGGCCTTTAATTTACCTATAAAGCATATATTATTATTTTCACCGATTGATAAGGTTATTTTAAAAAAATCAATTGGTTAACAGTTATTATAGCAGTCTTCATACATGAACATAAATATGCTTCAGTCCAATCCCAAAAGTACATAATTGTTGTAACATAACCATAGTAATCGTGCATAATTATTGCATTTAATTAATCTAGGACAAGTTTAACTTGTAATTTTTTCTTCTATTGTGGGCTTGAAAACCAGAATAGCTCCCACTATAGTGATGAGCTAATTAAGAATCTGGAGAATACAAAAATATCAGCTTTATTTCTTATTTCTTCTTGTACATGGCTAGAAAACAGATTTTTGGAGTTGCCCAGTGGTCTCTGGGAAACCCAGAGATACTGTATTCATAAAAGACATCCTAATAGTTTTATTATTTTGGTTCACTACTCTGCACCTCACTCTCATATGGAAACAACTATTACAATGCAAAAAAAAAAAAAAGTTTTAACATTTAAATATCTGTACAAAGGTAAATTGCTACAAATCTATGTTCCCCCACATGGCAATATTGTTGTGGGTGTGAAAGAATTAGTTCAGAAGGGCTATTCCTAATCTGGTAAAAACTGGTAAAAAATACAAGAAAACATAAACTCATTAATATTCAGTCAACTTAGTCAAACAGTCATAAACATTTTATTGCTCTTCTAAACTCATTATTTGCAGGCATTATAAACTGTAGTGAATAAAGTTTAATTCCCTTGGATATTCAACAATTATTATAAACCTTCAAATTTGTATTTTAAAGTTTAATTGTACATTCTGGCACAACCATAACAATTTTACTTTTAGAAAAAGTTCTCTCTTTTTGCCCTGATAAACAAAGACATGAGTTATCTTGCATGCACTTTTCCTACATTCAAGCTGACTTAAATTCTTAAAGTATTAAAAGTTGCAAAAATGAACATGTGCACTAATAGGTGCTAAAGGTACATGTCCATACTGTTTGTTTTCTTATCTAATAGCCACACTATAGTTTACAAAACTACGGGACACAGATGTGTTAAAAATTTTGCTTGAATATCCAGAGATTATTTATTATTTCAATGTAATATTAGCATAAGATCTGAAAGTTAATTATATTAAATTCAGTTTAAGCTGACACATTATAGAGAAACAAAAATTTATATTAAAATTCTGTCAGATATGAAATTTTAAACATTTTTCCTGAACATGGTAAGTGTAATTTTTACCTAGACAGTAAAATGATTTGTAGCCTTATCTCAAGTTTCAGGAACAAAATTTTTTTTATTAAATTGTTGGGGCGACATTAGTTAATGAAATCAAATATTTAAGTTTCAAGTGTACAATTCAACAATACATCATATGTATATTACATTTGTGTTCACTACCCAAAGCTAAATTTCCTCGGTCACCAAATATTTGATCCCTCTTACCCTTATCTACCTCCCCCTTCCTCTCAGGAAATTTAACCACTAATCTACTGTCCGTGTCCATGAGTCTCTGTTTGTTTGTCATGTTCGTTTGTTGCTTTCAGTTTTATAACTCACATATGAGAGAAGTCATATGGTTCTCAACTTTTTCTGTCTGGGTGATTTGCTTAGCATGATTATTTCAGGAGTCATCCCTGTAGTTGCAAGTGAGAAACAAAACTCATTAAAGGACAATAGTTATTGTAATTCAATTTAGTTGAACCATAACACTAGTGTGGCAAATTTAGAAGGCTCTAATTAAATGGAGAATTTTATAAATTAGAAAAATATGCTAATATTAATTCTAACTTTGTGATAATGTCACCGTTGAGGCCAATCAGAGTTTGGTGACACCACAACGGTAGGTGGGAGAGAGAGGGATAATGATGACACAGGCGTGTAATTAGCATTTTTCCTCGATTCTTCCTCAAATACTGTCAGTGAAGAATCACAAGTCACTGAGATTTAATAGTTTTATTAAAAGTATATTTTAGAAAGACAGAGAATGCCCCGAGGAGGCACATGGTCCCAGTGCTGTAACCAACACAAAGGAGCCAAAACGGTCACAAAAGGGTAAAAAGGCCACAAAAAAGCCACCAAAAAGGAGAAGAACCCAGAAGGGCAAAAAGGGCCCAGAAACAGGAATGTCTGCTTTATATTTCAGCTGTAATAGGTGGCTCCTTAGGCATTCCTAGGTGATTGACACATGAGGTCATTTTGATTGACACTTGGCCACTATATAACTCTGTCTAGTGGGCATGTGCATACCCAGAATTCCGCTACCATTGGGGTATTCTTTGGGCGGTCTCTAGGCTCGACCCCTATTCCTTGTTCCCCCCTGTCGCTCATGTCTGCCTATTTACCTAGCAATAAAATCAGGAAGAAAACACGTAATTTATTTTAACCAAAATCATCAAATCATATACATTTATCTAAGAATTTCCCATGATTAGAAATATCAGTGAACTTCACTTTAATTAAATAGAAAGCCCCTTCAAATTTTGCTTTAAAGTACCAAAATCTTTAGCATTATGTGGTTCCTCTTACCTAGCTGCTTTGCTGTTTCTTATCATCTCATAGCAACAGAGTCCATTAATTTAACTCAGAACTAAACCTCTATATTTTTTTCCTCTGAGCAAGTCACTTGTGTTTCTAAAGATAAGCCAATGAAAATAGGAACTTTATTGAACTTAAGGGATTGTTCAACTTAATTCATTAATTTTCTCCAGAAATATTAAAATATATAAGAATTCGTGAAAAAGATATTTACATCATACAGCAGGAGGTCATTATCTAATTCTGGGCCAGAGATGACTTTTTCCCTCTTTTATTACGTACTTTTTTGTTCTGTTTATTTATAGTCCTCATCCAGGCAGATTGAGGGTCAAGTTAGGGGCATGATTGCTGAGGTTCACTAATACCTCATTGTTGGCATACAGAACATTCCTTACATCTTATTTTTATTCATTTTTATACCTCTGTGAGATTTTCCCATTTCCTTTTGAGAAAAAGGAGAAAGAAATTTACACACTTGAAATCCTTTTGAGTTTTCAGAAGGGCATGCAACTCCCAACAAATCAAAAGCAACAGTTCCCATTACAAAACGTATTCGGGCTTAATAATGCTTGATTTAGGCAAACCAAATGAAACCTTCTCAAAAGTTAGAACTCTCCACCGTACAAGCCATACAAAAGTGTTGTCTTTAGTTATTGCTACAGCAGCAATTCCACCTGCCTGTGCATAAGAATCGCCTGGAAGGCTTCATAAATACAAATTCCTTGGCCTTCTCTTGGCAGTGTGTGACTCAGTAGGTAAGGTCTGAGAATTTGCATTTCTAAATTTAGAAGCGCCATCCTAGAATGCTGACAAAATGATCAATTTTATCCTCAATTAATCTGCCAAAGTTTTTTGAGAAAGAATGAAAGTAGTAACCCTTAAAAACAGACCACTACAAGGTTAATCAACCTTTTTTCATAAGAACAAGGACAAACTTTTACTTCATTTCACACCCACAAAAAACTTTACAATTTCATTTACATGTCAGGAAAGCTTACGTGAAAAGTCACTAACCCAGATCTCAAAGGGTGGCTCTTCATTCCAACGAGCACAAAAATTTTGAGCTCATATTGTTGTGCAAAAAGAAATAAACAACACAAGACACTCAAAGGTATCAAAATCTTCAATACAAACAGACCACACACACACACACACACACACACAGTATAAAAGACTATCTGCTATATTTCCCAACACTGTCACCCAAGAGAGAATGGCTCCCTGACATTACATAACAAAATCAAAAAGCTGTGGCCTGACAACAAATCTCCAACAAGTCTTGGACACAGAGGCCCCAAATCAGAACATCTAGATTACTCAGACTTGAGTAACACCACATGTGAGTTATCTAAACCCCAGTCCACGAGCTCCAGACCATGCCAACCTCGTTGGTATTTTATTTTGTTTTCTCTGTCGTTGCTACTCAAGAATTCTAAAAATCTGGAATTTTTTTTTCTCTCCTAAGAAGACGTAAATACATTGGTACAGTAAAATTTAAATTCCTGCTTCCTGGAAATTTTATTAAGAATTCCAGAGTAAAAGAATCCATTACATTCCAACCCTTTTTCCTAGTGAGAAAAAAAAGATGGATAATGGCCATGAGTTCTTTGTTACCTCAATTCAGGCTGACTCCTGAGTTGTGATATATTGGTGATATAATGGATGATATATTGGAACCAATGTCCCCAGGGCCACAAAAAACGGGCTGCACCAAGTGGTTCACTCTGCTTTAAGAATGTTTAAGGAATTCATATTTAAATTTTTATCCTTTATAAAATGTCATAAACTTTATAAATGTAATTTGAGTTTGCCACTTCAACTCACTGATTTTCTTACTTATACAATATGAACACCCGCAGGTCAATAAACAAAAATGAAAACTGTTACCTTACATAATTGTTACCTTACCTTACGTAACTGCATAATTTCTAAGTATTGATATAAATAATATGTCTGTGAATATATATGTACATATAATTAAATTCCACAACTTATTTAATCATTTTCCTATTGATGGAAGTTTACCATGGTCCATATTTGTTTTACTATTACAAACAAAGCAGCAAATAACATTCTTTCTGCAATATGTCTTCTTTCACATTGGTGCTTTAATTTAATTTTAATTTCCATGGGCTCAAGTCCCAAAAGTGGAACTGCAGGTTAGAAGGTTTTTTTGTCTTTAAAAAAAAAGAAAAAAACTATTTCCAGACTACTTTCAAAAAGGTTCAAATTCAGATTTCCACTAATAATATATAATGTTAATATCTCTGAATCCTCGTTGTACTGATGTTGAACATCCCTTATTGCTCCTGGCCATTCGTGTTTCTTCTTCTACCTATTTATCTCCTTTGTGTATTATAGTATTGGAATTTTTTGTCTTTTTTGTTTAAGAGATTGGCAAAGATTAAAATGATTACCTGTAGTGAAAATGGAGAAAAAGAAGCTGAAATACTATAAGTACACTATTTTGAAGGACAGTAGGCCCACCGTCTTGAAATTTAAATTGTTGTAAATCTTTGATCTAGCATTTTTTTCCTCATAATTTTCCTACACAAATAATACAGGAGAAAATATCTTTATAAAAATTATTGTATAGAGTTTGTAATACACTGTTCGTAGTAAGAAAATTGAGCAATCTAAATTCTAGTCCAGAGGCCTCAGTGAATATTTTATGCACTATTATAATATGTATATTATATAATGAAATGTATCTTGCTGTTTAAAAGAATGGATTTGTTTTTTCTGTCAAGTGAAGACATTTATTGTATAGTACATACAATTATAAAAACAGGTTGTTCAAAAATAACATGCCCAATATGTTCTTTTTTTGTGAAAACTAATTTTATCCATAGGAAGAATGTTTGGATATTTTATATCTACATGTAATTTTTCCCCTTTTTCTCTTAGACATTTTTGTGCTTTTTAAAATGACATCGCTTTTATAATATAAAAATAATAATGAAGTTAATTTCATTTTGAAAAGTTAATTCTAATTGAAAATGTATCTTCACATCTAATATAACAGTGCTTTTTTATCCTTTGTGCCTGCGTGAGGTACTAGTGAAATCGCATATTGTCCAATGTGTTTGGTTTCTGCCTTATGGTTGAAGATGAGCTTAGCGAATACTACTGCTCAAGTAGTACTGGGCTTTTAATCTGAAGCTTGAACTTTGTTCTCTTTTTATCATATTGTTTATTAGCACCAGAGCTCTTTGACCATTTCCCAAAGAATAAGAAAGAGAAAGATCAAGAAACGTGAAAAGTAATAAAACTAGATTCAGTTAATACTTTGGCTTGTCAGAAGCTTTCATGAAAGATTTGTTTGTTGAAGAAGTCGAACCTATTGGCTTAAACGGGGATTAACGCTGCTAGCTCTAACAGAATATAGACAATTAAGAGGTTATTAGGAATTAATTGAAAATGATGTAGTGTTGTGGGATGGGAGGAAGATGATTTAAAGGAAATTATACAAAATATTTTGAATCAGCCAAGGATAAACAAATGCAAACTACCACTTGGTAAATGTTATTGTAAACTGATAAATTAATTCAAAATATAAGAATAGAAGACTGGGAAAATGAGTGAATTTACAGAGACAAATAGCAAAGATGTAAAAATACTGGAAAGAGGAAGATTGTGAGTGAATAGGTGAGCTGATTATATATGGGTTCACAGGCAATTCCCACTCATTTATGAAGAAATTTCAATTCTCAAAATGTTACTGTTTCACCAGTTTCATGAACTCACTGTGAAAGTTTATGTATATGTGATTTTGTGTGTGTGTATGTGTTTTGCTTTTTTGTTTTGGTTTGCTTCAGTGCTGATGTTCTCACTTTATAATATTGCTTGCCTATATAGTTGAAAGAAAAAGTCAGTGCCCAATTAAGACATGTGTCTTTTGTTTGCCAGCAAAATATTTTAAGATATTTCAAATGTGAATACATTGAGGTCATCAAGTTGACATCACTCTGCTCTTGTTCTGCATCCCCATGTTTCACTCAAGATCTTAGAGACAAAAAAAGTGGAAGAGTATTAGAAAGTGATAAGCATCCTAGTAAAACTGAGCAACGTTTACTGTTGCCTTCTCTGTGCCAGGAATTGTGTTAACCACTTTAACAGATGTTATTTCTTAACAGATGTTATTTCTTAACATTATCACAACACTCCAGGAAGTAGAAATGATGATTTAGTCTAATTTAGATATTATAGAAACTGAAACTTAGAAAAGTTAAGCAACTTACCCACATTTACAAAACTAGTAGGTGAAAGAGCTAGCATTCATATAGGAACTTTCCAGCTCCATATCCAGTACCCTATTCAATTAGGAACTCTGACATTAATTTACCAGATTTCTTGGCTTATAGACTCTTCACATTTATTATAGTTATACATAATTTCAGTATCTTCCCTTTAAAGAATAATGTTGATGCTTAATCTCCTTAATGATCAGAGTTTCAAATTGAAGAGGCAGAAACTGTTGTTTTTCTTTTCATTCAACAGATTATATTTTAAAATTCAGTGCTTAGTGAGACTTGGAAAAATGCAATAATATTTGATATTAGCAAGGGTGTTAGTATTGGACATTCTCATATGATACTGGTAGGAATATAAACATGTTTTGGGAGCATATTTGGTCACGACAACAAGAAATGTTAAATTCACTTATTCTGCAGCAATTTCACTGATACCGATTTATTACACTGATAATCTTGCAAAAGTACATAAGCCAAGATATCTTGTTCATGTTATTGGTAGCAGATCACTTAAATAAAGTATGACACACTCATACAATGCAGTTGTTCAAAGTAAGAATATCTTGAAGATAAATTATTAATCAAAAACACAAAGCCTAGGGAATCATTTCACAATACATACATCTATCAAATCATGCGGTCAATTATATCTCAATGAAGCTGGGGAAAGACACATTGCCTAGGTTCTGAACATCCTTTTGTGTAATTTTAAAAGATAAAGTTACATTTTTCTATGACTTATTTAAGATATATATTCTATAAAGGGAGAATGTATATTAAAATCATTTTTAGAAAGACACTCAAGAAACTGCAATGACTACTTTCAGGGGAAGTTTTAGATGTCTGGTAGAAGACTTGAGGAGGAGAATTTTATTTTTACCTTTATTTAATTCCTGGATATTTTTTACCAGGGGCACAAATTATGCTTTTGTCAGCATGAGTAATCAGGTAATAAAATTATGAGTTATTTCTGTTTTCTCTCATTTATTTTTGTGTATAAATAAAGAAAAATAGGCTTGTCTTTTTAAATTTTGATAATTCTGTCCATAATTTTTATGTAAGTGCTCTGCTATCTTACTATTTTCTATCACAAAGACTGTTTATGTTGTACAATAATTATTTTCTCAAGGCAAATGTCTTATAAGGCAGATAAGAAAAGTGACATACATCTTTCCTGTCAAACTAATTTTGTGTTATGAACAAAATTGCATAATGTCATTTTTTAAGACCTTTCTCTGATCTACATCAATCTACCCAGTTAAATGGCTAAAATCACTTCCAGAACCAATCCTTCTGCAGTCAGCAAAATGAAGCAATTACATGAATAAGTTTTTCCACTTGGCCTATTTTTCTGCATTTGGTTATTAATCAGTCTCACTGACTACATTTTCCATTTTACATCCACTTTCAGGCACTACTCCAGGTGGCCAAACATATCACATTACATAAATAAAATAAAACCTTTGCCCATTGAGCAAATGGATGTCTTTCATATCTAACTCTTCCAGCCTCTCTTCAATCACTCAAAAAAACAATCAGGTTTCTATAAAAAGATGCTCACTGTTTTCATTTTGTGGCTAACTTAAATTAATTTAAGTAAAATTATACTCCAGCCAATCTTAACCAAAGAACAGAATTAATTTGAGTTGACACCCTGTTATCTCCCAGCTCTTCAAGACCTTCAACTTGATTTTGTTGCTTTGCCTGTCTCTTCCGAATTCAAAGTCTGGAGAGTATCTCTTCTGAAATAGCTATTTTCACATAATCATTCTTTTGGATGCTGGTTCTTAACCTTGGCTGTGCATCAGAATCGCCGTTTCTTTGTACTATTACTCTGGACAAAATCAGGTAGAGGTTTGGATTTAACTGAGAAAAAGTGGGAACAGGACTTTTTTTTTTAAGTTTCAAGCATGATTCCATTGTGTCCATATAGTCTGGCCCTCAAGCAGGATCAAACATTACTCTATGTCAATGTAACCTCTTGAATCTAATCCGAGTCTTTACAAGTGATAGATTTCCATAGACTGATCTGTTTTGAGTACTAACATGGTTGTAACAACTCTATTTACAACATCTATGTTCTTCATGGGAATTGCTGTGTATTAAGGTTAATGGTTCTTAAGTCTGAGAGTTTTAAAAAATAATGATGCTTTAAAGATAAAAAGATATTTTATGAAAATGGAAACAACAAACAAAAAGCTTGGGTAGCAATACTTACATCAAACAAAATAAATTTTAAAACAAAGGCTATAACGAGAGACAGAGAAGGACCCAATAATCCCACTTCTGAGTATCCAGAGAAACTCAAAACACTATTTCAAAGGGACACGTGCACCGATATGTTCATTGAAGCATTATTTACATCCTTAGTGTCCTTCATTGGATGAATAGATAAAGAAGAGGTGGTATATATAGACCATGGTATATTACTCAGCCATAAAAAAAAGTATGAAATCTTGCCATCTGCAACAACATGGTTTGACGTAGAGGGTATTGGGCTGAATGGAGTAAGTTAAAGAAAAATGCCATGTGATTTCACTTATATGTGTTGAAAACAGGATAAACAAACAAACAACAGAAACAAACTCATAGATACAGAGAACATTTTGATGGTCGCTGAATGGGGCGGGGGGTGTGAAACGAAGAGCAGATTAAGAGTTACAAATTGGTAGTTACACAATAGGGGGGATGTAAAGTATAGCATAGGGAATATAGTTAATGTTATTGCAATAACTATACATGATGTCAGGTGGGTACTGGATTTATCTGGGTGATCACTTTTTAAGTTGTATAACTGTCTGATCACTGTGTTGTATACTTGAAACTAATATAATATTGTATATCGACTGTTATAGAAAAAATAAAAATATAAAAATTAAAATAATAATAATGCTTGTCCTACTCCCAAAGTCTAAAGTGTGACCTGGTCATCAGGATATTTTTAAATTTTCCCAAATGATTCTAATGTGTGGCCAAGGCTGAGAAGCATCCTTTGGGGACAAGATAATTAAGAAAATCCACATTTTGCCTTGTCAAATATGATGTCCCTCTTTCCCAAAGAGATCCCATAGGACACCTAACCACAGGATGATGACAGGCAAAGGGAAATAAAGCACACACATATACACATATTCTCCTAATTTTTTAACTTTGTTTTGAAGAGCTCCGTGTTAGAGTTCATTTCTAGAACACTATCTCTAAAAAACATATTTTCACTCTGCAATACAAGGCTAGTCCTAGAGAAGATAATATTAAAAAAACATTTCTTATGGCTACCTCTCTACTTTTATCAACTTTTCTTTTTTCTCTACCCAAGAACCTGTCTTATGTCACAACCGCCAAAGGTTTTGCTCTCAGCTAATTAGCTAAGACATTAACTCTCAAAAGTAATCAGACATTTTCTCGAAAGGATGTAAAATATCTATACTTAACAGGGCAGGCTATGGACATATTTTAATTCTCTTTCTAGAATACTACATTGTCTTACCTTATTTGTCAGAACAGTCGGGTTTCTAGACCAAGATAGAAATTACAGTTAAAAAATAAATTCCTGTATGTATCTAGTGCTGTTGATTTCAGCAACAAGTTTCAGACCCAGATGATTCCTCTTTCCTGGGCAAATTGGGAGATTGATCGCCCTCTTTTTACCTGTGTCTCTCCCTATCATGATTGACTCGTTACCATGGCTGCTATGGTCTGAATGTTTGTATCCCCCAAAATTCATATGTTGAAGTCCAAACCCCGCAAGGTAATACTATAAAAAGGTGGGGCTTGGGAGGTGGTTAGGTCATGAGGGTTCATCTCCCAGAAATGGGATCAGGGCTCTTATGAAAGAGACCCCAGAGAAATATGTTGCCCTTTCTGCCAAGTAAGGACGCAGTGAAAAGACAGCCGTGTGTGAATCAGGAAGCAGGCTCTCGCTGAACACCAGATCTACTGGTACCTTGATCTTGAACCTCCCAGCCTCTATAACTGTGAGAAATAAACTTTTATTGTTTATAAACCACCCAGTCTATGGTAATTTGTTATAGCAGCCCAAACAGACGTAGACAAGGAGAAGGTCACAGTTTTGTTTTTTTAGTGCATTACTCATTGCTGTTTTCACATTTTTAAAATAATATATACTTATTAAGAAACATTGAAAATATGTAGAAAATAATAAAGAAGAAAGGAAAAACCATTAACAGAAATTAACATACTCCTGTTAAAATCAACATACTCCCTCTCAATATTTTTTCTCTGATTTATATTGATACCTATTAATGTCAAAGAAAAATTCAGAGAGTCACTCCTGTGAACCAGCTGTCCTTTGCCTCTAGACAATATTGGACATAGAGCTCAATTCTACCCAAGCTTCCCTTTTGCTCCATGCAGATTAATCCTCTTCTGTTAAGATATCATTTCTTCAAATAGAACAAATACAGTTACTAACATTTATGCCTTCTGAGTTAAACTGTCCTCCAGTTATGCTTCCCTACGTTTGCTGCAGTTGGATTTTGAATGATCACAGAACATTTCTTGGATAATTTTTAAAGATAGTTGATCTTTTATTTTGCAATTTGCTTTACCTTTTTTAAATTCAGTTCATAATTTGGGGGTATATTTGTCTCGAATTCATATTCTCTCTCTCAAAGTTCAGATGTAATTCCATATTTATGTATTTGACTACTGTACATAAAAATATGTAAAATAATGGGATTATACTGTATTATAAGTTTGTATACTGCTGTTTTGTAAAGTACATATGAAATAATATTTATAAAATATGTATAAGATATGTACATTAGTAATAAAACAATAATGTTTCAAACATTATTAAAGTTTTAAAATGAGGACACTGAAATATCTTTGAGAGCCACCTGCTTTCACTAGCCCCTTCCTTCCTTGCTCAACTCAACCATTTACTGGGTCCCAAACTAATTTGTTCTCCGATCCCTTCCTATCTATCTACTCTCCTGCTCTATTCTGTATTTCAGGAAAACACATTTCCAGGCAATTTTGGCCTCCAATTTCCCACTAGGCGAGCCAGTAGGTAGCACTGGGAGAAGACACAGTATATCATTTCCCTTTCTCCTATGGTATCTCCAGCAAACTTGTCTTTTTTCTGAGGGTCCAACTCCTGAGAGATGACCCCTTATTCCACAAAGCCAGCTCCACTCCCGATCCCGGCTGTAACACCTGCCTGACAGTCTGGCCTTTTGACTCTAATGACAATACCTCCTTCCACTATCCTTCTAGCCCTAGAGGCATTACTAGTTTTTCCTGCTCTTAAGTAGCTGGCTCACCATGCTTGGTTTGGCTTCCATCATCTGTGTAATCGATTACCTGTATTAAATCACCTCTACTTGAAAGACTAAGAATAGCTGATGATTTATAAGAGGACACTAAATGCTCTTCTATTTCTAGTTTGCTAAAAGGATTTACCAAGCTTAATTATTTAATTTTATTGAATTTATTTCTCTGTATCTCCTGAGATGATGGTTCGCTTTTCCTCCTTTAACTTGCTAATGTGATGAATTACATTTATAGATTTTTTTTCTTTTGCTAAAAATCCTTGCATTCATGGGCTAACCCTGGTTTTTATACTGAATTATCTCTTATAATTGCTAGACTTCATTTGCTATTTCCTAATTTAGAATTTTTGCCATTAGGTTCATGAGAGAGATGTTATAATTTTTGTTTATTGTATATTTCTTATATAATGTTGGTATCAAGATTGTAGTGGTCTCATAAAATGAACTAAAAAGTGTTCCTCCTTTTTCCATTCTGAATAGTTTTTGTACAAAAACAAAAATAATACAGTCCTTGAAAATATTTGGTAGAACTCACCAGTAAAAATGTCTTTCTGTGGGAAGAATTTTTAACTTCTAATTAAATATTTTAATGAGTCAGGAAAATATTTTCCAGTGTTTTATTCCATTTTGAACATCGATAAATTTGAATTATGAAAAGTCTACAGATATTATTTCCTTGAATATAACCTTTCCCTAATTCTATTTTTCCTTTGTAGATCTTATTAAATATTGACTCTATTTCTCAATCTCTATTTCATAGGTCCTTTCCTCCCTGTGCTATACTCAATATAATTGCTGCATATTTATTTTCAAATTTACTTATTTTATCTTTGGCTCTATCTAATCTAGTGTTTAACTTGTTCATTGAGTTTTTAATTTCTAAAATTTCTCTTAAGTCCAATTGTAAATCTGCTTGATATATTATATACACGCTGTTTCCAATTTATAGTCTTGGCATACTTAATTGATTTATTTAAACATATTAAACATAGTTTTATGGTTATGTAACAATTCTGATATCTGAAATTGTTATGAATATAATTCTACTCTATGTTTCTTCTCATGATACCTATTTCCTCATGAGTTTTGTGATAGTCTTATTTTTAAGCTCATATTCAATGGAAAAAGCTTTGCTTTTTGTTTTGGCTATCTCCTGGTTCTCAGAGATAGGACCAACTAGGGACAACTATAAAATAAATTTTCAGTTGAGTTTGCTTTTAATTATATAGTGAGAATTTAAGCAATAAATTCATCCATGTGAAGAAGGATTTGTGATTCCCCCCACCCCAACCAATCTAGCACCGAGTTTGGGGCAGAAAAACTTCCTAATTGCCCCTTTTTGAGGAATACTTTTTCCCCTAGTTTTCCCTTTCACAGATATTATCGTCCTTTGGGGTTCTGACTTTGAGCAGGTTTTTCTGTAAGACTGCTATACTGAGCAAGCTCTATACTTTGTCTCCCAATCTCCCATATCCCAGATAGTTACAAAACTTGCAGCTCGGAGCTTCAGGACAGCACACTCTTGTGGAAGTCTCTGGTTATACTGCTTGCATACTACTCTGGATTCATTTGTTCCCCTCATGTTTAGCCTATGTGGTTCACTTTAATTCTTTTGAAAGTCAGCAATACTCTTTTTAAAAATTACATGTACATTTTATCTGGTATTTGTAGATGTTCTATAACAGGTTGGGGGTTCAGCAAATCTAGTCTACCATATTGCTGATAGGAAAAATTAACCCTGCTTTTTGAAAACACATCAAATCATTTTTATTGCCATTAAATATTTTTCATAAATATACCTTTCAGACATCAGAAGCATGGCAGTGTCAGAGGTGCCTCTGTTCTTTCCCCTTGAAGTGACAACACGTTGAAGAGCTATAATTCAAAGAGAGATTCCCTGTTCAACACGCGAACACATCTGAGAAATGGGCGCATCTGCACATTGAAACATTTGAAGGAGGGCCAGTCGGGGTGAACCGGGGAGGAGAGAAGGGAGAAGAGCAGAAACAGGTGTCACGGACACAACCCAGAGCTCACTATGGGTCTCGGGGAAGGGAGACATCAGGTCGCAGGTGCACTCTCCGTAGCCCTGAGCATTCTTGCCTGAGTGGTCAGCACACTCTGAACCCCGTGACCAGGGCAGAGATAGAACACAGAGGTATGGCAGCTGTGGTCTAACAGCCACCATTGCCAGGCAGAAAACAAAGCCATGGAGCATGGCCACCTCCCTTCACCCTCCCAGACCTAGCAGTGGCCCCAGAAGAAGTTGTAGCAATGAGTGTCAAGTTACAGAGCACACTATTTGCGGTCCTGAGTACTGGAGAGACAAGAGCATTCCTCCCTAAATAGCAGATGCATACTGTGGCTAATCCCAGCATTAGGGGTGAAGATACAGAGGTGAGGCAGCTGACAGCTGAGGTCTGGAAGCACCCATTATTGGGATGTGAACAAAGCCACAAATGTATAAGAGGCCTCTCCCAGCCCACTCTTCCCCTACACGTTACATCTGATCCTAGTAGAGCCACCGGGGACACCTCAGGGCAGTGCAAAACTGCCTGGAGCATCTGGTTTCAGGGTACAGTGCTAGGATTTTACAGGCTCTGAATCCCATCACCCACAACATTACCCCCATAGGGGTGGTGCCCTGAGACAGAGGTGACCTGGTCACAGAAGAGATGCCTACCTCCCTAGAGAATACAGGGCATTTTCCACCACCTCGCAGAGATTAAAGAAGCTGGAGCAAGAAAAAATTTGAGGATCTGAGAAGTTGGATCCTCAAATCAAAAGGAAAACAAAAAACACTTGTGCTCCAGCATTACCTACAGGAAAACAAAAGAAAGACCTCATTTTATCTGGAGAATGAAAAATCTCCAGAAAATAAACTTAAAAGACATAGAAATAAGTGATTTAAATGAAAGAGAATTCAAGATTGCAGTTCTGAAAAAAATCAATGAGATACAAGAAAACTCAGATAGGCAGTTTAATGAACTCAGAAATAAAATCATAATACTCAACCACTAAAAAAAATGAAATCCTATCATTCACAATGACATGGATGGACCAAGAAGTTATGCTGAATGAAATAGTCAGAGAAAGATAAATACCATATGATTTCACTTATATGTGGAATCTAAGGAACAAAAAGAACGAAATAATCAAAAACAGACTCACAAATATAGAGGACAATCTGTTGACGACCAGAGGGGAGGGGTTTGGGGGCTAGATTAAAGGGGTGAAAGTTTAAAGAAGTACAAATTAGTAGTTGATAGATGGTCACGGGGGATGGGAACACAGAATAGGGGATGAAGTTAGCATTAATGTAATGGCTAGGAGAGGAAGAGCCATTAGGGGATCATTTTATAAACTATATAAATGTCTAACCAATGTATTGTATACTTGAAACTAATAATAAAATAAATTTTTTCAAAAATCAATGAACAAAGGAGGTACTTTATCAAAGAGGTTGAGACTTTAAAAAGGAACCAAAGGAAATTCTATAGCTGAAGAATGAACGAGCTAGTTTAGGAAATAGAGCTGACCAGATGGATGAAAGAATTAGTGATTTCCAAGATAGAAATCTAGAAATGATGCAGATGCTAGAAGAGAGACTTAAGAATTAAAAAAAAAAAAAGAACTCTATGAGGTCTAT
>NW_006436284.1:2103844-2124127 GCF_000325575.1 Pteropus alecto
GAGAACAGAGACCCTATTCAAAGTCGATAAGAACTTCTCAAATCAATGGAGACAGTTAGATCCTCAAATCCAGGAAGCAAACAGAACACCTAATTATCTCAATGCAAAAAAGCCTTCTCCAAGGCACAATGTATTAGAGCTGTCAAAAATTAATGACAAAGAAAGAATACTCAAGGCAGCGAGAGAAAAAAAGGCGGTGGCTTATAAAAGAAATCTCATTAGAGTATCATCATATTTTTCAGCAAAAACACTACAAGCTAGGAGAAGTGGAATCAAATATTCAAAGTATTGAAAGAGAGAAGTTAACAACCGAGAATGATATATCCAGCAAGTTATCCTTTAGATATGAAGGAGAAATTAAGATTCTTTCAGACATAGAGAAGCTGAGGGAATTTATCACCATAAGACCTGCATTACAGGAAATACAGAAGGAGGTTATTATACCTGAAACAAAAAGAGAAAAGGATATAAAACTAGGAGTAAGGTGTCTAATAAGACAGACAGAAGCGGAAATTGAAACTCTTATTAAGAATGGGGTATTATACACTTAAATATAACATAAAGGTTTAATGAGGTAAAATATTTTAAAAAGAGAAGACGATAGCTACAGTAATTTGGAAATGAGCTCACAGCATAAATAAAGATAATTTGTGACTGAAAAAATAAATAAATAAAAAGGGAAGAAATAAAGGCCTGAATTTGCAAAGGAGAATGGAGATAAGATGCATTCGGAAGAAAAAAGACTACTGTATATATGAAATGTTCTTTCGCATAAAACTGATGGTAACCACACACAAAAGAAGTCTAGAACTAGACACATAACAGTAAAAAAAAGAGGAAACAGGAAAAAAATCATAGAATGCCACCAAACTAAAATAACAGAGAGACTCAGGGGAAAAAAGCAATAGAGTCACAAAACTACCAGAAAACAAAAGATTAAATAGCTATAGGAAATTCTCATACATCAATAATCACCCTAAATGTAAATGGACTGAACTCACCAATAAAAAGGCACAGAGTAGCAGATTGGATTAAAAAACAAAACCCAATCACATGCTGCCTTGAGGAGACACATCTCAGTGATGTGGTGGATAAGGATACTCCAACATCCAGAGAAAAACAGGTGTAATGGTATTTATATCTGAAAAAATAGATTTCAAGATTAAAAAGTAGTAAGAAACAAAGATGTACATTTTATAATGGTAAAGGAGAAAATACATCAAGAAGGCATAACACTTATCAATATATATGCACCCAATCAGGGAACACCAAAATACATAAAGCAACTACTAATAGAACTAAAAGGAGAAACTGACAAAAACACGGTTATAGCAAGGGACCTAAATACCCCACTGACAGCATGGATAGATCATCCAAACAGAAAATCAATAAGGAAATATCTCAAATATACCAATTTGAGAATGAGAAAATTGATGTACTGATAAATAAATGAGGACCTTAAAGTCATGTTTCTCACTAATGAAGCAGAGTCTGGAGTTCCTGGGACCCTCCTGGGTTTTATTCTGAAAAGGATAAACATGTCATTTTTTTAAAAGTTAAGTTTTTCTTCAATTTTCTAATATTTGTTTACATTTGTACACATTTATACATGTCCAATATTTAATTTTCTAGACCTTGCTGCTCTGAGAGGGGTCCTGGGACCAGTAACATCAGCTTCATTTGGGGGCTTGTTAAAGAAGGCAGAATGTCAGGCCCCTCCCAGAGCCATTGAATCAGAATCTGCAATTTATCAGAATATTCAGGTAATTCATGTGTGCAGTTCAGTTAAAAAGTACTGCTCTAGCAGACTGAAAAACTCCTCTACCTGCTTCATATAAATTGCAGGTGACATAATTAGTTAATCAAGCAAAAAAATCACATTTCTTAGTGAGAAGGATCAGATGCTGGCTGTATTTTCAGTGGTAAAACTGGTTATTCAGTCTGAATTAAAAATAGAGATGACAGAGACTGAGACCACGAGTTTAAGACATGCCTATGATGCAATTATATTTGCTGAATGAGACTGCTTTAACAATTGGAGGCAAATTTCTTCCTTCTTTTCTTTGAGGCAAAAGGAGGACACAATAGACTTACAGAACTCAAGGAACTAGAAACCAGCTATCAAAAACATACTATTCCAACCTCCTCCATCTCACCGTATTGCTTGCTTGAAAACATCATACAGTCAGCATTCAAAAAGTCAACTCTCCTCATTCTAAAAAAAAAAATAAAAAGACACACTGTAATCTCGTATAAGAAGTTTTATAGAATACCATTTATTCTTTTCTGAATACCGATATATAAAAATTTCCACTTTATTATCAATCGGTAACCTGATCAGCATTAACTTTAAAAAATGATATTCTGCAAGTTATATTTAAACTTTGTGATACTGAGATTTTATATTTTCAAATTGAAGATACTATCCTCTTATATCACAAAAAATGCTTAAGATGGTTTAAATTATATTTAAATGCCCTTGAATGACATGTACTTAGTGAATGAATCCACTTGTTATACAAACCATTTGTTTTCCCATACCAAATTCGATGAAACGGAAAAAGATGACAGTTCTGCCTAGTATCCTTGTTTCAATATAGTACAAATTAGAAACATACATATTCTATTATATTTGCAAATTCCAGGGCTTCTCTTTTACGTAGAAATAAAAATGATAATAATAATAAGTAAATAAATGGTGTGTGTGTTTTTGCGTGTGTGTGTAACAACAAAAGAAAGAATAGATAGATCTAGAATCCCAAATTCCCTGAATAGCTAGCTGAGTACCATAAGCAATAGCATTTTTATTTCAATAGCTTTGTGTTAAACTTCACTAATAAGTAGAGTAGACAGAACATAATGAATACTTGATGAGTCAGCTTATCACTATGCAATAACATTTTGCTATAGTTTAGAGTTAAAAAGTGACTGCTCTTGAGACCTTGGTGGTAGATATAAATAGCATATGAAGAGAATAACATACTTGTGGAATTTAATCTACCACCTGTATGAACACTATCTAAATCGAAAGGGTCCCCTTAGCTTTTAAACCACTTCCACTTGCATTTGTATGCACACTATAACCAAAGGCTTGACAGGCTCTACCTTTCTACTCTACATTGCTGAATGAAAACGTATACTTAGGTCTGATTTTTCCTAATTGGACCCATTTTGAGTTCTTCAACTCTGAATCTTATTTATTTATTTATTTATTTATTTATTTATTTATTTATTTCATTTATTTATTTATTTATTTATTTTGCAGCATTTTGCAAACTTGGAATTATTACAGTGAACGTACATAACACATATGCCAATAGTAGAGTGGAGGATGGAAAAATTGCCAAAGAACTATTTAACTTTGTTCTTTTCACAAACCAAATACCATAACACAGAAAAAAAATAAGAAGAAGAAGAATGCATGCATGTTCAGTAACCTCCAGTTACACTGGTTACTCCAAAGTTTGCAAGAATCAATATTTTTTGAAGATTCACCAGGTCTGTGGTGATTAATATCATGTGTCGACTTGACTGGACCACAGAGTGCCTAAATATTTAGTCAAATACTACTTTGGTTGTTTTTGTTAGGGTGTTTTGGGGTGAGATTGGTATTTAAATCAATAGACCAAGGGAAGCAGATTGCTCATCCAATCAGTTGAATGTCTGGATGAAACAAAGAAGTTGACACTCTCCCAAGTAAGAAAGAATTCTTCCTGACTGACTACTTTTGAACTGGGCCATCAGCTTTTTTTCTGCCTTTGTACTTGAAACATCAGCTCCTCTTGGTTCTCGAGCCTTCAGGCCATTGAACTGAAACAATACTTTGGCGCTCCTGTGTTTCCAACTGTGGACTCACTCCACAGATCTTGAAACTTGCCAACCTCAATACTCCATACTTACATGAGCCAATTCTTTATTTAGATGATAAATAGATAGATAGATAGATAGATAGATAGATAGATAGATAGATAGATAGATAGATAGATGATAGATAGATAGATAGATAGATAGATGATAGATAGATAGATAGATGATAGATAGATAGATAGATAGATGATAGATCGATCGATCCTATTGGTTCTGTTTCTCTGAAGAATCTTGACCAATACAAGGTCTTCACATAATTTCAGAATTTTCACCAGGAAATATATTTCTCACATGTTTGTTAATTTCATAGTATTTTCTCTACATGTGGTATTCTGGTTTTTGCATGTGGTTATTTTTATAAGATCAGAGGTGAGCAGAGATATTTGTCATGACCGTTTAACTTTTTCTTACATATTCGATATGTGGACTAGTTTATGCTTTCTCTTTGCTCACCTTTGTGAGATTTGGGGACATACAATAGATTTGCTCATGGCATCTATATTATATACGAATTTATCTCCAGTCAGCTCGATTTTTAGAAAAGACACTAATGAAATTATTTAAGATTATAACATCAAAATTATTAAACATATTACAGAGCTAGAGAACAGAGTGGACTCTCTCCATTTTCAGGTGGTTATAAGGAATACCATATCCACAAAAAATATGATTGAAGCAGAATCTCTTGCTGTTTATCCAACAGCTGTTTCCCGTTCTTTCTTGTTAATAGCTCGCCTATCGTTTAAGACTTTGGTGTAAATTGATGAGTCATGAAAAAGTTTAAATCAAAAATGTAATATCATTTCCCTTTTGTGTTTCAGAGACGGATATGTGATCTATTTCAGACCTCTGAAATAGGAAGAATATGTTGAGGACTTCTGGGAAAGATTTCACCTCTAATAAAAAAAGAAGAAAAAGACCTTTTTGCCCTTTTCTCTACCTTTCTACTTTGCAAACTTTCAAATGAGTATGGACTATCTAGAGCGGAAACAGCTATTTACAACTGTGAAGTGATGAGCCTGATGATAAAATTCAATACCCTAAGGAAAGCAGAGTTAGGGATGGAAAGAAACTAGTTTTTTAAGATACCACTGAGACACCAAAAGAATCCTGGGACCAACTAACTTAAGGCTTCTTGGTGGGTAAAAATTAAATGTTGTTATCTTAAGATTTTCTATTGCTTTTAATCAAGCATAACATAACTGGAATAGTCTAATATAATTAATTATGTATTATAATGTATTAATTTGTCTTTATTTTTTAATAGTTCATTCTTACGTTAGCTTCATACTAAAAATTTATCTTTTCTTGCCTTATAATTGCACTATGTTAATTTCCATTATGAGTTTTTCTATTGACTTACCATTGATTTAATACCCTATGGTTGCCTTTGCTTGCATAATATAATCTTCTAACATACTTTACTAGAAATACAATATTTTCTTTATATTAGTGATCTAGGGTACCCCTCAGAAGTTCACAGAATTTATAGCAAATGCTTTTTGTTTGTTTGTTTTTGGCAAAATCACTTTTTGTTTTTTAAGGAACAACTCTTGATTTGATCCTGGGCCATTGTAGGTAATGAAGACCTATCAATGAAACATTCATGACAACAAGAACTGCTTGTAATGAAATAAGTGCTATCCAGTTAAATAGTCTACTCTATCAGCAGGTGGA
Organism: Pteropus alecto; assembly: GCF_000325575.1. NCBI lineage: Eukaryota > Metazoa > Chordata > Mammalia > Chiroptera > Pteropodidae > Pteropus > Pteropus alecto. The sequence continues at coordinate 2,109,389 of NW_006436284.1, forward strand.
AATAATAGGTCTCTGCCTTCTACTCCTCTTTAATCCTCACCTATGTCTTCATGGTAAGTTATCTACGGCCAACTGATCAATAAGAAAAAAAAATGGGCATGATTTACAGAAGGCACTACATAATACATCAGCACCAGCCAAAAGTGGATTGCTTAGGCATTCTAGTCCACTTGAGTGCTAACTTAAAGAACGTTAGGCTATATATTTGGTTGTGCACTATTCTTGCAAGGAGATATATTTTTGATTTATATGTGGTGGTGATCATTTGACTATATGATTAGGGACTTGGAAGAAACAAGAATGGAGGTTTGGTAACAATGAGTTTTGGGGAATAAATATATGAACGAAGCACTGAGAATGGGCCAGAGTATGAGAACACTTGCACTTAATCTGAATGCTCACCAAACTACTGTCAAGAAGATCAGCAATCAGATGTGTAGATGTGAGACAACCTCTTTCACCGGGTATTACATTGCTTGTTCAAAAGGCTAATGAACAAAGCAACCTTGGTGGTAGCAGTAGAGAATGCATAGACTCAACAACATGCCCTATTCCTTCACCTAAGCCAATTTATCTGCCAGGACTATTAGGTGTCCAACATGCAAGCAATAGGGACCAAGGCTAAGCACCCAGTAATGTATTTTGGGTGAACGAGCCACTCATCTTCTGGCAAGATGTTGATAATACTGGAATTCCTCTATCGCAGTGTCAGCAGGGAGTTTTATAACTGGAATAGATATTTATTCTGGGATTACATTGTCATTACTGAGCACCATGCTTCTCTGATCACCACTCTACATGGGCATATTGAACGGTGCCATGGTATTCAATTCTCTATTGTTTGCATGCAAGGAACTCATTTTTTAACAAAAGAAAATACCATTGGACTGACTCATTATTTACTCTTTCACTCCAGAATACTTGTTATTAGAGAATGGTGAATATTCTCCTTAAGACTCAACTCAGCATCTGCTGAGAGACAGTGGCTTGCAAGGTTGGGCTGATGCTAGAGGATGTGGTGCGTGTTCGGAGCTAGTAACCAAGTATGAGCTTCTACGAGATCTCCTATAGAGCAAATACAAGAATCTTTGACCAGGATTGTGAACGTCAGAAGGACACCTTTCACCATTACGATGATTCTTTTAAAATTTTTTTCTACTATCCCTGAGATTCTAGGCTTGCTGAATTAATATCCAAGGGAAGATCCACAGCAATATTTCATTCAATTTGAGGAAGAGATACTGGCCTCCTCATGTCTCTGGAGAAACAATGAGAAATTTAAGAGGTGGGTACATTATTGACTCTAGAGAGGAACTGAAGTTGCAATTCCTGAGAAAAATGGAAAGAATCCAGGAGATTCCTTTGTATGACTCCTAATTCTGCCAAGCTTTGTGGTAAAAAATTATGAAGACTAATTACCAAAATGTGAAAGCAAGCAAGATATCTTTTAATAGGTGGATGGATAAATAAACAGTGGTACATCCACACAATGGAATGTTATTCAGTGATTTTTTTAAAAAGAGCTATCAAGCCACAAAAGACATGGAGGAAACAAATGCATTTTGCTAAGTGAAAGTAGCCATCTGAAAAAGCTATACATTGTAATATCCCAACTACATAACATTCTGGATGCTATAGAGACAGTAAAACATCAATGGTTGCCAGGAGTTGGGAGGTGAGGATGATAAGTGAAGTACAGGGGATTGTTCAGGCACTGAAACTGTTCTGAGTGACTCTGTAATGGTAGATATGTGGTATTAGACATTTGGCGAAAACTCATAGATCTGTGCAAGACCAAGAATGAACCCTAATTTAACTATGAACCTTAGTTAATAATAATGTGTCGATATTGGTTCATCAATTTGTGTACCACACTAATGCAAGATGCTAAAATAGGGGAACCCGAGTGAGGCAAGGGGACACAAAGAGGATAGGTGGGAACTCTGTACTTTATACTGAATTTGTCTGTAAACCTAAAACTACTCTTAAAAATGTCTATTAAATTTTTAAATAAAATAAATTAAGAATGACCACAGAAATCTTATGCAAGTAGATTATTAGGGCTATTTCTGTCAGGAATGAAGATCTGTTCACTTTACAATCTAAAAAACTGAGTAGCAGAGATATTAGCTAAGGGTAACTGGTCATAGGTGACAATAATGGCCTGGTGCCCATTCATAGAAACAAAGACTTTAACTTCCACCCACATTTTCTTTCTTAAGTTATCTTGTATATATTTATATATCTTCTTTATTCTTATATACTTTTTCAATTATAGTTGACACACAATATTAAATCAGTTTTAGGTATACAATACAGTGATTAGATATTTATATAATTTACAAAGTGATCACCCAGATAAGTACCCATCTGACACCATACATAGGTATTATGATACTACTGACTATATTCTCTATGCTATACTCTACATCACCATGACTATTCTGTGACTACCAATTTGTACCTCTTAATCTGCTCCCCCGCTTCACCTATCTCCCTACTCCCACCTCAATTCAGCAACCATCAAAATGTTCTTCGTATCTTTGAACTTGTTTCTGTTGTTTATTTGTTTACCCTGCTCTCTAGATTTCACAAGTGAAATCACATGGCATTTGTCTTTCTCTGATGTACTCCACAATACCCTCTAGGTACAACCATGTTTTTGCAGATGGCAAGATTTCATACTTTTTTATGGCTTAGTAATATACCATGGTCTATATGTACTATCTCTTCTTTATCTATTCATCCACTGAAGGACACCCAGGTTGCCTCCACATCTTGGCTAGTGGAAATAATGCTTCAGTGAACATATGGATGCACACGTCCCTTCAAAATAGTGTTTTGGATTTCTTTGGATAAATAGCCAGAAGTGGGATTACTGGGCCCTCTTTGTCTCTTGTTATAGCATTTGTTTTAAAATCTATTTTGTTTGATTTAAGTATTGCTATCCAAGCTTTTTGTTTGTTGTTTGTTTCCATTTTAATGAAGTATCTTTTTCCATCTCTTTACTTTCAGTCTGCAGGTATCTTTTGATCTGAAATGAGTCTTTTGTAGGCAGCATATGTCAGAGTCTTATTTTCTTATCCATTCAGCCACCCTATGTCTTTTGATTGCAGCATTTAATCTATTTACATTTAAAGTAATTGTTGGTAGATATGTAGTTATTGCCATTTTATTATTCATATTTTATATTTTTTCTTTTTCTTCTTTTCCTTAAAGAAGTTCCTCTAACATTTACTGTAATACTGGCTTGGTGATGATGAGCTCCTTTAGCTTTTTCTTGTCTGAAAAGCTCTTTATCTATTCTTTGATCCTAAATGATAGTTTTGCTGGGTAGAATAATCTTGGTTGTAGGTCCTTGTTTTTCATCATTTTGAATATTTCCTAGCAATTTCTTCTGGCCTGCAAATTGCTGTTGAGAAACCAACTGACAGTCTTATGGAGCCCCCTTATAGGTAACTAACTGCTTTTATCTTGTAGCTTTTAATATTCTCTCTTTGTGTTTAACCTTTTGCATTTTAATTATGATGTGTCTTGATGTGGGCCTCTTTGGGTTCATCTTGTTTGGGACTCTCTGAGCTTCTTGGGGTCATATGTCTATTTCCTTTACTAGGTTAGGGAAGTTTTCCATCATTATTTCTTCAAATAAGTTTTGAATTCCTTGCTCTCTCTCTTCTCCTGGTACCTCTATGATGCAAATGTTAGTACATTTGATGTTGTCCCATAGGACCCTTAAACTATCCTCATATTTTTCTTTTTTCTTTTTGCTGTTCTGACTAGGTGTTTTCTGCTATCTTATCTTCCAAATTGCTTATTCGATCCCCTGCTTCACCTAATCTGTTACTTGTTTCTAATGTGTTCTTTTTGAATTATTGCATTCTTCATATCTGACTGGTTCTTTTTATGTTTTTTATCTCCATTTTTATGTTTCCTGTCTCTTTGTTGAAATCTATCTGCTCTTCCCCTAAGTTCATTGAGCATTCTTATAACCAGTGTTTTGTATTCTGCATCTGGTAAAATGCTTATCTTCATTTTGTTTAGTGGTTTGGGGGTTTTTTTTTTTTTTTTTTTTTTTGGTTTTTTTGAGCTTTGTTTTTTTCTTTCATCTGGGAAATGTTTCTTTGTCTCCCTATTTTGGCTGCCTCCTGTGTTTGTTTTCTGTATTAGGTAGAGCTGCTATGTTTCCTGGTTTTAGTAGAGTAGCCTTATATAGTAGGTGTCCTATGGAGCCCATTGGCACAATCTCCCTGGTCACCTGAGCCAGGTGCTCCAGCTATGTGTCCCTTGTGTGGGTTGTGTGTGCCCTCTTGTTATAGTTAAAACTTGGTTGCTGTTTGTCAATAGTAGGGATGATCTGCAAATGTTTTCCACCTGCGCAGAACTTGGAGGTGCCGAGGTGAGGCTAAGCTGCAAACTGCGACTGGTTGCTGCTAGTGCCAAGCCTGGATCTGCTTAACAAGAGGTAGGGTGCATGCCGAGACCAGATGCTGCTTGTTTGAAATTTAAGAACTTTTGAGAGAGTTTAGGAAAGTCCATAGCATGAGTCAAAGCAGGTCACTGGAAGTGGCTTGGGTGGGCCTGCAAGTTGGATGGGGGAGGGTCTCAGGAAATCACCAAGTTGAGATGACCAGTGTTAGCCCAGTTGATGGAGACTTAGATATGGTAGCCAGCTATGTTTGCATGCGAGTGGTGGTGGGGAGGCTCCATAAAGAAACAATAGATTCTGCGAGCACTTCTGTCAGGGAGAATGCCGCCCCTCCAGCCCTCGCCTGAAGCCAGACAATTCAATTCCTCCCTGTATGTCCCTGGCACCTTTCAAGCTGCTGCCCCAGCACTAGAGCTCAAAGCAAGTGAGTTCTTCAGTGACTAAGTCTGTGTGAGGGCCCTTTAAGAGGAATACCCTTCGTCTCACTCAGCCATAATCTTCACTGGTTTTCCCAGCCAGAAGTTGTGGAGACTTCTCTTCCCAGCACTGGAACTCTGGCTGGGGAGCCTGTTCTGGTGCTGAGACCCCTCATTCCTCTGGGGAAACCTTTGCAGCCAAGATACACCTTATTTTTAACTACCATACACAGGTGTGGGACCAGCCCATTCCACGTCTCTGCCCCTCCTACCCGTCTCAAAGTGGCTTCTTCTGTATGCCCCTAGTTGTAGAACTTCTGTTCAGCTAGATTTCAGGAGATTCTCAATGATGGTTGTTCTGTAATTTAGTCGTAATTTTGGTGTGGTTGCGAAAAGAGGCAAGCACAGCATTTACCTACTCTGCCATCTTGGCCAGAACTCCTTCTATTTACATTTCTTAATAATTTTTTTCCCTCATCTTTCCTCTCCTTTTCTCTCTCTCTCTCTTTATTTATTTATTTATTTAGTTTTTAAATATAAGATATATCAGGGGTGGTTAACTTAATTTTGAAGCCATACATGACAAAATATCAAGATAATATAGTGATGAACTTAGAAGAGGAATGGACTTCACCCACAATTTTTGGACTTAGAATAGATTCTGTTGACCAATGTGATTTTTAGGTGGTTCCCTTGTCAAAGAGAATAAGTATTCATTTGTTGGAGAAGTGGTTTCATTCTTTTAGGATGAAGCATGAGTCTTTTGTTTAATAGAAAAGAAATAAAAATTTATACTGATATTGAACAAATCAAAGCATGGATATTATTATTATCTGAAGTTTGTTCCTAGGTTTGAGAAAGTCCCCAGCCTATCAGTCTTGATGGGAGCAAGAAACCCTCTCTTGCTTTAGAAGCTAAAATGCCAAATGCTTGCTTTCTCAGCCTCCTTTGCAGCTAGGGTACAAGCATATGATTTAGATTCTGCCAATCTGTTTGCCTGTGCTGAATTTTGACTTAGGAATACATAAAAAGAAAACAGATTCAGTTAAGCTTTCTCTGTTTCTAGTGGAGGCAATGTAGCAGCTGCTGAAATGTCTGTTGTGCAGTGCATAAGTGGGAGTGATGATCATGGTTTAACAGTTGGCCTAAGATTGAGCAACAGGTACAATTGCTACCATCTGCAAGCTGTAGCGTTAGTTCTTAGTAGCGGTGGCAGTGGTTTCCTGTCTGAACAAGTTCTATAGCTTTGTTTGGGGCACAATTTCTGGCAATTAGTTTTGAGTCTGGGTATCTAGCCTTTTCAACAGTTCTACAAAATCCCCAATATTTCTGTGATAAATTTATTTACTGTTAAAGTCAGACATATTAAGTTTCTGTGGTTTATATTTTAAAAAATTCAAAGTATACGAATGTAACAGATGTTCAGCAAACACTTGTCTTTTTAAGTTAAGATATAATCTATGTCACATCAAGTAGAATGAACAAAATTCAACAAGTTTAACTGAGGTAAAGACCAAAGATATCTTAAGTCTGCTGTTCTTAAAAATGTAACTGGATAGACCATATGTTTTTGACCCAGTAGAAAATGTTACTTTAGGTAAACAACAACAACAACAAAGTCATCAACTAACATTCTAAAAGTTCTGGGGTGTTTGGGTCCAAATGTCCTGGTGAAAAATGTTGATTCTAATCTTGTAGAAAAAGTGGAACATGAAAATACACTGAAAATCAGTTTTAGGAAACACCTCTTTTACAGGCTTTTAATAGATATTACATAAAAAAAGGAATACATATTTAATAAATATGAAAACTATGAGTATAATCATAATTGGGTTTTCTTTTTTACTTCTTGACATGTTTAATAATTTCTGTGCTTTGCAAATAAAGCTCAGTATTTTCCAAATGAATTTGAGCAGGGACTGTTTTGCTTACTAAGATTCCTTTAAAGAGTAAAGAAAAAAGATAGGTGCAACAGTTGAGATAAAAACTATTTTATTTACATTTATAGTATACATATCTAAATATTTTACAATATGGAGGTATTATAGTTTCATAATTTTAAATATTACTTTAAAACGATGATTTCCCTTAAATAAGTTTGGCTCTCAACTAAAAGATATCAAAATATATTCTAGGTGTAATTTTTTCTCAATCTCCTATGTATAAATTTATAAAACCCCTCCTATTTCAGGATGGGCCTAACATATCTAATTGTACCCATGCACATTGGTCTATAATTGTCAACTAAATACTGACAGAGAGGTACAAGGTGCTGCAGAGAGATGGCACCTCCTGTGTTTGCATTAGCTTCTACTACTTCTTTCCTCTATCAGAAATGTTTCATGTTACTGTTATTTAGCTACTGAGCTAATATGCTTATAACTATAAGGGGTCTCATGTGAACCTGTAAATAATTAAAGACACATTAGTTTCCTGGAGGGCATACATGATTCCCTGAACAAGCCAAGATATCTAGGGACCTAATCATGCAATTTCCCTAAAAAGCCTAGCTTAAAAAAGTCACATCACTCAGCAAAGAGTGTTATAATTACTCACAGCAGTTTGCCTGGTGCTATATAACATTCAATTTACAGAATTAAAGATAGTGCAATCCAAAAGAAAACTAGCTGGTTTTAAGGAGTGAATGGCCTCCATCAACTGTTGGAAGTGTCTTTGTATTTTAGCCTCTATATTAGGATTTTTGCAAGGTTTACATTTTTAATTAATATTCTATTCAGCTTGTTATAACTTCCATTGAGCTTCTCTAGTACAAAACAAATCAGAAATTTATTTTTGATTATAAGGCAAAAAGCAAACAGCCAAAGAACTGAGATGAATTCTGAAGAAAGAGGTCTATCAGGACTAAGTATTCTAACAGGATAAAGACTAATGAGACAAAAAGAACCAGATATAGTACAAAGCCCACGAAATGCACCAAGAAAAAATAATTTGATTATTTTAAGAGGGAGCATTTAAACTGTCAGAGAGAAGAATGAGTAGTTTGAAGGTCTGATACTGCTAATTCCAGGGCAAGAAAAGAACCAAAGAAGATACCAAAGAATTACTTACAGTCTAGAAAATGAAAATTTAAATGTTCTCAAAAATAATTGAGATGCTAAAGGTATCGTTTAGTTAAAAGTTGTGATGTATCAGGTACTATAGTCAAATCTCTACTCAATGATTTCTAACTTTTTAGAGTTGTATTATATTAATGTTTAATTTAGATCTCAAGTACTTAAAAATGTGTTTTATTGTTTATTTCATTATTTATTTTATTATAAAAATAATAAATTCCATGGCATTAAATAACTCATTGAGTTTAAACTGAAAATAAATATCTTCCTTTTCCCTACCTACAGTTTTACTTCTCAGATGTAGATGCTGTTAATAATTAATTCATCCTTGTAATGTGTCACATTTCTTTTTTTAAAAAGCAGTGTACTATACTAGTATATATACTATTTATTCATGAACCTTGGATTTATTATTCAGTAATGTCTTAGAGCTCTTTTCATAAGAGCATATATCTCTTGCCCATGCTTTTAGTTACTGCATTGGGCATTGTACATATATATCATTGTTTATTTACCAAGTCTCTTATCAATGGTTATTTAGATTGTTTCCAATTTGCCCTTACAAACAACACTGCAGTGAACATACTTACACATATATTATTGCACATAAGTCGTCAGGCTTTCTCTGTCAAAGAGCATGTACACTGCTAATTTTGATAGATGACACAGTGTACACCAAAAAGTTTAATTCAGTAAACACACTCACTAAGACTGTGTGAGCGTTGCCCTGGTTCTCAAGCTGTCAGCAACACCATGTTTTATCAGATGCAAGTTTTTCCACTTTATTAGTTGGAAAATGGTAGTCCAATGCTATCTGGATTTGAATGCCTTGATTTATAAATGAGATTGAGCATCTTTTCACATATTCAGTGGTAATTTGTTTCTCTTTCTCTTGTTTCTCTTTTTCTATTAATGCTTGTTCATATCATCTACCCTTTTGTATTGGGTTCTTTACTGTTTTCTTGATAATTTGTAAGTTTAAAAAATGACCTCTTTATCTGCTGCATATGATTCTAATCTTTTTTCAATTTGATTATCTTTCATGGTTGTGGAAATTCTTGCTGTTTAGAAAGATTTCAAAACGTATTTTATGTAAATAAATCTTTTATTCTTTGCTATTAATTCTTCTAGGTTTTGGATTTTCCAGATCTCCCTGTAGAACACCTATGGAAAATTTTCTTCAGAGATAAATCGCTTTTTCCTCACATTTGATTGTTCAGCAAAGACTAATAAGGATGAGGAAACTGTGATTTAGAGCTGAAGTAATTCGCCCAAAGTCTTAAAAGAAGTAAGTGGTGAGGCCAGAATTTAAATCTAGGTAATTTGAATCTGAACCTGAGCACACTGCTTCTACTATAACCATTTCCTGTCGAGATTATACTACAATGTCTGCAACATTTTACAACACATTTTTTTCATATCTCTTCTAAGAAATTGGTTGTAAGGTAAGGAATGTATTAACCTCTGCATTTGCCAGAGCATAGGATAGGCCTAGAAATTTAAAAATGATGGCAACATTTACTAAAAGAATTATTTTGCTGTGATAGTTATTATAAACAGTAATCTAATTGTGTGTGCTTATCAATTACTGTAAGGGAGTCAAAAGGAATAGGAGTTATAGACTTTTTCTCTAACTTATAGTTTACTTGGAAAGGTAAACTATATTTACCTATGAAAGACTGAGGGATATTTACAAAAGAATATCTACTTAACCCCCAAAAAGCTGATTAGTAATAAAGCAAACCATGTTTGTTCATAAATGACTGACTCACTGAATGAATTATTTCTCTTTGCCTTACCAGTTATTTTTTCCTAAGATTTCTATTCATATCTTATGATTTTTCAAAAAAGTATCTAACTGACTTTCTAACAAGCAAAAAATTGAGTGTGAGCTTCAGATTTGGAAACAAGGTTTTACAGAAAGGAAATTCAGGTCAGGTTCTGTGCAACTATGCTCATACAGAAAAGCCAGATTTTTAGCTCAGTTCTCCAACTGAGTGCTAGATGAATGTTAGAGGTATGAGAAGGTGAGTCACTGTAATTGGCTTTGAAATATGTTCATAATTCCATCTCAGTATAGGCACATTACATATTCTGACATTTGAGCCCTGGAAAAAATGATGACATCACACTGAAATCTTGACTTAGAATTTTTTCATTTTCTTCCCTACATTTATTTCTCTCTACTTCATTATTAGGTTAAGGGCAGAAAGACTTCTTATTCATTCAAAGTATATAGTCACCTGAAGCTTTCCTTCTATTATCATTAGAGTGAGAAAGTTAATCAAGGGAGATAGATGATGATAGACGATAGATAGATAGATAGATAGATAGATAGATAGATAGATAGATAGATAGATAGATAGATAGATATAGGACATGTTATAAGCTGAAATATATGTCCCCCAAATTTCATGTGTTGAAATTCTAAGCCCCAGAAACTCAGAATGTGACAATATTTGGAGATAAGGACTTTAAAGATGTAATTAAGGAAAATTAGGTCATATGGGTGGGCCCTAATCTGATAGGACTTGAATCTTTATTAAAAGAAGAAAGTTGGACACATACATGCATGCACACAGGGAAAAGACCATGTGAAGACAAAGGGAGAAGATAGTCATCTGCAAGTCAGGGAGAGAGGCCTCAGAATGAAACAGCTCTACTCATGCCTTGATTTAGGACTTCCAGCCTCCAGAATCTGAGAAAAATTGTGTTGTTTAAGCCCCCCAGTCTGTGGTATTTGTGATAGCAACCCTAGCAAACTATGTAACATTCTTTTCTGGTATAAGGAGCAAAAGAGAAAAAAAAATTAAATCTTTCTTTTTGCTCTTTTTGGATTGCAGACTCCTCTCTCAAAAATTGAAAAGTGATAGTGTTAACAAAGTAAACAGAAAGAAAAATAATACTGTTCTCAACCTTTGTAATGTTTTTTATAATTACTGCAAAACAGACTTCTTTTACATTGAGAAATTGATGTTTAGAATTTTTATTAACATGGAAGAACCCATTCTCATTCCAAACATACAGAAATAATAGATAAAATATGATAGAGGATTTTTAAAAATACATAGTTGAATTAGAATAATAGAAATTAGTTCCCTGCCCCTACCAGGCACAAAGCCAAGCATCGCAAGTTACTATAAGACCTGGGTCTAAAGACTGAAAGTTGAAATATATATTGAGAAAAAAAGAGAATAAATGGTAATGCAAATTTGGTAAAAGAATAACCATATTGGCAATCAGATGTGTAGGTGCTATATGTGCTATTGTTTGTTTGTTTGTTTGTTTCATTTTCTTAATTTCAAACTTTCCTGTAAGTTTGAAATTACTTCCTAATTAAAAAAAAATGTTAAGTTAAAGAAAAGAAAATATTTGGGGATAACATTTTCACACCTAGGCCTTTCAGATTGAGGAACTACTCCAGGCACTGAGCAAACTCAATAAGAATAAATGCATACCTAGATGCACCACAGCGAAATTGCAAGATACTAAAGACAATATATATAATCTCTGAAACTACCAGAGAGAAAAGGCAGATTACACACAATGAAGGATAAGTAGTATTGCAGACTCTTCCATAACTGTAATAAGAACAGCGATAGTGGAATAATATCTTCCAAGTTGTGAGAGAAAACAACCGTCAACCTAGAATTCTACAGCCAAATAAACCATCATTCAATGGATAGCGCCAGATGAATATGAAGAGATTTAATTCACAGATGTCAGTGTAAATTTGATTGTTGAGATGTGGTAAATGAACATCTGATGAACTTATTGGGAATCAGTTAAAAGCTCTTCAAAGCTTAGGTTATGTGTCTTCAGTGAACACACAGATCTTTGCACCTGATGGAGAGGGACTTTTGCTTCCTCTACAAAGAAACTGCTACAACTTCACTACCCCAAATGTGAGAACCTTTCTTTCAGTTCTATTCCAGATCTTTATTTCCTGCTTATGTATATGAATATTTTTAATTCCAAGATCATCTTTTTCAAAATTTATTATCTTCACTTCAACCATATAGAGTTCTGCTAAGTAAACTTGGATAACTGTAACATATGGGTCATTATTTGGTTGGCACATTTCTTAGTAAAATATTTTATGCTTAAATGGAGAACTCTAGATAAATTCAACTAGGAGAATATTTTCTTTGGCAGTTTCTAGACACTTTGAGACTTTACCGTTAACTTCTCCTTCAGCGAACAAACAAGCCAAAATACAAGTGTTCACAAATATGACTATTTTGACCTTGCTTTCAGATAGTATATGAGGCAAATATATTCAAGAAAAGTACTATAGTTTTTTAAAAATGTGTGAAGTATAATAAGAGCTGTGTGAGAAAAGCTTGAGCATAGGTATTTCTTATATTAAAATCTGTCTGCTAAGAAGTCCTGATTAGGCAATGGATAGGCCATCATGAGATACCCTTTTTCTCAAAGTATCTGACATGATTGCAATACTTTATTAAGTAAAAGTGAAAGTTACATTATATTAATAGGCAGAACAAGTCAAAGAAACTGAACTTACGAGATGAATGTTAATGTGTACCTGACAGCAACAGAAAAAGGAAAAGGATTTGGGCTTGGAGTACGGGGAAATTTAGGTGCTATAGTATGGCTTGTGATGTCTTTTCAAGAAAGCTACATTTTGGTTAAGACGAGGAAGAATGGACTTTTCTGTGGAGAAGCTGAACATGGTGGAGGATTTCTTTATCATAGAAAAGGAGTAGAGAGGCCACTGTGAAAATGTTACTGAGGGAAGTGCTGTGAGATGAAGGGTCTGAGAGGGAACCCAGCGAGCGAAGAAACGATAGTACACAAAGAGGGTAGATGCTTCGATAGTTAAGGCTGTAGCAAAAGCACTGGTGTGAGTTTTGATGGAATTTGTTGGCTGCACATTTTCCAAGATAGTTAATTCCAGCAGTCCCTTGGCTCTTTCCAGCTGAGGAAATAGCAGACTAGTAGATGGAAAGTTAGACCTTTCTAGGTGAAGACAGCTAAATGCTGTCTTTCAAAAACTAACACGGAAAAATAATAATTGTGAGGGGATAGTATGCCCATTAATTTATTAAACATATATATCTACCTCCCTCCTTTGCTATAGCATTATTAATTTATTTCACTTTTTTTTCTCTCTTTCCCACCCAACCCTTTCAAGAACTTTTTAGACCACTGTGTGCTTGTTGCCTCTGCAGAGGTATATGAAAAGATAAAGCAGAGAAAAATATATTTCTGGCTTTGGTTTCTAAAGTTCTAAGCCTTAGGGAAATAGGACTCTAGACTTAACAAAGTATTCTGAAGCAGAGCAGAAACTCCCCCACCCCAACCCAACCCACCCTTACTTTCTCATTAAAACAAAACAAAAAACAAAACAAACCAAATCCAAAATACTTGGATTCAAATGGAAAATTGAGAAAGGAAAATAATGAAAGTGGAAAGAAGTGTAAGGCCTAGAGAGGAGATGCTGCTCCTAAAGAGTCACCCTGGCAGGAATGAGGAACGTTGTAACACAGACCTGCAGCGAGGAGAGGTGTCGGGGGACCAGAATGCTCGACTTTAATGAGCTGACTCAGCTTCACTTGCATAAGCAGGCTGTGTTTCCTAACCACACTGGTGATGCTTGCTGAACTTCCCCATGTGACCTGTGCAGATTCCCCCTCAGCAGCATTGTGCCTCAGGATCACAAGTGACTCCTGTCAGTGCCCGTAGGCGTGTGGATAATGACATCCCTAAAGTGCCACTAGATGAAAGGACATAGGGGAAGCTGATATGGAAGAGAAATTCTCTGCTCCTGAACTCTTGTAAGACATACCCCTGTTCCAGAGCCTTCTACCAACAACAGATAAGCAATATCAAAACCTACCCCTAGAAATAGGGTTTTACTGAAGAAGTTCATTAAAAAAAAAAAGAAGTTGTTTAGAGTTGAGAAAAATAGAGTGAAAGTAAAATAGGTACCTTGCTTATTGAAGTGTAGCAATGTTAGCTTTGCATGTTTTTGTTGTTAGTTCTGACATTCCCATGGGGAAGCAAGCGATCACTTTAAAATCTATAATTTTCAAATCAGGCTAACTTTGTCCTTTTTAAAATAAATTAAATGTTTTAAAATTATGCCAGTTATCTACATTGTTATTGAAAATTTTTAAATAAGGAAAAAATTAAAATATTTATAATACCACCATTCAGAGATAAAGTTTTAACATTTTGTTATGATTTCCAGGCACATTATGAGGTATAACTTTTCATAGTTGTAGAATTAGACTTTATCAAAACTTGATTTCAGAATGTTTCTTCAGCTTGCAAGGCATGAGGAGTGACAAAAGGGGAGCCAACATGAAGGCATAAGGCATCTCTGTAGGTATAAAGTTGGTGATCGTTGTAATAGGTTTTCTTTTCAGAAACTCACTGTCTTCTAGTTTATACCTGCAACGGTCTGGTGGACTGCTTACATCATTTTTATTGATTTCTTTTGTCTTTACTGTTTGTATCAGTGAACAATTGCCATAAAATTGTGCTAAGTAACAAACTCACTTCAGACTCCATGACTTAAAACAATAATAATTTATTCTTATTCACGTGTCTGTGCCTGATCTAGACCAGGGTCTACTGGGCTTGGCTCCAAGTGGCAAGTTGAATTGAGGTCTGCCCTACCTGTCTCTCAACCTCTTGGTTCTTCTCATGGTGGTAGCAGAAGTGCAAGAGACCAAGTCTAACTACACCAGCACATTCCAAGCTTCTGCTTGTTCCATACCTCTGAACAACCTGTGAGCCAAAACAAGTCAATGCACAAGCCCAAAGGCATGGAAAGCATATATATATGGATATATAT
>NW_006436284.1:2125355-2132994 GCF_000325575.1 Pteropus alecto
GCGCGTGCGCGCGCGTGCGCGTGTATATATTTCTCCAGAGATTCAGAAGAAATATGTAAACCCATTAATTCATACTTCTGCTATTAGGCAGAACCACACCTAAAATAACCTAGACGGAAGAGAAAAAATATGAGTAGAGTTGGCAGCCTTTTTGTTGAAAGCTTGCTAATGTCAACATTTCAGGAGGCTGGTATGCCAGGTGGCAGGAGAAAATAGACTTGTATTATAGAGGATATATGAGCTACTGGCACTGATTCAAAGTGGTCCTACTATTGTGGCCACACCTGGTCCTAATGGAATAAAGCTTAGGTTGGGATTGGCATAATTCTAGGCTAAGCTGTTGGCTAAGACTGATTTGCTAGGACAGGCATAACTTTCCTAGAACTGCAAGCATTTAATATAGGGTTTACTATTTATGCTAGCTTCTGCCAAGTTTGTCATGCAAAACTATTGTTAAAGAGCTAATCAGCACATATTGAGCAAGCCATGTCATGTGCTCTTCCTTTCAAAATCTTCCAGTAGCTAAGAAATTCATATGTCTGTGCTTAACACATAACTTCCTTCACAATTTGGTTTTTGAGTACCTTTCTAGCTTATCTATAGCAATAGTCCTGTCCTCCTCATGTTTCCATGCAGTGGCATGGTAAATGTTTAATAATCAGCATTATGGTAAAAAAAATAAAAATAAAAAGTTGAAGCCCTGCTTTGTAGTGATTCCCATTTCTGTAATAAATAGGTAAATAGATGAATATAGTACTCTCACTGAATATGGAGTGGGAAAGATTGTTCAATTGGTCTTGCAAGTTTATGTGAGCCACCTCAGGCACACCGTTGCCTCCAGGCCTTTTTGCAAGATGTCTTTCGCTTTCTTTACTCCTTCTTCCTTCAACACTCAGCATTGCTGATACCTGCAGACCTCGCCCTCAGCTCAATCTGAGTTATATGCTCCACATCCATGTTTCTATTTTGCATTATAGAAGGGTACTTTCCTTTCTTTCAACAAGTATTTCTTGAGCATTTTCTGTGTTTCACACAGCAGCTTAAGTATAAGAGAAACTGTTGAACAGAGCAAATCACTTAGGCTCAGAGCACATTTGCTCACCCTCTTAAGAAGAGAAGACAAACAGTAAGTGTGCTGAGTGCTGTTACTGGGGAAGCACAGAGGAGGGGCACCAATAGCGTAGCATAGCCTGCAACTATAATTATTACACTGTGAAAAGAAAATGAGAGAAATTCAAACTGTGATGAATAAAGTAATTCATTTCTTCATATAATTCACCCCTTAAAAAGATGAGCGAACACCCTAGATCCAATCTAAAGAAATTCAGTGAACTGGTGTTGTAAACGATTTTTTTAGTCAGATTAGTAAGAGACCAGCAAGAGACAGTCCTTAATTCTTTTTCACGTGCTGCCCCTGAATATAGAGTGGACACCTGACTTGGGCCTAACAAAGCATAGTATTTCATCCACTTGGTAACAGAGGTTGTCCAGAAGATAGACACTTGACCCAAGGTGGGCAGCTGGATTAATATATAGTTCCTGGGGAAAAAGGTTGTCCAGAAGATAGACACTTGACCCAAGGTAGGCAGCTGGTTACAGTATTTTTATTTTAGGATTGATATATAGTCCCTGGGGAAAAATGTTATCCTCCCCTCACTGGCTTTACTGAGCTGGGATGTTACATGTTTGGGATTGCCAGAGGGTTGTTTTCTCTGTTATTTGAAAGTGTGAATATGCCAAGTGAAAATGGAAATAGTAAGAGAGAGAAAGTACGGGTTGAGTTTCCAATTCAATTCCCTGAGCCCCTCATCCCTCCAGCTCTTGCTTTGGTCTGCTAAGCCACCCAAACATCTTTTCCAGTTATCGGAGCAAACAAATTGAATCTTGCCTTTGCTGGGTTGAGTGAGAGTCTGTCATACAACCAAATGTTTCCTGACAAATATAGCGACCATGGATATGACCTCAAGGAAGTAGGACCCAATAATAAGAAATATACCTCCAGAGAGGCACTTGCTAAATAATTTCTCTAGCTCCTTTTCCTACCTCACATCTCTGTGGCTTTCCAGATGGCATCAAGCACAAGGAGCTTACACATGTGAATAAGAGGAAGTCTCTGTGCAGAGACTTACAACTCACTTGTAACAAATGCATCCAGACAACTTGATAGAAAACTACCGGATAAATTGGGGAAACAAAGGAATTAGTCAACCGTATATAAGGGTGAGTGAGAGAAATTTTTTTAAAGTTGTTCTGTAACAATAATTAATTCTTACTAAGCAAACTCTATTTCTCTTTTCATATATTTATTTCATTTAATTCTCTTCTTCAACTGTTAAGGGATAGGAACCATTGTTCTCCCCGTTTTCAGATGAGAAAACTGAGATTTGATGTAATAACAATTGTGATTGCCCAAGTTTAGATTTCTTCTAAGTTAGAGCCAGAATTGGATCCTGTTTTACCAGAAAGCCCAGTCATCACAAGCTTTTCTTGGGATGACTGTTAAAATTGTTTCACAATTGATGTCCAAAGGAAGATAAAGAAGATAGAATTAAAAAATATGTATTATTGAAATTACATGGGATACAATTTACTGACCAAAAACAAACCAATAAACAAAAACTCTCAGTGTTTAGTCATCTAGAACTTTTTAGAAGTGCCACATATCCCTCTTAGTTAGACATATTACAGCTCAAATTAATTAGAGAGGAACTTATTTAACTTTATTTCATCTACTCTTCCCCAAATTTACTTGAATCTGGAACTATTTTGGGGGAAATCTCATTATATGATATAAAATTAATATCCCACAAACACTCTTGGGAAATGCTTCCCTTTTGTGAATACAGCCATAACAAAATGAAATCAATCAGCCAATGCATATTTACTGAGCACCTCCAGGGTATTCAGCACAGCACTGAGGTCTATTTAGGACCAGTGGGAACAGTAACAGGGACAATCTTAATGTCAAAGAATTTAAAACAACAGCGGTCAAAGACAATTAAGACTTCAAGTCAATCCAATGACTATCTATGAAACTACTGTGCATTATTTAAAATAGTCTCTATGTAAGCTCTGTGGTGGTTACTATGATGAATAAAACCGGTTCCTGCCTTCAAGGAAGTTACAATCTAGAAATAGGGTTTTCAGAAAATAGGGAACATTGGCAAACCAGGAAAACTTTTCTTGAAGAAGCTAGTATTTGATCTGAAGAAGTCAGCTTAACTTTTTAAATTATTTTTAATAAATAAAAATTTTAAACTTCTATGTGACTAAAGAGTATCTATAAAAGGGGTTACTATCCAGAATATATAAAGATTTCTTATTAATAAATAATAAAAAGCCAGAAAATCTCAATAGGAAAATAAAGAAAGAATATGGCAGGCAGTCATACTCAATTATACTTGAATAGTCAAAAGACTACAGAAATTTCCAATAAACACTTGAAAAAAGTACCCAACTTCACTAATAATCAAGAAAAGAAATATAAACAAGGTAAAGATTTTTTTTTAACCCAACCGGTTAGCAAAAGATTTAAAGACTGAGAGTCGAGTATCTGTTAGGAATGTTGCAGAACTTTATGTACTCTCAAAAACAGTTGGTAGAATATAAAATGATACGATTGCAGTTTGCTCTTAACCATCACATTTTTAAATTGCCAGTCCCCTGTGATCCAGTCAATCTACTTCTAACAATCTATCCCAAAGAAACTGCTAAAACTGCATAAAGATGTCCATTTGTTGCACATTGTTTTAATCACAAAACATTTGAAACATCCATCGTGACTGTAGAGGCATGGTTAAAATACATTATGGTGCATCCATTCAATAAAATTCTGTGCAGTGGCTAAAAGGAATGAGGTAGATGTCTGTGCTAACAGAAAGTTCTCTGAGACAGTGGAAAACTCAAGTTGCAAAACAGCATATATTATGTGGTTCCTTTTAAATTAAAATGTGTACATATAAATCTATGAGCATATGTACATTTGTGTGAATATATGAATGCAAGAATGAAAGAATTATCTCACGACTATTAATACTAATTACCTTTGGGGTAAGGAGTAGAATTAGGATGTGTGGGAATTTTACATTTTACTCTCTGTACTATGTGTATCTTAAACAGTTTGCCCAGAGAATATATTCTTGTAGTATTGATGCACTTTTAAAAATTAAAGAAATGAGAGGTATTCAAAACAAAGTAGAATTAATATGATTGACTGTAAATTGAGAAGGATGAGTTTATTTGCATGGGATGGTGAGGCATCTAATCTAACTAGGGTTGATTGTAATGGGAACTCAAAGTTATGGTAGAAATGGCAATTCAAGTTTAATGAAAGACAAATGGGACTAAATTAAAGAGAACCTTGCAACTAGAAAGAGCAGTTCAGGTTTCACACTATAGCTCTGGTATTAGTTAAGTTTATGAAGGTTGCTGGAAAGGGCCATGAAACCTCAAATGACCATTATGCTGCCCCATTTGACCTTAAGTTAAGGGATATATAAAGATCAAATTGGGACAAAGTTCACATCAAACCACCTAAAATTCTCCATTCTGTCGAGTTTATTCAAGGTTGACTTTGGTTTGCTCATGCTTTGATTGCTAGACCTAACAGATGAGGTCATGATAGCAGGATATTTGTCCCAAAGCAAAACTACTATTAGCTTTATAAAGAATTGCCTGAGTTCGCTTATGTAGAGGTAGCCAGTTGGGCCTAACAGGCATTTTGAGCTTTATAGATTTCTTTTGATTACAGAACCATCACAAGAAGAAGTTATATAAATCTAATAACTGGAAAGAATTTTGAGATCGCCTTCCTTCCAGTGCTTTCCCATTTCTCCCAAATGAAATCCTACTCCTTCACCCTGGCTTTAAGGCCCTTGGCGACGTCATCCTATAGCCACCCCTCAGATCCACCCTCTGCCTTTTTCACTCTGATTCCACCACAAAGGCAAATTGTCACATCTATGTTTCCATGGCAGACCAAACCTGCTGGGCACTCCCATGGGCATTTGCTACCGATAACACTCTCTTGTATTTGGGACAGGGGGCTGTTCTCTTTGCTAATCCTACCTCTCAGCCTCTTTTCTTAATCCCCAGGGAATAGCAGATGAGTTAATTGACCTCTTTGTGCCTCAGTTTTCTCTTTTTGTAAAATGTGAAGAATAACGATAACAGCTACCATGTAGGGTTATTGTAAATATTAAATGAGTTAATATATGTAAAGTATTTGGAGTAATATCAGGCTGCTGTAATAAGTTCTGGGTATGTGTGAGTTAATACCCACATCACACTATTCAACTTCATGCCTCATTTCCATTACCTTACACTTCTGCAGTGGGGTCTTTCAGCACAGATAAAGAATTTACTTTTCCTCTACTAAGTCCTATCTTTTGGCTTGGGATCATTTTTCTAAACTGGTGAGCCTTTTTCTAGACTCATTCATCCAATTTCCAGATTATTATCTTCAGTTTACTGTGGCATACCACCAGAGTTCTAATTGCGAATGATGGTTTTTATTGATTTAACAAACATATTAAGGGCTTGTTATGTGCTACGTTACTTAATGAATATGAGTGTGTGTGCACATGAATATTTAAGGCAGGGATATAATCTCCTCATCTCAAAAGTGCATATAGTTTTTAATAAGAGTGCAAATAATCTGAATGTTTAACTAAGTCTGAGATGAGACAGTGTCAGTGGGATACTAGCTGTGGGCAGAATTTGAAAGAATTATGACAAGGATCTAGCATGGGACATTGATGTTTTGGTATAGTTTCTATTAGAGAAACTTACAGAAATCATGCAAGAGAAAAAGATTAGTTTTATTTCTTATCTTATCCCTTAACGTTTAAAAATATTTAAATATATTATACCGTAAGGGCACGAGCAGACTGAGGTTAGCTTTGTTTAACAAAACAGGGCAGCCTGTGAAGCTTCGAAAAAAATCAAATATAGGACAAATCACAAGAAGGCCTATTTTATGCAGTAATAAACCAAGAGGTGATCCAGACAAAAATACTTGGTAGCTATTTCAAATTTATGTGCAGTCAAGGTTCTAGTTTGAAAATTCAAGCTTTGTGGGTAGGAAACTGTAAAATAAATACTTGTACATGAAACTAATTTAAATAAATTTATTTAAAAAATAAAAATAAATGCTTGTAATTTGATAGATTTAAAGTGTTTTAGAGAAGTTAGAACACAGAATGGAAGAAGGAAGTATGGGTGATACTCAGTGCTGTGAGGAAGAAAAGAAAGTGCTTTTGGTAACCAAAGGGCCTACACAAAGCAGCAATCCAGGAAGGATTTTAGCCTGCACTGCCCTGGACAGGAAGCATTTCAGGAGAGGTGTGAGCAAGAGATGCATGGCATTGTGACTGTGGCTCTACTACATCAAAGTCTGTAGTGTTTCAGGTAATGCAGAGGGTCCCTTTTGAATTATAATTCACAATAAATGTGGTGTGCTCGAGCTGTACAGCAAATCATGTCATGTTTTCTTTTCTGCAAGATGAAGGAATTGGAGCATATAATCTCTCACTGCTTTTGCATGTCTAGAATCTTAAGAATCCATCGGGATGACAGTCAATCCTAGTTCTCTTAAACATCATGTTGCCACTGTCAGAATATGAACTGGACAGATGAAAGGTCGGGGCCTGATTGATAACTCTTGGGTAATTACGCTGATAAAGGATGCTGATTGAAACTGGGGTACCTATAAAGAAAAGAAGCTGCAAGGTACAACCGTCCATGCATTCAATCAACATTTAGGCTTCCCTCCTGTATTCCAGGCACTGCACCGGGCACTGGGAATGCAGAACCAAATGAGATATGGTTTGCTCGGAGGAGCCTTCTCCGTGGAGAACGAATCAAGAAAATTGCCATTGGAAACCTGTCCTAGGGCATATGGCATATAGAGGCAGGGCAGCTACATCAGCCCGAGGTGTTCCTAGGCAGAGCAGAAAGTGAAGCTCAGACAGAGCAGTATCTCAGTTCCAAACAAGGCAAGAGGATTGTAGGAGCTTTCACTTGACTGGCAAAGGGGAGGCTTTTTAAAACAAGCCAAATAGTTATCCCTCTTTTAGGGAGACCCCGTGCCAGTTGATTCTACCAATTTTTTTTTTTTTAATGAACATAAATACCTAGGGGAAGAGAACTGATGAGGCTTCGAAAGTGGAGGAAGTCCCTCAAAGTGGCTGTATTTCCTAAAGGGCCCCCCAAAGGGCTGAACTACTTCCATCCAGGAGGTAAAGACTAAGGCAGAAAAAGGGTGCCGGAGGGCGCGTGTCTGGAGTAATTTCAGGGCTTTTTCTATCTTGTCTGATGTGGCGACAGGAAAGATTTGTTCGTTTGAATTTCAATTTAGGAGGTTTTTCTTTTCCCCTTTCCCCCCATCCAGCCACTCCGGTTTGGGTTTTCCATATGACTCATAATTCCTTCAGAAAGTGGAATCGAATTCATAAAAGTGGTGGATGTTGGGGGGGTGGGGCAGGCTGGGAGCCCCAGGGAGTCTTCACTACCCACATTCATACTCAGCCCCCGGCGTAAGCGGCGGCCCGGTGGGGAAATCCAGCCCGCGTCCGGGATGGCGGCTACTATTAAAGCCCGGGCGGCCCGGGCCCGGGAGCTGGGCGGCGGGCGCGCGGGG
>NW_006436284.1:2133170-2152843 GCF_000325575.1 Pteropus alecto
CTCCAGCACCCCGGGCCCCCACGGCCGTTGGTCCGGGCGGGGGAGGGAGAAAGTGAGACTCAGTGTCATCACCATCCATTGTCAGGAGGGGAGGAAATTGGAATCCAGCAGCGGCGAGCAGCAGCTGGGCGGTCACATCTGGGAATGCAAAGCCGACCTCCCCCTCCTCCTCCTCCTCCACCACCTCCTCTCTCACCCAGGATCACTTCCGAAACCACTTCGCCTTCAGCCCCTGCCTCGGCCAGAGGTTTCATTTTTAACTGAATATTTACGAAAGCTGGAAGCGTGCGAGGGGGGTGGGGTGGAGTGGAAATAGCGGCTGCTTCTTTTCCAGGGATTGATTTAATGGGGATGTGTTCAAGGCAAGAGCGAATTCAGAAGGATATCGACGTCGTGATCCAGAAGTCCAGAGCCGAGAAGGACTGCTCGTTTGCAGGTGAGTTCTCGTTCCCGAGCCTCCGACCCAGCGCCAGCTTCCCCTGCCCGCCCGCCGCCCCCCTTCCCAGTTTTCAGACCGCGACGTGTGTAGCTGGGGGTGGGAGGTGGGTTGCACGTCCCCATGCCGGGGTTCATTTGGCAACAGCTGCTGCAGCGAGAGCGGGAACCAAAAGGGGGAGGGGGCGCCAGCCTCTCCCCTTCTCCCCTCCCCCCTAGTCTGGGGCAGGCACCAGCTTGGGGGGCAGAACCCAGGTGGCCGGAGCGGGGCTCTAGGCAAAGGGGCCTTGCGTTGTATTTTTAGCTCCCCACAGATGCCCCGAGGGTCCAAGCCCGCCTCCGGGGTTTCAGCCGCGGCGCCCGGGGGCGCGGTAGGACCCGCCGGGTTTGCGCAATGGTCTGAGCGGCGGCTGGGAATGGAGCCCGCTGCGCCGCGCTCGCCGGCTGCGCCGGGCGCTAAGGCCCCCCCGGGGCCAGCGCTAGGCGGACCTCCGGCTCCCGCTCCGTCTACTTCCCTCGGACTGACAATGCGGTGCCCTGGAAAGAAGGGACTCCTTGCGTTCCCGAGGCGCCCAACGCCCCTGCCTGGGGTCGTCTTTCGTCCATTTTGCTCCCCCAGGAGAGGGATCGGATTTTGCTTTCGCAGTCTGGAGCTTGGCGGGGGCCGCTTCCGGTCGCCGGGACCGGGACGTTCCCACCGTTACCATGGCAGCCGGCACTTGTTGCGGGGGGCGGCCTCCCGCCGCTCCCGCGGGGGGTGCGCAGCATGCCCTCCGGGGCGCCGTGGAGAGGGGTCCTAGCGGCTCTAGCCCTCGCCTCCCGCCCCGCCAGGCCTTTTCTTGGCTCCGCTAAACAGGGTGCCCCAGTCTTGACCAGGGTTAACAATCCACTCAAGGGGTAGCTTTTAACCGGACTTTCTGTTTCAGATTTCAGATATTCAGACTCCACCTTTACTTTCACCTACGTTGGCGGCCCCAAAAGGTATTTATGTGTATAGAGTTGCTTCATTTCCTGTTCACACGCTTGTGTTTCCTTTGTTCTTAGTGTGTTCCGTGTTTGGATTTTTTTTTTTTTTTCATTCTCGTTGCATCCCAAGTGTGAGGTCCCTCGGTTTTGAACAGCAGAGGGAAAATAAATGTTTGATTTAAGCGTTTCTAAGATCACGCCACTGAGCTGAAAGAACTCTTGCATTCTTCATGTTAAAGCTGTTCTACAGTAGTAGTTTGCTCTTTAGGCGTTTGGGGGTTGATATTATCAAGAGGATGCAAAACGGAGTACTGGGTATGAAGTGAAATGCATAAAAGACATAAGATGTCTCACAATGGTTTGGTTACAAGTAATGATTTTCCTGGTGAATTGGCACTGCATGTTTCCATGTTTTCTGAAGGTTGACATAAACATGCAGTCTGCCAATTTTCCATACTTGTTTTTTTTTTAAGGACTGATGTTTTGATTTTTACATTTAGTTGTAGGAAAACATTTGGAAGTTATATGTAGCTGAAGCTTGTAACTTCTTTCTTGAGGGGGAAGAATGGCAGATGCATGCGTTAATACTAAATTGTTAACAGTGGTAAAAGAAGTCTAAATCTAATTTTGTATTTAGGAGGTAGAGTTAAAATGAAAGGTAGCTATTAAAATATGCTTTGCTGTCCTCACTTGTTAAGTTAGGATTTTCTCTCTGTTAGCCCTTTGGTGACACAGTGGCTTAAAAGAGCAGTGGCCGCATATGAGAATTATGAGATTTAGCCTTGTTGTCAGGACTTGACATTCAATATCATTGATCACATTCCAAAATATCTCTTAACTAATGGAAACATTTATGAACATATAAATTACAAAAGGAACTTTCTTCCTTAAATACATTTTAAAAAACTTGGAATTAATGTGAATCTTTAAAATGCTTAAGATCTGTGCTTCAACCTACATCTTAAGAAAGCTTTCATTAAAACTTATCAGGTTTTCCATATGTTCAGTTTATCTGAGCCCCAAGATTGGTATATTGATTTGATTTACTAGTTGAAAATATAACATATATAATATGTACTTATTAGGAGAGAATAAAATTACAGTATTTTTTAATTTACTGTAGTACCATCATCTTTGTAATTATGAATAAAAAGAATTAATTAAATTAGAGGAGATTCAACTAAATTAATGCTTCTCCTACACTTAATATCCAGAGGATCTTTGTATATGACTAATATCCTTTTGGATTATATTACAGTTAAAATACAGGCATACCTTGGAGATTTTGTGGTTTTTGGTTCCAGATCACCACAATAAAGCCAATATGGCAATCAAGCGAGTTACATGAATATTTTGGTTTCTTAGTGCATATACAAATGATATTTATACTATATTGTAGTGTGTTAAGTGTGCAGTAGCATTATGTCTAAAAAATGTACCTAATGTCAATGAAAAAATACTTTATTGTCAAAATATGTTAAGCATCATCTGTGCCTTCAGTGAGTCCTATTCCTTTTTCTGGTAGAGGGTCTTACCTTCCATTTGTTAAAAAATGCAGCATCTATTGAAGCATAGTAAAGGGAAGCACAATGAAAGAGGAATGCCTGTGTGCCTTGTATTGAAAACATTCCCCATGCAGTCAGGTAGATAACTGCTTGAACTATCTCACAATTGTTCATCTAGTGAGAGGTGTAGACTAGGAAAACACTGGGTAAGCTTTTCAACTAACTAGCTTTATTATTTTCAATAAGATACTGAGTTCTTTTCTCCTCATTTTGCTTATCCATACAATGAGAGGGTGAACCATGCACTTAATATCTTTAAGATCTGTTGGTAGATGCTGCTTTCAGATTCTTTATCAGCAAATTATTGAACTAGTGTTAACTTAGCAAGTGCCTCCAAGAGCAAGGCCAGGGGTTGGGATGAATAATTAACTCATCGAGATAACATCAGTTTTCACTGTGGTAAGAAGTACCATGGTTGCTCTTAGAGTAAGAGATGTTTACTTTTCTGTGTAATCCTGTTAAGGGACAGCATTTACTTTTGTCCCTGATTTAAATACCCTGGCTTGTGCTTCTAAGATGTTAACAGCCTGTTAAAGAAAAAAAAATAACTGGTACAACTGTTGACCTGATGGCTTTTGTCTTCTCATAGCTTATTCTACAAAATAATGTATAAAAGGCTGTTTTAGTACAGTAATAATAATCCCTTTAACGATAATCTCTTTATGAATTTGTAGCTAATATTAGAGAAGACTTTTTTTTCCGAAAATAAAAATGTACTGTTTTCATTAATTACATTAGATTCCGATATGTATTTCTCATTGTGACATGCCAATCAGGCATTTAAAATTAAAATAATCCCACTCTCTTGATTTACTGTGCTTATCAACTTAAAATATTCAATAGTGCCATTTCAGGTAAACTCGACTTACTTAACCTTAAAAGAAACTTATGGAGAAATAGTATATGATTATCTTGAATTATGTTTAACTATCATTTCATTTAAACCATTGAGAACATATTTCAAGAGTAATTTTCAATCCAAGTTGTAGATAAAACTTAATATACCGTTTCCTTTCTGAAACTCTCCAAGAATGAGTTACACTTTGTTCTAAAGACAGAGGTAATATTGAGAATTTTTTTTTTTGCATGTACTGTTTTTTGTGTTTCTGTGGATAAGAGGAAATGCCGGGAGATAGCTTTGTCAGGGCTAGCTGGTGGCCTAGTAAATTGGCCTTTCATTTGGAGGTCATCAGAGGGACAAAGTAAGTGCCTGTTAACATTTGCTATTCTGACTTTAGGTGGGGAATGAAGTAGAGCAGACTGTCAGCTGGAAGACTGAGTTCATTGAGTTTTCCCTAATAGGAAGGTCCTTGGAGTTGTTATTCTCACTTCGGGATGTGCAAACTGAGGCTCAGATTTACTCAGCTAAATAATAAAGCTGCCATGTAAACCCTGCTCTGTCACATGCCTGAAACCTGTGCTCAGTCCTCTACAAGAGTGTTCCCAGCCTCTGTGAGCATGGAGACACTTTAACATCAAAAAAATTATGCAGACGCTTACTCGAGAGTGGTTGTTTTAGTGTCTTATGATTGAGAAATAATAAGAAAGAGAAGGTTAAATGTTATCATTTGATTATTAATATCTTCTACATATGCTTGAAAATTTGTAGTATATGTGCAGCGAGATTAGTTCATTTTAGTAATGGTCATTATAGGACCACTGATCCTTGGAATAACTCTACAGCTAGTAGTGGTCCAGAGTCTGCCATAGGCTCCTACTGAGTGCTGCCTCCCAATTTCAGGGATGTGCCAAGAACTATAAACCAGGGGTCTTAACTGTACACAGTTTGTAAATTTATATGAAAGTTATTCCTTCACTGTACTTAGTCATGCTTGTGATCTCCTGTCTCGTTCTTGCTCTCTTACTAATTGGCACTAAACTCCTTAAGACCACAAAGGTTGGGGGTTCTGGGTCCTTCATCTCACTTCCAGTCAGACATGCAGTTAATGGCAGAAGAAATAGAAGGAATAAAGTGGGTGGTGACAGCTATTGAGGGGATGGGAAAACAGATTGAGTCCGTGGGGCAGTAGTTACCAAAGGCAAGGAGAGAGCACAGGGGTGAGAGGTGCCTGACAGACACCCCCGTGGGATCTCCTAATGTGAGCTTCCAGCAAGGAAAGTATTGTGAAGATACAACTGAGGTTTTAAAATCACACAAATGGTAATTGTTTATTGTAGAAATTAGAAAAAGAAATTAAAAAAAAAGCCCACATAATTTCTCCATCTTCTATTATATTAGAATTCTTTCAAAATTTTTGTCTGTTATGCACATAAAATGTGTCCAAAGATTATATTTTATTCTTTTGAGACCTCACTGTTTTTCACCTAAGAATATAACGATGTTTTTCTTTTAGACAGGATAGAGAATAAATGTTTATTAAATTGGGAGTTTTCCAGTCAAGGGGTGTGACTCTGCATAAGATACCTAATATTTGTATTAGAAACTATTAATACATTAGAAATTTAATAATTTGACAGAGTGTTTAGAGTTGCCCACATATGTGCACCTTTATTGTATGAAGACACCCTTTAATGTGGTCATGGGTAAAATGGCATCTTTTGAAGGATACCCTTTGTTTTAGGCGTTTCCGTCCACATAAATGTTTTGGGGCATAGTGTGTGACCCTGATAGTACCACACTGTACAATCCCTCAAATTTTGGACGTGCAAATGAGATTCGCTCCCTCCTTTCTCCTGGGCCTTTGCGTGTGCTTCCTGGAACACCCATCTACATCATCCTGTTCTCCCACCTTTCTCCTGTAAGATCTGCTAGGTGTTTCTAAAACTATGTTGTCACAGTGTATTGTTTGTACTTGTTCACTTGATCATCTTATCTGAAGGTGAGCCTCGGAGATAGGATCTGTCCTATTCATTGTTTTTCCGGCCCCTAGCTCACTGTCTAGAAAACTTTATTTTCTCAATAAACAGATGTTGCATGAATACTAAGTGAATGCTGAAAGGTCTTTTGGTAAGTGAGAAGCAATTTCGTAACCAAAATGACCAGGTATGGAGATACTTAAATACTTCAAAAAGCCTCTAATCTGGTGATGTCACTTGTAATGGAATTTTTTATGAACCTAGAGTGACAGAGGTCCCCTAGCCAAGTTATAAGCTCTGTTCTCTGGGGCACATGCTCCGATGATTTCTGGGGACACACAAATAATGCAATTGTTTAGGATAATAGGGAGTTATAGGGACTGTGGCACACTGGAGAGTTTGGACTCTGAAAGTCCAAATTTAATTCAGTTAATAAAACCAACAGCACTCTGGTGATCAAGCAGACCTGAGAAACAATCAACTTGATTGCTAAAGTGCATGTGTTTTCTTTTTCTTAGAAAGGAGAAGTGTTCGTGTATGTAGGAGTAGGGGAGTTGGAGAATAGTGAAGTAGTCCCATCATCTCAAAAAGAGCCATCAATTTTCATTATAAAAGAAGTACATACTCATTCTAAAAATCTTGAAATATGCAATTATTTTGAAACCATCAAGTGCTCCTTAAGATTTCAGAATGAAAAGAATGATCTTTTTTTTTTTTAAATTAAAAATTAGCTTGTTCCTCTTGGCAATGGGGACTTGCTCATCATTGTTAGATCGATTATTATCCAAAATAATGACTTTAAAAAAAGCATGTTCCTTGGAGCCTTGGGAACCTACCTCACAAGCTGCAGTGACTGGTGGAAAGGAAAGCTGAATGAGTGAGAGCTGGACTTTCATACTCCTTTCTAAATTACAGCTGCTCTGGCTCTTTTCTGTTATGTATAAAATTTTCTTTGAAAAAGTTTTCATTGTTAAATGAGTTTAAAACCACTGACCTAAAATAGCCACCTATTTAACACAAAAGTAACTTTATGGAAGCTTCTATATTAAAAAAAATAAATTTAAATTCCACTTATTTCATGGATTAAGAAAATGCTACCAATCATGTTTATTGGGCATACTCTCTGCTGTACTTTTTACCAATTTTACGTCTTGTGTTTGCAACAAAGATGAGTAGATATATTGTCAGCTATTTTATATTTTATAGCTGAAGAAACTGAGGCTTGTGTAATTTAAATAACTCAGTGAGAAACAGAAGGGATATACTGCAGTGTTTATGTGGGGTTTAAGAGGCATTGGTTGAACTAGCATGAGTAGAATAGTTGGGCATGTTTGGGGTTGGGGAGGGTTTGCTAGTGGGATGTCTGCCAGGGGCAGTACTGAAAACCTGCTGATTGGCAAGCGAGGTGCCTGAGCCCAGTGCTAAGCATTAATAGTCAGAAAATTATGTACATTGGCTGTGGAATCCTTATGCAAATATTGGGCCGATCCATTTAAATTCCCCATTGTTTCTCTCTGTGGCATTTAAAAAAAACATAGTGAAGTTTCATCAGTCCTAAACACATTTTGTAATTCGCTGCACAGATTTGCTTTTGGGTAGACAGTGATGTAGTAGATAAATCTTATTTTAAGGGAGCTGCCACTGACTTAGTATGTAATTTTAGTCATTATTGACATCGGATCTTTCTTTCGTTCTCTAAATCCTATCTTCCATGTATCTCAAGAAAGACTGATAAGAAATATGTTTTTATTAATTAATAAGGCTTGTCATTCCTATTGTATTGTGACATAATTTAGGTTTTCTGTTCAGTCATCTCACTTAAATGCCAGACACTTCAACACATCAAAACAACTTATCATTTTTTCTTTAATAGAAGCTTCTCTTCCTAGCCTTTCCCTGGTCAGTATCATATCATTCGAGCCAGGTATGGGGACCACAGTCTCAGGTTTCATATATGTCCTACCTTCTTTTTCACCTCTTTTAGAGCTCTACTGACTCTTGTTGAAATCGTTGTTGACATCTGCAGCACTTGATTTAGGTCAATTGCTTTAACCCAGTGTCTTAAAATTCTTGATTCAACAGCTTGTCGCCCATCCGGTTCATTTATACCTGAACTCTTTAAGCATCAATTTAATCATAGCATTTACCTGCTCAGAAGGCATCAAATGTGACCGTCGTTTTCTCTATATCAAATTTAAACTCGTATTCTTGTCTTTCAAGAACCACCTTTCCCACCCTTTTATTTATATTTCTCAGGCTTCCAAATACCGACTTGCTACTGTTTGTTTATTGACCTCCTCTCTCCACCCAACAAGTTTGTATTAATTTAGTGCATTAAGTATATACAGCTGTTCAAGGTTTATTGACTGATAACATCAGTGTCGCATAATACATACACTTGGTTTTGCATATCAGGATCATGGTTTTTATTATCACAAAGACCAGTTTGTTTAACCTTTTCTTTGACCACAAGTGGCATCTCTGTGAAAATATATGATGTATTTATGTTCAAGAAGAGGATAGAGTGAGACCAATAGTACAACAAAGTGAGAATGAGAAGAGAAAATGAAATCTAAGGAGGATAGGATGAGAATATAAATAGATTATACTCGATCCATTACAAAATAACAGCAACAATAAATCTCGAGTGTAGTTTATTTGCATATCAGTGACATCCTAGTTTGTGGCTGATACCTTCTCGGTATTAAATAGAGGATGCCAAATCATTCAGTGTTAAATTTAAAAGGGAAACTTCCACTTAAACCTTTGTGCAGTCAGATCAATTTTTCCTGCACAGAAATTAATAGACAGCTAGCTGTTAACTGACTTCCCCAAGATGGTTTTTTTTCTGAACATTTTGAACTTTAACTTGCATATCCTAATGGCAGTGTTTCTAAGATTTGACAATCAACTCTGAAGTGCTTTAGTTATTTCGATTTTCACCATTATTTTGTTTAAGAAACAAATATAGATTGTTATAATCTAACAATGACTTATAGAATATTTTTGTATTTGAGGTATAGAACTGGGCTGGAGACTAATATAACTACATTTGTTAGGCTTTCACATCCGTGAGTGAAAAAGTTAAGACAAAATTGGAAAGCCACAAACAAAGATATTAAGGACAGAGATGTGTAAAAGAGATGTATAAAAGAAAATATGTCAAATACAAAGTCACAAAAAATCAATATTCTGTTTAAAGAACTCTAGTTCCTAGCAGAGTGCCTAGAATAAAGTGAATATTTCCTAGTATTTCTTACATGACAGTAATATTTTTCCTGCATTATGCGATAGCATTTTTCAAACTATTTAATTAGATATTGGGTATGTGGCCAGATATGTCTGGGAAATGCTTAGTTAAACAGTATTAAACAATTTTCATGGTTGGCTTTTAGATCCTTTTATATATTAGTACACATTATGCATATCCAAGAGATGAATGAAGTAGTCAGGGTTTTTCAGACTTATTTGATTACAGATCTGGAACATCTTGAGTGAATTGTTTTGTGGAAAACACTTTGGCAAACTCGGAGCCTTATTCATCAAAAATCGTTTCTGAGTAAACAGTGTATTGTAATAGAAATGGAAACTGCCCATTCACACTGAGCCCCGAAGAATTTATTTTCAGTAATTTTTCTAGAACTTGCTTTATGGCAGAAAAGCTTCAGTTAAAAGCATTTTGCATTTTATGCCACTAACTTTTCTGCATGAGGGTTTATGTCTCTGGGTCTTTCACTCTGTCCTCTGTTGAGTGGAATCCTTTTCTGGTAAGGGCTCTCGACCATGCTTATTCATCAAAGCCCCAAAGTTAGCAGGGCCCTCTTTGGTACATGATTAGAAATCAACCTCATAAGGAAATGTTAGAGATAGATAATGATTCTGTGTAGCAGAAGTACTCATTATGTCCTCAAATTCTGTTACTTTGACTGCTGGAGAGCTTCTTGGAGAGCAGTCTTTGATGGAGTATACTTTTAGAGAAGTTCTGGCGAGAGAAACCTGGACTTTATCTAAATGTTTCATTTCTTTGATAAATTACATTTTAAAAAATCGATGAGGGTATCCATTTTGTAAAATGATTTTTCTCCCTGTGACCAAATGAGAAATTTACAGAAAGAGTTTTAAAACATTTCTCAGAAATTCTTTCACCATTAATCTGGAAGCACACCTCCCCCTTTCTTTTAGGCAAGGTCAGTCTTTAAACTTTAGGAAGACACGCGTTACTTTTGGTGACACGGATAGAGAATGAGACCTGCTTTAAAGTATGCTCCTGTGGACACAGGGCCAGGAAGGTACATATTTAAAATGATTCATGTTAACAGTAGACATATTCCTATACAAATGCTCCGTAGCTTTTGTGATTCAGGGAAACCAGTGGAACCTCAGATGTGCTGAGAATCTAGTAAATTTTAGGTTTCTCATTTCAAAGTTAATGTGCAAAATCTTAGCGAATTTACGACTGTAATAATATATTTGTCAATCTGTGTGTATCCATGTTATAGATCTCTTAAGAACAAAGTCTTAGATAATGGCATGTGGGAGACCTAAACAGAGTGCTAAAATCTGCTTCATGGATGAAAGCTGATGCAGTCATCATTTTTCATTAAAATGCACCACAGCTGGCTATGCAGCAGCAGCAACAACAACAAACAAACAAACAAACAAAAAAACAAAACAAAACCAAAAACAAAGCAAACAAAAAAATAAGTTAGGTCCTCCAGCTGAAAAGCAGTCACTACTTTATTGTTACTACAGAGTTTGATATGATTTCTTAGTGAATGTTCAGATTCATTTTTAGTTAAGAAAGAAGTTTGACAAGAAAATAATAATATAACTATTTCTAACATACACAGATCTACATGGTTCTCAAAGATGGAAAGCATTGAGAACTGAATTACTCTGGAATTTTTTTTAAGGTCAGGAGGAGTAGGTAGGCAAAGGACAATGCACAATTTTAAGAACTTGTACCACATTACTGCTTTTAGAACCACCACTGACATACATGAAATTCTTAATACAAAGAAGTTAGACAGTATTTACAGATTAATTGTAGTTTAAACATTTTCAGGGTTTATAAAATTGCATTTTATACTTTTCAAAGGACATATTGCAAATGTTGGCTAAGTTATAAGATTATTTGAAAAATTTTTTATAATTTATAACATTATTGCGTGGTATAGCAGATAGACATATTGATATGGATTTCTTTTAACGACCAGTCGAATGACTTAACCTCCCTGAGTCTTGATTTTATCATCTTGATAATATGCTTAGAAGGGAATCCTGAACACTACTCTTAGGCTCTTTGGTTCACTAGGAGTCGAAAGACTCAGAAAGCTGTTATCTTCATTGTTATATTTTGTTACAACAAAAGAATACAGATTAAAATCAGCAATGGCATAGGCTCATTGGGCAAACTCCAGGAGAAACCAGATATAAGTCTCCAAGTCAGTAGAATCACATGGATGCACTTAATTTCCCAGCAGTGATGTGTGAGAACACATGCGAAGTGTTGCCAACCAGGGAAGCTCACATGAGCCTTGGTGTCCAGGGTTTTTAGTAGGGAACAATCACATACATATACATGCTGTACCTTTGTGACTGAACTCAGCTACTCAGGTTCCAGCCTCCCAGAGTAAAGACGGATACTCACTATAAATCTCAGTTTGTTAGTATAAACTTTCTGAGTAAACTGGTGTTGTGGGCCCAAGACCTTAGGCATACAAAATCACTCTATCAGGCAGAATATTTCAAGAGTTCAGAGTTCATTTCCTAGGAACTGGCCACGGGCCAGTCTTGAAGACAGACCTTTTTGGGAATATGCAGGGTTCTGAGTAACCACGGCCTGAGTTAACCCATTCCTGCATATATGATGACAGTGTCCTTCACAAGCTGACAGAGAAGGTGGTGCTTGCTATCATGATTCACAGGACTAGCCTGATTCTAATACCTGGATTATTAATTAATTATTTTAAAAGGTATTAATTTATAAGATGCACTATCATTGAATAACAGCTTCTAATAAAAACTATATTAAATGTACACAAAAGTAAAAAAAGCAATAACATGCATTCATTCATATAAATTGCATGCCATTCTTTTTTTTTTTCAGTCACAAAGTTAACAGTGTTGCAATACACCTTTCTTATTTTTAGTCTAAAGATTCTCCAGATTCACTTTTGGCCATTATCAGGTCACCACAGCATTCCAGTGGTATTGAATTTCCTTCCCCATGTTTTGGGCACCTGATATTCACCTATGACTTTAGAATAGTTAGGATTTATTTTTTTAATCTGAGAAATTATAGGTTTTCTGTTTATTTCTTATTTGTTTAACCTCCCCCCCGCCTCCGCCAACCCCCCCAAATTGAATTGTGCAATAGTGAAAGTAAGCAGTGTCTCTGGAAAGTCTGCTAAAACGTGTTTCAGGGCCACTGCGAGAGCCCTTCTCTTGACGGGTCCCTCACATTGTATCAGCCTTCCCCATCCTTAGAAAATTTTGTATATTCTGATACATTTGGCAGTTTCTGCTGACTTTTCTTGCATTGTCTGACATGTAACAGCCCTCTCTATTGGGAAAAATAATCTTTTTATTTCAGGGCTACTTCATAGCTTTACCCAATAGGGTAACCACAACACAAGTGGCACAAGGGTGACAACACTCCAAGTGAAATATTCTTTGGAGGGCTAAATTCTCACTTTTGTTGATACTGGCAGATAATTGTCACAATTTCCTCCTGGATAGTGGTTAGGAAGTTTATTTTGATACAATAGTCCCTCACCTGCAGAGGATACGTTCCAAGACCTCCAGTGGATGTCCGAAACTGGATAGTGCCAAACCCTATATATACTATATATTTTTCGTATACATATTTGAGGTGCAACACCAAAACCAATTTCTTTTTCCTTCACGATTTCACAGATAAAAGATTGGTTCTTACTGTAGATCTTAGCAATCCTGGTACGATTTTCTTTTTTCTTTCTTTCTTTACTAAGTGGAGAACTTTAACCTTTTCACTTATAAGAAATATTTATAGCTTCTCTTTGGCATGGCTGAATTGCCAGTATCACTACTGTTGAGCTTTGTGGCCATTATTAAGTAAAATAAGAGTTTCTTGCACACAAGCACTGTGATTCCTCAACAGTCAACCTGATAACTGAGGTTACTAAGTGACTAACAGTGGGGGAGCGTCTACAGCGTGGAGATGCCCGACAAAGGGCTGATTCACATCCCAAGCTTGATGGAAAGGGATGGCACGAGATGCATCAAACTACTCAAAATTGTTTTTTTCTGGAATTTTCCATTTAATATTTTTGGACCGCATTGACCGCTAGTAACTGAAACCACGGGTAAGAGGGGGGACTACTGTATATCTTAGAGACATAAGTAAAAAAAACAAGAGTTTTATAAGTAAGAAAATTTAATAACTGATCCAAGGCTTACTGAACAACTAACATGGGATGTTAGTTGAAGGGAGCAACTAATATGGGCTAGACAAATAATTGTTAATTCCTGCTTCTGAAATACCCTCACATTTTTGTGCCAAGCCAGTTTCTCATTTACTCCGTGTCGAGGCTAGCTAGAGAAGCTGTTGGAAAGAAAAGGTGGCTGGAACCACTTTACACATACTGATAGCCTGGATTGCCTCAACATTTACATTTTTAATTAAAGTGTCAGTTTGATCATTTAAATTAATTTTAAGCAATGTAATAAAGGAGAAGCTTTACAGAGTCTGTGGGAGAGGGTATTTGGGGACTGGATGGTCATCATCAGGCATGCCACTGCTGCCACCTTCGTTACCCTGGATCAGCACCCTCTTATTATTTTTCACAGCTTCCTCCCTTCTACTTCTCAGACCCTACACATTCTCTATAAGCATCTGATGTTTTTTTCTTTTTCCACAATGATTCTCATGGCTGTTGGAATTGCTACAACAAGCAAGGTGGGAAATGGAGAGTGAATGAGCATAGAGGTCATTTGTAAGCCATCTGTGTTCTAATGCCCCTCCATTCACTCTGTCTGTCTGTCTCTGTGTGCGTGTCTATTCACAATGCCTATATGCACACATCTACAATTTTTATAGAGCAATTGTTATCACAGTTAACTTGGGGGAAATGGATTATTTTTAAGGAAATACCAATTGACAAATAAATCAGCTGATTTTCCCCCCTAAAAATTAAGTGTATCGATTCCATAAACTCAGTAAAGAAAAAGTCACTTTTTATAAAGTATGTAAACTCAGTAAAGAAAAAGTCACTTTTTATAAAGTATGTTTAACTTTTATATGCCTTTCATATGCTAGTAACTCAGGCTTCCCCTTTTTAAGGGTTAGTCTTGAAGCGATGTTGGAAGCCCTGTGGTCAGAGGACAGAATTACAAAATCAGATTTTAATAAAAAAGTAAAATCTTGATAGGTTTGCCAGAGATCCATTAGCCCTGTATACTTTGTCAGGACCTGAGGGCATGCCTGATTTTTGTAAAGCTATGCATTGCCATGCAAATAAACAAGTAAAAGTTATTTTTGGTATCCTACTTGAAAAAGCACATGAATACCCTAAGTAAATTAGAAATTTTTGCACATGGTTGAAATTTTCTAAAATGCTGAGTTTTTCTTCTTTCATGAATTCAAAAGATAAACCTTAGTTTTTAAAAAGATTAATTTACATAGATAATTTCCCTAAAAATAGGACATAAGTGTGTGTTAGTTCCAACTAAAAAGAATGTGTATTAGTTTGGCTTTGAATTCAGTTCATTCATTCTTGAAGGTCTGTTGGGTCTATGGAGTGAAAGTCATTCAATCATCCTGGATGTGGATAGTCATTTTTAAGCATCTTTTAGATCCTGTTAATGTAAAATGAGAACGATTAGCATTGGGAAACTGAAAAGCAGAGGGTAAACATTCCTCTTTGACATCTATAGCAGCTAGTTTATAGATTCTTTATTCTTACAGCCTTAATTGTCTAAGAGCTTCATGTAAATTTATTTCCAGTTTTAACTATCTGTGAAGCAGTTAATCCAAAATAAAATTAAAGTCCTTGCTTTGAGGTTGTAGAGGAGACTCAAGAATTAGAACAGAGTTTCTTTCAACCTAAAGTTCTCTAAGCGTCTGTGAGTCAAGGACTAAGTTAAAAAAGCAGCCTTTGTAGTGTGATCATTAAGGGGGAACTATTCCAGTGGTTACTGTAACCCTGAATCTCTCTCTTTCTCTCCACACCCCATTCTTCTCCAATTTGATGTCATTGGGAACTAAAGAACCAAGCTTGTTAGAATCCTGTTTAAAATGGCATAGTCTTTGTTCAGGGACCTATTAGAACGTAAGGATGTGGCCTTTTTTTGTATGTTTTGTTTTCTTCTGTGCTTAATTTTATGGTTATTATTTCATATCCTCTGATTTAGCAGTATAAATGTTGCACATGATACTCATTTGTCATATTGGCAGATGAAGTGTACATAGTTGGCTGGAATTTTGCCATTTGATTAAGGCATACATTAGAAACTTGTTTTCCCGTATATCATTTTCTACTTCTGAGTGGCAAAACCTAGATCTGAACTGAGCATAATTGAATATATATGGCATGGGAACTAGGGGGATGGGCAGGCTAACTTCCTTTGCCTGTAAATTGTTCGTTGGATTTGAATATGAATAAAAAGGTTTTCTACCAGGAATATGAAAGTAACATTTTGCTAAACTAAATTTTAATCGAAATCATTTGTGCTTATTTATAGTCACTTAACATTTTCAGTTCATGTGTTAATATTAATTCTACTTACAGGAGAGAAAGAACAGAATGGTATTCAATGTGATAACCACCTTGTTACTGCAGAGATGTAGAAGTTTGGCAGTTTAAATATCAGATGTTTTAAATTTAAAAAAAATTGCCAGTGCTCCACAGCACAGAGATAATCTATGCTTGCTGTGTCTCTTTAATCTTTCCCTTATAAAATTAAGCCTAGAGGCCTTACACTATTTTAAATTTCAAAATTAGGTCACATAAATGTTGTGTCAGACTTCCAATTCATAAATAGTATCCTCATGAATAGTGAAGTTAGCATATATTTATATGCTACTAATTGCTTAGCTGTGGATCAGCAGAGGTGAACGTGGGGTAATAATGATATTTTTAAAGGTTAGTTAACTGTTTTTCTGTGATCTCTTATATACAAGTGTGATAACTTCTTTTTCCTTCCTGAACTAACATTGGGACATATGGTCTGATAATTGTGAGTACATTTGGGAAGGCAAGATAGAAAGCTTCAAATCAGGCTGACCTGGAAAAGACTTGGTCCCGGTGTTTGTGGATTAGAACAGGAGAGACTACAAAGAAGTTTAAAAAGTAATGGGATGGTAGAGATAACAGCAAAACTCAATCCCAGGGACAGATTTTGAAGAGATTGAGGTGAGTTCCTGTGGTGAATGCAGCAGGGGCTCAAATTGAAAGCCATCTACCTACGAAATGATTTAATACGTTGGTCCTAACTGGAATGCGAATGCTTTATTTACTTGAGGAAAATGTTTCTCATAGATCCCATCAATTTCGGATGTAATGTAAATACATTTCCCCTTTGGCTATTTTACAAGGACGTTGAGGATTAATTAAATTTAAAAGAAAGTAGCACATTGAATTCTCAGGAGACAGAGGAGCTGTTTATCATTTTCTCATAATTCATTCCTTATTTATTCACCTTACAAATATTTGTTGAATACGAATTACAATGAAGACACTGTACCAGGTGTCCTAATTGGGAATACAAAGATGAATGATTAGGGTGACTTCTGCCCTCATTATGTTATATGTTCATATTTTGTTTTTTAAGTGTCCATTATAATATGAGTTAATATGCGGGGACATAATATTGCTCATCTTCGACTATCTTCACTAACATGTATTTTTACTTTGTAAAATTTTAAAAAAGAAAGTCTCCAATAGTTGTATTCTTTAATTAGAATTAAAAAAGCATACATTACTCCACAGTTTGAATTAAAATATATTAAGTACCAAAGACATAAATTTAGACATTTCTAATAAGCATTTTATAGGCTATTCTCATAGAAAAATGCACACTATTTTCCAAAGAGCCTGGTGAAGATTTCCTAGCTTAGGTGACTGTTCAGCTGGTTGGTTCTTGAAGCTCACTGAATGGGTGAACAGTTTCGACTACCAGCCTGAAAATGTTAATCTTTTATTTCAGTCTGAGGAAGTGAAAGTAGACAGATTCATAATGGATGCATGATTCTCTCTTTTGGCTTTGAAAAGAAATAAAGACTCTACTTTCTAAATTAATATAGAAAGGAGAATTTCTCTCCTTGGTTATTTCTTATTTTGGATTTGTGTTTTTGGAAAAAGAAAATAACAGTGCTGGAATCAGTAGCCTTTGTCACTGCCAAATAATAACACAGATATGTCGATGTCTTGGGCTGGTTGTATAAACCAGTAGTTAGGCATGTAGTCTGTTAAAAATCTGTAAAGATGTAAGAATGCTTAACTAACATGGAAATTATGTGCTGAAAAAATGCTAGATTGAGGATAACGATAAGTGACAACTAAAGTTTTATATATATTTATATATTCTAGTTCTCTTCAACTTACGTAATGTCATAAAAATGATAAAATGCCTAAATGTAGTCTTGAGAGAGCACCAGCATCCAACTTTTGCTTAAATCACATGAGCCTATGAGAAAACTTATGGCAGTATTTTAGGCCTAACCTAATATTATTTGAACCAGTGTCAGGAGTGATTTTCAGGACTCACTTGACTTCCATATTTATAGCATAGACTTTAAAAAATGCTTTTATCAGTATGGTTACTTTGAAAACCAGGAGCTTAGTAAATGTCACAAATGGCATACATATATTTCTATTCCTGCCTCCTGGTCCTTTCCCAGAAGCCAGGTTGGGATGAGGCCTCCTAGTAGGTGGTGTGCTCAAGAGCAGTCATGGGACCAACTTGTGTTTCTTCTGCAAATCCGTCCAGAGAAGATCAAATCATTTAATATCTCTGTTGCTTCAGCTGTCCCGCTTGTAACAATTGCTCTAGACGAGTTATCTGTTGTAAGTTACTTTTTCAGAAATGCAGATTTTATGATATTCCTGATCATTCTTCCATTTAGTTTAAAAAATGTTATCTGTAGTTGACTAGAGAAAGGGAATAAGCGAGCCAAGATTTCTAGAATGTTCACATCTTTCTCCCTCTGCATGGAGAACCACACAAGAGCTGTGTCTTGACATTTGTATGTTAGGATGCTTTCATTCGCTAGTGACCAAGTACCCACTCAGATTGGCTTAAATAAAAGAGGATTTTCTAGTTTATCTAACTCTAGATTCAGTGGTAAATTGGGTTTTCGGGTTGATTGGTTCAGGGTTTAAAAATGTCCTCAAGGACTTGGTTTCTTTCAAAAAGTCATCTTTTACCTTTCACGTTAGCTAGCATCGCTTTCTCATGGGATTACAAGACAGCTGCAGACAAATCTAGTGGTTTCTCCTTTTCCATACCCAGGCAGAGGAGATGACTTTCAGAGACTGATTATTTTAGGCCTAAATTCCATGTCCGGTTGCTAGAGTCAGGGGTAAAATTAGCCATCCCCAAATTAGCTGCATGAGGAAGATATGATATAGTAATGACTATTTCTAAGAAAAAGGGAACACATGTTGATGTGGCAACCACAAAGTCCACCAGAGAGAGAGAGAGAGTTTTTCATTTACATTGCATAGTTTACTTTTCTCTTTGGCCTTAGAAAATTTAGGGAACAGCTGGACTCAAGCAAACATATACTGTGCTTCGTGAGGCTTGTTCACTCGGACACACAGCATCATTAACACAAACAAAACATAATCCTTGATTTGAGTATGCCGGGCAGACTTCTGTAACCACTGTCAGTGATTTTTCCATGAACTGCAAAAGTCCCCGGTGAGCAGGCATTGCATAAGAAGAGTTCTAGTTCCACTTACTGGGAACTGGATCAGAATGTCATAATGAAGCACCCGTTTCAGTACATATGTCCTTCTTTTGGACAATATGCTACCATTCATTTGAACTTATTAATGTGGGCTTCATCCCACATGTGACATAAAGTACATATTAACACTTTAAACCAGTAAAAATCAGATAATTCTCATGTCTTTATAAAATCTAATTGTGAAAGTTAAATGCCTAGAAATTAATTCTAGTTTGACTCATCAGGTATTCTTTAAGTAGCATTTAAATTGTTCACTGAAAAATATATGATGAATGGTTACATATATTTTATTCCTTTTATTATATAGTCTTGTTAGTTAAGAAAATTAAGACCATCTTAATATATTATTGGTTGAGCTATAGCCCAGGACATTCAGACAAGACAGTGATTGCTTTGGTGCACTCAATCTTGGACAAATATCCTTCAGAATTGTTTCCTTGTTTTTGCCAGAGGAGTGTGGCGGGGTTTGGGAAGATGTTTAAATATGAATGATTTTTCCTGTCGAACTCTTCAGGGGATGCTACGTTGTTCCTGAGGGCTCTCATGCTGCTGTTTGACACTCTGACTTTTTGGGGAAGAGATTCTTTAGTCCGCCAGTTATCTTAAATGTGATTTTTCCAGGAGGCTGGGCAGCTTGAAACTTTAAACTGGCTATTCTGTCCTTTTTCCTGCCCCATCTATTCTTGTCAGCTATCACAGCTTTGGATTTTCTTGGCTGACGTGGAAGTTTGTTACCTTTAGTGAGTATTGTTTAGTTAATGTTGCAGTAACCGAGTAATTGAAATCTGAGCCACTTGATTCTACTCAGGTTTATTTCTCTCTGTATATATCCATCTTTGGCTTGGGGGGCTCCATATAGTCAGTTGGAGAGTCAGATTGAAGAGCATCCATCTCGTATGTGCATTATCTGGAAATACACCCTGCCTCGTCTCCCTTTC
>NW_006436284.1:2152883-2204624 GCF_000325575.1 Pteropus alecto
TACCTCAGCCTGGAGGTGACACACATCACTTCGTCTCACATTTCATAGGCTCATATTAGTCATAAAGCTGGCCAACTGCTGAGCATTAGTACACCTGCTATATTTTTCTGTGGCCCAGAAAATGTTACAATTTCTGAACACTTGGTGAAGTTCATGAGGACTAATTTATCCCCTTACCCACCACCTCACTTGATCTAAGGGTCTCTTGGATCCCATACATCTAGATCTTCCATGATTTATCCCCCTTTCACTCACCTTCTCACTAACTCCTTTCTGTCTTTAAGAAACAAACAAAAAGCTATCTTGCAAATGTAGACTCCCTTGTTTCCTCCTCCTCTTGTTCTTGCATTCCTCCCTTTCCAAAGCCTAATTCTCTGACAGAAGTGTTTGTGTTCTTTACATCCTCAGCTTTTTTATTCAATTGAACAGCACTACAGTGATATACCTCTTACTTGACTTGACTTGCTTGAATAATGGGTTCAAGGCTTTGACAGGGTTCATCAAGCCTTCCCTTAGGAAATGCTCTCTTCCTTGGGCCTCTGTGATGGACTCCTGGTTTTGTCTCACATCTGTGACTGATACATCCTGTTATGAACTCCACTTCCTATTACAATCTTTTAAATGTTAGAGTAATGTAACATTGCCTTATTCCCCCATCTTAACTTCCAAACATTCTGGAAAGTCTCCATCAGCTCTTTTGTGTTGAGTTAATATCTACATCGTCATGTCTCAGATCTCCCAAATTCTTGACCCTTTGTTTTTTTTCAGCCCAGATCTACCTGTCCACTAGCCATCACAATTTAGACATTTTAAGAATCTTCAAACTAAATATATCAAAAATGAAGCTTATCTCCTACCTCTTCCCAAGTTCCTAGGCCATTGAATGATTCCACTACTCACCTGTATTTACTCATGTGAAAAACTTGAGTGGCATCTAAGATGCCTTTATCTCCCACACTCCCTACTTAGAACTAATCACCATGTTCTTAGAAACCTTTAACTCCTTAATATGAGTCAAATGGCTGATATGGAATGGTGGCTACTTTCCATTCAAGCTCCCTCTTAGTTCACCTCTTAGATCACCAAATACATTTTTTACTATGATTTTTCTAAAGTCTTTTCCAAATTAATCTCTAGTCTTTAAGTCTTGCTTCATTCAATTCCACCCATATAAAATAATTTTCTTTAAATATAAATATGATCATATTTCTTCCTCCTCCTAAAGCCCTTTCTATTTTCTCCACTGACCACAGAGTGAATCTAAACTCTTTATGGTGTCATTCAAAAGCCCTTTGCCATGAAGCATCTCTTGATCTTCCTAGCTATAACTCACCAATTCGACCACTTTATTTATTTTTGATATTTATTTTTATTTTGTATCGTTGACTCCTGTTTTGATTTCAGTTTAGATTTTGTTTACTCTTAAGAAGTTTTTTTCCTGAAACACTCAAGACGAGGCTATACGTCTCTTCTAGGTGCTACTGTAGCCACTAAGACAGCCATATCTAGAATAATCACATAATTAAAATTTGCTGTTTATGACTCTGCCTCATACTCCTTAAAAGCAAGAACAGTTTCATTTTCACTTAGAGTGTCTGAGTTAAAGTAGATAATCAAAACTTTTGAATGAAGGTGTGAACGCTCTTGGGATTGAATTAGACAGGCCTATTGATGGGAAATTCTTTTTGTCCCCACGATTGCTTTTTCTATCATCCTCAAAATGGTAAAAATTAATACCCTTTACCTTGCTAATTTGTTTGATTAAACTTTACTGCCTTTTAAGATTCAGCTTAAATAGTCACCTGGTTCGTCATTGTCCTGTCTTAAAGGCACATGCTCTGCACTCGCATGGCACCCTCCGGTTATTTCATTGTAGCACTTAAAAAAATGATATATAATTACTGGGTTTCCTGCATACATTCGTCTCTAGACTTTAAGTCCTTAGAAGCAGTACTTTTTATTGTTTCTCTAAATGATTGGCCCAGAAAAAGAGGAGCTCTTGAAATTTTTATTGGAAGGGTGTTGGGGACTGTCCTTAGGAATTCTTTATATTAGTTAAACATAGGTGTTCTCAAGATGATTACCAAACTAAAATGCCCTTCCCTTGGTAGAGTTTAAGCCATATGGTTAGATGATAATAAATGAAAGGAGTTTTCTAAATGCTTCTTTTCCCTTGCTTTTAATTATTTATTACAACTGATCATAGATTCCCCTACTGCTTGTTTAAGGGCCTATTTCAAATGAAACTGAATAAGCAATGGGAAGTAGCTATTATGGCCCACTGTTTTCTCACCCTTTATTTATTGTTTTAACACTACAGTTGAAAGTATCTCCAGGCATAGCATAGATTACATTTTGCTAGCATTTTGCATCTTAGCTGTGTTCTCTGAAGCTATTAGGAAATTAAGTCTGTCTGGGTGTTGCTGATTGAATAGATTTTCTTAGGAGGTCAGGACCTGTCTCAGGATAGACATTAGCTACATTTATAGGTGAAAATGTTCAGAGTCTAGGGTAATATTATAGAATTCTAAACTTTGATGTTTGTCATATTTCCATCTACATTGCCTATGATTTCAGAGTTATGCATACTTATTCTAAAAATCTTGACTATGCAGAAGAGTATGAAGAAGTAAAATTGCTTTTAATATCAGCACCCAAAGATAATGTGTTAACAGTTTGCTATATCTCCTTTCAGTGTTTTTTTTTTCTGTATACACACACAGGCACACGTACATGCACATGCACGTACTTGCTCTCTCACTGTCGTATTTTTTTTATTATGTATAAAAAAGGACTATCCTAAATTCCTAAATTGTA
This sequence comes from Pteropus alecto, assembly GCF_000325575.1. Taxonomy (NCBI): domain Eukaryota; kingdom Metazoa; phylum Chordata; class Mammalia; order Chiroptera; family Pteropodidae; genus Pteropus; species Pteropus alecto. Next base: position 2,155,701 of record NW_006436284.1, read on the forward strand.
TTTTACAAGTAGTCTCTTTCACATAACAACAGCAATAAATGTCTACAACCCCTTTATGTACTATGCTTTATGTTTGAAGCAACTCTTTGTGAACATTTTTGTTGCTTTCAGTATGCTGCAGTGAACAAAGATCCTCACAATTATATTTTCCTGCACATGTCTTTTTACTCATAATATATCCTTAGTGTGAAAATTCTGAGTCTTTTGACACAAGTTGTGAAATTCCCCATATGAAGAAAACACCAACTTACACTCGTGCAAGCACATTTATTATTTAGCTCACACAAGATGTTAAATTTCTTTTTTATTTTTTGCCAGTTCTGTGCACACAAAGTTGAATCTCATTATAGTTTTAATTTGCATTTATTTAATTAATAGTGAGTTTGAATATGTTTTCATGTTTAGTTTATTCTCCTAGATTTCATCAAAATCCCCTTAGAGAGTCTTGGAAACCACATTTCCTGTGGAGGGATTTCTAGAAATCGGGACCATGCGTACTTGGCTATGTATTCTCTATAGAATAATATGTTCCCAAGTATAGAAGTGGAATGAGAACAGTACATTGGGCAAGCAACTTGACAGTCGTACTGAATTGTCAGCTGTGACCATGAGCTGATGCTGTGCCCCCAATGCTTAGAAAGTGAAAAAAGTAACAACCTTGCCTAGGTTCATGCTTAGTCATTCATACCTCCTAAATTAGTGCTTACTTTGTAAATGATCGTTGAGAGTCTGACCAGTTAGCTAATTAAATATTTGTTAGACACATTTTTATAAAAGCAAGTAGGTAGGTTCTGTAATCTGCATCATTAATGTGCACTAATTAATGATTGTCAATAAAAGAACAGAATATTTTTATAAGCCTGTCTATTATGGTGTGTTTAAAAAATAAATGTGGCCATTTTTCCATTTGGTTAGTGTTCGGTTTTCTTTTAAATTTTGTATCCTAGCTTCACTTATATAGTTCAGTAATAGATTATTTCTAAACTTTTTTTTTCTAAATATTAAATTAGTTTGATTTAAGACTAACTCAACAGATATGGAATTATTCCCAGAAGCACTACAAGTTGATTTATTTTTGAATATTCAGATTTCAAGCTTTAGTGTACTTGAGCAATGTTTTTGTGATTTAGAGTTGCTATGGGAATTATAAATTAAAAAAATGTTGACTTAGGTGAGTTCAAAATCATTCTCTACCACGGCATTATTTTAATATATTTAATTTGAATTTGCTGTTTATTTTCGAACAAAGACATGATTTAGATGAAAGAAATGCTCTTTAATGTTAAGAATTATGTAAATCTTATAAACTAAATCTGTACACCAGCACTTAGAGGACATAATGCTTACGCAGGAGAGATGAAAGATTTTGTTTTAAGTGAGGAAAAGAAAAAAAAAAACAGTTACTTTGAATTAATTTCAGATAGATAATGTAGCAAAGGATTGAGAATCAAACTATCCATAGCTCCTTCTGTGGATTAATCTGTCTTTTATTAGTTTATAGTCACTTTTTAGACTGCTTGGGCTGCCTTACAGAAATAATTTTTAAAAAATTAAATCAGAGTTCTTTTAGGCTTTACCTGAGTGAAAGCTAAATGTATTTTTCTAACATTATTTTAGGCTTAGAAAACTGAAAAATTGTCCTAAATTTTGAATTAAGTTTAGGCATCCAAGTACCATATTTTAATGTATGTGGAAAACATCCATTAAATTTCTTGACTAAGCCTATAATCTTCAGTTTAAAAGGATGAAAACTGTTAAGACAGCCATGATTATATTATCTAAAAACAAAGTAGCTGTCTTTTTTTTACCAATCAGCTACTTCCCTTTTTGTTTCCCCCTTTGATAATATTATATGTTCTTTATTTCCCATTTACTCATTAACCAACAGATTATCTTCCCTATGCCCTCACTTACTTTAATTCCTCACCTTCTATTTCGGGTCTTCTTTTAGTAGTCTTTTTCCCCTTCCTCTAGGTTTTACTAACATCACTCCTAATTTTTGTTTTTTTTTCTAATTACTTCTCAGGCTTCCGCATTTCTGCATTTGTACTTCTTTATCTGCTTGCCCCTTAATCTCCTTGCCTCTTTCTTAATTGACTCTGTAGCTTTTGGAATTTCTTATGCTCTTGCAATTTTAGCTCTGGCTATCTGCCTCTGAGGACTCAACCTTCTTATCTCTGTGCCCTTGGACTGACTTCTCTTGGTTGTTCCTTATTCCCATTTACGATAGTGAGACCCAGGCTTGCCACCACAACTGTCAATCAGTTAGGAATTTAAAAGGAATGGATGAAAACACATTCATATCTTTCTGAGTCAAAAATTCTAGGGTTTTTGGAAAGTTATTGAAGAGAATACCATGGTCTTATCTGGAAATGTTTTCTCTTTTATTTGAGATCCTGGCCGACAGGATTCGAGAGAAGAAAACCAGTACTTAAGACGTTAATAAATTTAAAAATGTATTGATTCCAGAAAAAAATCAGAAACCTAAATCATTTTATTGATAACTGAGTTGGTGGTGATAGATGTTGGTAGATACTCAAAGCTATATATTTTAAGTAAGTGTGGAAGAAAAAAGGGTGCTGTAATAAACCATAAATTCCTAATTGGGCAGATTGGAGTGGGTAGTCATGCCCCAGGCCTATCACTTCTTTAGTGAAAGGTTTTTAAACCAGCCTTTCTCATTGTTCTTGTGCATCTAGGTTAACACACCTTAAAAATGCCAGAAGTAACACACCTTAAAAATGCCCTCAGGAGAGCTCATAATCTTAAAAATACTATAATATAATCCTCATTTTGCTTTCCATGTAATCTTCCTTATGTTCCCTCCTTAATTTTAAATGCCTAAAAGAAACTGCAAACTGTCATTCTCCAAAGCATTCGAGATCATGCTTCCTGGCAATTGTGGTCAGTTTAGTGCAAATAAACTCTTATTTAAATTCTCTACAGGTTTGGGCATTTATGTTGACCTAAGTAATATTCTCTTTTGACATTCTTAATGTATTTTAGCATGTGGCTCAAAAACTGTTGTTTATTGTAACTCATTTATCTCCTTCGTATCCTTCAGGTGACTGCTTAATTTAAGTGTTACACAGGAAACCTCTCTCTCTCTCTCTCTCTCTCTCTCTCTCCTCTCTCTCTCTCTCTCTCTCTCTCCCCCCCTCTCCCCCTGGCCCCCCTCATTAGGTTAAATCATTGCAGCTGTAATTTTACACATTTATATATGATTATTTGATCAAAGTTTAATTTCTTTCTGTGGACTGTGAACTCCACAAGGGCTTTTGATGTCGTGTGAGTGGCTCCCCATTTTCCGCAATGACCGGTACACAATAGGTGCTCAGAGACTTTTTCTCAATTGAGTGCATGAGTAAATAAATGAAGAGTTAGTGCTTCATGATTAAATTGGAGGTTTATATAAGAAAACCTCTGAGAACAAAATGTGTGAAACAATTGATTTACTCATTCAACATGACTTGCACTTTAGGTGTCTGTATTAATCTAAAGCTTTCCCTATTTTTAGGTTTCCTGAGAATCCTAAAACATCTATGAGAATTATAATTGAAATACTCTCAAACGAAATTACCTCCTAGCAAGTTCTTCATATCCCCTTCTTATTCCTTAGCATCTTTTTACTTATAATCACTGTGATAAAATGACTTTTTGTCTTACATGAAGTCAGAAACTACATCCAAGAGTTTTATATGCAGCAGAATCTCAACAGAAGTGGCATTCTTTCCCCGTGGCACAGCAGACAGCAGGGAAGAGACCAGAGATCATCACCCAATTGAAGAATAATCAGTGTCTTGTCCTGATGAAATATTGCTTTACCCCTTCTGAATGGAAGGAAAATCATTGGAAGAAATAAAAAGGAAATGAAAAAATCTGAAAAGAAGTCATGGAGTTAGGATTTCCTGAAAGGGTTCAGGAAAGGAAAAGGTTTATTAGAAGACTAGGTGTTATGTAAGATGTGCTAGCCAAGATGATCTTTAGCTTCTAACTAGTAAGTTAAAAATATACCAAGTAAATCTATTCAAGACATGTCCACCTGCTGTGGTTTCACAGGAGAAAAATAGTTTCTTTCAAAAAAAATTTTAACCTTGCCTCTTTGGAACTATAGTGGAAAGATTTTTCCACATGTTTCTGTTCAGGAAATGAGGACACTATGGTGTCATTGGATCTTGGATGTCTTATTGGAAGAGGGTGATATCTGTCTAGGATGTGATGATGTCAGTTCCATACGGGCAGAGCCGCGTCTGTTTTTCTCTAAGCTCTGACTCTCTTCTTATCTATAACATACAGGACATGGGTAGTGTTGTTGTGTGTGTTAAATGACTGGCAAAGTGAATGAGATACTGAGAAGGGCCCCTATCACTGGGATGTGGAAAAGATTGCTGTGTTTGTTAACCCTGTGGATTCCTCCCTTGACAAGTCCATTACCTAAAGAACATAGATCTTGGCAGAAATGGAATCTTCAGAAAAAAAATCACAGTCTCAATAGTTACTTAAGACGTTACCGTTTACAAAGTGTTTATACATGTAATCTCATATCTGTAGCTGCCTCAGTTTCCCAGTTGGCTTGAGAACACATCAATGTAAAGAGGTGGTCAGATTAGAGAAAGTATATTTGACTTTGCCGTCTTCATTAAGACACCATCGCCTGCTTAGAATTCCTCCCAAATGTGGTCCTAGAGAGAGAGACCCTGCGGGTCAGCCAAATTATGTAAAGTGCCATCTCCGTTATCAATATGATGAAAAAACAAGCACGCTATGCATTAAATCTCAAATATTTGTACGTTGTAGGGATCACTTGAGCATCTGTTGGAATGTAGATTCAGATTCGGTAGGTATAAGATGGGCAAAGGTGTGCTGTTTTTAATAAGCTCCTAGGTGAGCTGCTGGACTGTGGAACAGATTCTGTGTAGTAACGAGTTGCTGGTTCCTGGGACATTAGAGATCTTTGAATGCAGTCAAGGCCTTAACATTGTCCTTCTGTGGCTGATATATATTCTTGATAGGATAACATCACCCGTTGGATAAATAAAAGTCCCACTAACACACAAAAAGACAGATAGCATGACTCTGTCTTCATTGAAATTGGTAAATTAAACCAGACTGCATACACATCCATTTCTAAAAGTTCAACTGTAGGCATTCTGGTGAGAAAAATGAGGCTTTCACATATCGTTACTGGTTTAAAGTCAAAATAGTAGATTTAATCCTTAAATCATCATTTGTCCTCTTTCTACTATACCAAGAGCCAGATGTGCCAGAATCAGCTTTCAGAAAAAAGAATGCACTGGTTTAGGAGTGAAAAAAAGCAGGTACTTTTTTATTTGTTGCCACTATGCTGAAAAAAGAACTTATTTTTATATGATTTTCCTCTTTAAAATGCTCTGGTGGAGAAAACCAAGTTCCATGTAACTATTAACTACTATTCTGTAGATAATTTCGTTCATAGTTGGGAGACAAGGTAATAAGTTTGCACATAAAACCTTTTTTCCTTGAGTAGCCTGTGGTTTCCTAATATGATTTTTTAAAACTCTTTTTGTAATGCAGTGAAATTGGAGACTTAATTGTATCAATCACATGGAAATAAAGCTAATGTAACCTAAATTTATTAAATGATGGTTCAAGGCAAGTATTTGAATTCATAAGAATTGGAATATATATTTGGTTTTCTCTTATTCTAACTGTAGTCTCTTGACCGTTGCTTATATTTAATAACTGAATAATATTTTTATTTTATTTTGAACAATATTTGAATAATATTTTTATTTTATTTTGAACAAAAATAATATTTTCGTCAGGGCATCATTACTCAAAATTATATTTTCCTTCTGTGAATGCAATATTAAATTAATGTAGTAATGCTGATTCAGCTACTGTTCCATAAACTTCCACATCTTTTTTTTTTTTTAATCTTGCAAAAACCTTCTCCCAGGATAATCATTAGATTTAGTATTCCTCACTCTCATATTCGAAGTAGTTACTAAACAATCCTCGAAGTACTCTAGATCTATCTGATACTCATTAAAACACTTTTTGATCATATTGGAATGTCTGAATTTCTGTATCTATGAGACAATGGAAATTTCCCAGATTATGCAATGGAGAATTTTTTATACTAGAATTTATGTTTTAAGTCTTAACGTTGTTTAAATGCCCTCATTCTAATTTTAAATCTGACTTATTTCTAATGACGGACATGAACTGAAGCTATAGATTTTAACGTTTGGAGGTCAATTAACCTAACAGATTGAAGATTTTACAGCCTACATCATTGTCCCCTTCTCACCCACATTTTTCTTAGTAGAATAAATGGAAAGTGTTTTATATAATTACTTTGAATAATAGGAAGCTGTTATAGTAGTGGCTATAAGTATGGGGATAACTGGATGAATTGAAGAGATATTTAATGGTAGAATTAGGATTTGGTGTTGATTGGATTTGTGGGGTGGGATGTGTTTGGATGTGTGGGGCAGGATCAAGGGAAGTCATTAAAGTTCGAAGCATAGTGAATTGGTTACCTGGTGGAAAAAACCTTTAATTCTTCTAACAAAAAGAATATGCTTTTTTATCTTTGGTGATCTGCTTCCAAGTAATAAAAATAAAGGAGAAGGAAGACAAGAGAAGGTATAGATGACATAAGATTAGCCGTAAACTAGCGAATAACTGTTGAAGCTGGGTGGTGGGCTTGGGGGTTTATTATATTATTTTGACTATTTTTCCATGTCTGAAAATTTCCATAATAAAGAGTCTTTTAAAAAGATTTTAAAAAAAGAATATGCTTTTTATATGAATTATTTTTATAAATATTAATTTGCTTTTCTTAGCAGTTTTCATAAGTGGCAATTAATGTATAAGACGTTCTAATTATGTAATTACATTTACGTCTTGAATAATTATTTTTGTAGTGATTTTGGTTAATAAGATTTGCTCTTTTGAAATATGGAAAATTCATGAGGTTGCTAACGAGACAAGTTTGCTTGAAAGTACGTGTTGATTAGTGACCTCAAAATAAACTCTTTACTCTTCTCCATATGTAACAACTACTTCTTAGGAAGATCTGACCTTGCTCAAGGGGCTACAGATAGGGTGCATGTTGAAATTTTTAAGTTTTTGTTCGGTAAACAGTCGTATACACAATATTTAGAATTCCTTTTTTATTTAGAAACTTGGAACTTTTTATGTCATAATTTTTTTTTTAATTCAAGAATTTGACCTTGTTTTTATAGCTCTGACTCATGAAAATAATAGGTGTAATTGCAGAGTTGTGATTTCTTTTATCTTGTAAATATATACTAATACTTTTTTTCTTGTTTTGACAACTGACCTTTTAAATAAAACAGGAATGCAGTTTTCCTGCATTTTGGGAATATTTAGAATACATAATTTGAAACTTGATGAAAATGTATTCATCTGTAGTTGTACAACTTATATAAGTGTTCTTAAATTGTTCCTTTTATATAAAAGGAATCTTTTCCTTTAAGTTCTAATTAAATCTTATTGAATTTCCCTAAGAAAGGACATTCAGTTTTTTTTAAAAAGTAGATCTTATACCACACTTAATCATACAGTTGTCACAATTAGACCTAGTCTTATGTGACAGTGGATAATGATCTGTGATCACTGATAAAGCATGAAAGTAAAATAATCATTTAACTAGATAAATACATTTCTACTTTATTGGTGGCCTCTAGAACAATACCCCCTTTAAAATTCGCACCTGCCTGTCAAGTGAAAGTATCCTGAAATGACAATTTTCAAGGTTCTTCATTTTGTTATATGGTTTTTTAATACATTTTCATTTTCTAAGAAGTATCTTAAATTCATTCTAAGTAAAAACAAAAAACCCTAATTCATTCGAAACTAAGAATCCGGTAGATGAAGCCCTTCCTTTTGACATCTCACTCTCATCTCTGTGAAAAGTGTATAAAACCCCAGATTCCACTACTAAAGCATCGCTCTCCTCCTTTCAGCTTCTCTCTCCACTCTATTCAACAAAAATAGTAGGAATTGTTTCTTTTATTAATATAGTATCAGACTCATTTAATCCTCTCGTAGAAGTCCAGTTGACCCTTGAACAACATGCGTTAGAACTGCATGGGTCCACTTAAATGCAGATTTTTTTCAATAAATGCCTGTACCGTTTTTGATCCATGGTTGGGAGTCCACAGATGCAGAAGGCCAAATGTATGCATTGATCTATGCCATTTTATGTAGGAGGCTTTAGCTGATCTGTGGATTTCGGTATCCAAGGTGGTCCCACAGATGCTGAGGGACAGCTTAAATTTGGGGAGAGTCAAAGGTTAAAAACGGAGTTTTGACTGCATCGGGGGCTTGGTACCCCAACTCTACCTACACACATTGTTCAAAGGACACTGCAATTGAAGCACCAAATAATGCTAAATGCAAAAACAAAGATTAGGTGAACATATCAATTACCCAGAACAGGAAACAGTAGGAAAACATATATACCTTTCAGCTGTATGATTTTTTCCATGAGTGCCTCTTTTGTGACAGGCACAGTGGATGATGTAATGATAGGATTGATTGGGACTCTGGGCAGACAGACAAATATACATATAAATAAACCAGATAATTACAGATGACAGAAGTGTTACAAAAGCAGATTAACAGGATGATGGGAGTAATCACTGAGAAAATGCTGTTTCTGATTAAGGAAATAATTTATTTTCACTATCTTGTCAAAGTAAGAATATTCAAATATGTAGAGATTTTTTTTTTAAAGAGTTTATTTGTGCCAAGCTGATGACATGCTGGGAAGCAAGATCCCAAATGCTCCTGAGAATAACAGTTTGCAGTTTCTTTTATCCATTTGGAATTAAGGAGGAAACATAAGGAAAATTACATGAAAGTGAGAGAAAGCAAGGCTGGGAGATTTCTGTGATTGGATTACAAGATAGTTACAGAGGTGTGTGAACCTAGATGTACGAGAACATGTTTGGATAGATAGAAGATAAACCTTTCTTAGGCCTAGGGAGTGACTCCCCACCATGACCTGCTCACTTAGGAATTTAAGATCAGATCACCCTGTGAAATTCCTTTCAGTTAAATTTATTACAGAGCCCTTTTTTTGTCCACAGTCGAGATGGGGACAAAATACGATACTTGAACGGTTCATCTGGGTTCATTTCTTGGGGGTCTACCTGGGGGTTTGTTTTGCCCCTAGAAGGGTTCATGATTATTATCACTGCCACTGCTTATTCGTCAATCCACTAATATTTATTAGGCATCTGTTGTGTTTCAGACTCTGTTCTCACCCAGGAGAACAAAACTATCAGATACCTCTTATCTCAATGAGCTTGCCATTTATGTTCTACTCCTTTGGTGAAACCCACCTTGGACAGCCTGGAAGCCTCCTTCCTCTCAGAAGAAAGCCTCCAGGGAAGATGCCCTTGGGTGTAGGGCAACTCACCAGGGAACTGGCTTACTTTTGTATCCTTCATTTGGTTTGGGAAAATGAAACAGGAAGTTTTGGAATTACTCATTCCTGAGTTCAAAATTTTAGTCTATTTTCCTATTTTCCTGTATTTCAGCCCTTGGTATGTTACTTAATCTTTAACTTCCTTAGTCTCATATCTAGACTATATCTGGCAGTAATAACTTTCTTACTAGGTTGTTGGGAGGGTTAAATGATTACATTTTAAGGAATTTTATTATAATGATGACAAATAATGAGAGTTTACTCAGTTGATAGGAATCGTTGTTAATATTGGATGGAGGGGAAAACTAAGGGGTTGAAAAACTCCCAATCATCTGTCACTTTATCATGGGATCATAAGGTTTCTCGTCTTAAGAACAGACTCTGTCTTATCTGTTTTATTTTTATGGTAGCTTGCATAGCACTTCGAGCGATGCTCTTCACAGGTTAGATGGTGGTGAATGTTAATGAAACTGCTTGTGTATTCAGACCATTGATCTAGCACCGTATGTGTTGCTTGAAGGCCTTTATCTCTGTGCTAGCCACTAACGTTAGAATAATAGATCTTTTTCAGCTGATGGAATTCTGTCTCATTAAAGAGAGACTTACCTGAACACCTGATGAAATTTTCCTTTGAAGATTCTATGTCACTATGGGAAGCCATTAATAAATTTTTGTTTTTATATTTGCTTAATTTACATTTGCCTTCAGACTTTTTCTTTCATTAAAAAAATTATTTTTTGCTGTAAGACTTTGAACTTTCATAATATTCTTGAAATGTAGGAGTTGAGATCTGTTTTCAATTTCTTAAGCAAAAAATTGTAATCTGGGGAAGCTTTCTAAAAAAGAATAATGGACTATATTATTAATTTATTCTGTGAGTTTTTATTAATATCTACTATGTGGCAGGCACTTTGCTGGCTGCTGGGAATATAATAACAAGCACAATGAATGTGCTTGGTTTCATTATGCAATTGGGCAAAAATATTCAATGAATGTTTCCAGTACTATTGTTGAAAATGTGATATAATAATTGTTAGCAAGACCCTCTTTCAAGAAAAATATTATGGGTCGTTGTTGATAAAACTCAGTGAAGAAATTTGATTATGGTAAGATGAGTGTTATATGATATAGACTACATGTATACCAGTAGTTCAAAGAAAGGAGATACCATATTACTTTGAGTAATGCACTGGGTTTTTAAAGATGATTGTAATTTAGAAAAGTATCAAGAAAGATGATAACAGTGACATTAAAGATGGTTAACATTTATTGAGCACTTAGATGTTCCAGATAGTTACACACGCACACCCACACACACACCCACACCCACACACACACAATTACACACTTTGAGTTGGCATTTTCACTTTTTGAGCATTTAACTTTTTAAAATAATCTGTTACTGTGTAATTAAAACTTTGTAGGGAATATCTTCTTATGTTATCACCTCAATTATATCAGAAATATAACATGAAAATAGTAGGAGATAGTGGGAAAATAATATGACATAAACATGAACTTTTTGTTTAATTAGTATTAACATAAGGACATTCCAACTCACCAACAGTTAGTGAAGATAAAATGAATTTAAGAGAAGGAACTTTAAAAAAGCTTTTGGTAGATATTTTAATATTGTTGGCTTTTTATGTTAGATAACCCCTAGATTGCTAATTGTTCTAACTGCTGCTTCATGTTTTCATTTCTAGTTGAAAGTTTGCAGTGCTGAGTAAGGCGATTGTTACCTTTTCTATTCAAGTGTTTGTTCTCAGGGTGGTTCTCAGGGAGAAGGTGGAAATGTCCTAGATTCGACATTTGAGCTGGAGCCATCAATGGTAGACTGGTGAGGCACCTGAGATTCAGGGACAGAAATGACACATTCCAGGTCATGCAGCCACCCTGCTCACAGGGGACCCAACATGGCATACAGAGCCACATTTTCTTATTTCAATATGTTTTTCACAAAACATGACTTCTAGGTGGAAAAAAATGCAAAACGTGAGCCCTCCTCGCCTCACTTTTAAATTTTAGAAATTTAGAAATAAGCTATTTGCTTATTGTAAAAAAAAAAAAACAAACAAAAAAAACAAACCTGAGTAAATGGACTTTGATTTCTTCATTAATCTTCATCTGGGAAACCATTAAAAGGAGGTAGTAAATTAAAATTGTAGCCTTGCTTTCTTATGTTGGTGGACATAGTGAAGGAAAAACTATACCTATAGCAAGATTATACAGAAGGCTTAGACTTCGCATTATTGCCAGTGGCAAAGATTAGTTGAAGAGTAAAATAAGGAAAAGTTTATTTGTTTTTCCATTTCAGCTCAGAAAATTTCTTCCCAGTTAATACTGTGTTTGTTTTCAGCTTCCCCAGCTTTTATTTCGAAGTTCAAAGCCCACTAACTGCCCGAGCCCTATATTTATAGCATCTCTTCTGTGGCCATTCGAGTCAAACATGCTGTTACCTTTGACATCATCTTTGGAATTCTGTGTTGTTCAGCACCACTCGTCTGTTTAGAGAGTCCGACCTTGTTGATGGCCTTGTCTCGATTCTGCCTGAACACATGCTTCTCAGTTCTTTAATAATTTAGTTGTTTCATTACAGTTCTTATTTTTTCTCCACATCTCAGTCAGACCTGTTAAAATACTGAAATTTGAGAAAAATATAGATTGAAACATTTGAATTAGTTTAGTTTTTGAGTAAAAAGAGAGTAGCGAAGTAGAGGGCAGAAGATAATAACATCCACCGGTACTCGATAGAAAGGGCCGGATTTGCAAGCATGCTCTTCAGCTAGCAGTGGGAGTGTCAACTTCTAGGTACTCAGCCTGTTGGGTAGATGTCACCAGATACATGATAGGCAGTGCTGGCTGTGATAACATATACCCAGAACTTGCATGGTAAAAACACTAACGCTTTTCAGCCTCTACTACAATGTGAGGAATGTAGCTCAGTGAGAAACAAGAATCCAGTCCTCATAAGAGTAAATTAGCAGTGAATTTGTAATAAATTTGCAGTGTATCTGTTGATGACTGTGCTTTTCTTGCATGAAAGGTTCTGTAAGACTCTTTCAGGGCTCTATATTTTCTAACAGTCTGAACATTCTTTGAATATTAATTTTCCATATTTAGACATGAATTAGAGGAGAAATATAAAGCAAGATGTAAGATTTCATTGATTACACATTGAAATGATTGATTTTGTTGTTATTTTGAGCTGTATCTAACACTTGCTCTCTGAACTCACGTTAAATCTTTTCCTGCAGCTAGAAGTTGTTTTACATGTGCATTCCCCAAGGGGCCAAATCTGCCTTAGACTGAAGAGCCTGGTCTACAAGCCTTTGAGACTTGAGGCACATCAGAATCCTTATCATTCCGGATGAGAGTTCTGATACTGACTGCCCCCCCTCTTCTGTGTACATATCCTGATAATTCTACTTGGTAAACGTAGATCCTGATCGTCAAGTGATCATCTAAAAGGCCATTTAACTCTCATCTTTCAGGCCATAATCAGAAAATGTAGCTTATTTTTTTCTACCATCTTTGAAAAACTACTCCAACCAAGGTATAGTTACCTGGGTGAGCATATGGTCATCTACTTTATTTAAATTTTTACTTCCTAAATCCTCACCTCTATAGACTTGTAAAAAAAATTTCAACATTCCATTTTTGAAAGTTATTCTCGTAAGTCTGTCCTCTCATACATGATAGCCACTACCAAGCGTGGCTGTTGAGCACTTGAAAAGTGACCGAATCGAGATGTGCTGTAAGTATAAACTACACACCGGATTTCAAAGATTTAGTGTAACAAAAAATATAAAATATCTTCTTAACAGTTTTCATATTGATCACGTATTGGAATGATACCATTTTGGATATATTGTGCTAAATAAAAGATATTATTAAAATTCATTTTATCTCTTTCTTTTTACCTTTTTAATTTGGCAGTTTAAAATCACAAATGCGGTTTTGCAATGTATTTCTTTTGGGTAGAGCTGCTTTAAAATAGGAAAGCATGAAAAATGTTTCAAAATGGTTTTGGAAGCCTGGACTCTTTGATTTATTTACAGATTTGCAAGATTACTCCAGAGCAGTATAATTTTAAAACTTAGAGCTACATCTTGATCAATAGTTCGCTTCTTTGTAAAGCAAGTGAAAGCCTTAATATTGCATATGGGATGGATATGACATTTGCAAATGGACAAACTACAAACAATAGCAGTGCCTTTATTGCCATCCTGATTATCTTCGCAGTGTAGGTTGAGACTAATGTATAACATGGAAAATGCTTTGGTGGAAATTTTAGTCTTAATTTATTACTTTAATATTGTGATTATTGACAGAACTAGTACTGTATTGGGTTTTGCTTTGGTTCTGTGTTATGCTTTGATGAGTTTCCAGACATCAAAGTATATCAGAGAGTTTTCTACTTGTGAGTTTTACATACCTCATTTGTTTATAGGAGAGCAACCATGGTAGTTAATTAGCTTGCTTCTTTTTTAATTGCCATTTCCTAATGTGTCACACAATTGAGGAAAGAAAAATACTAATTTGATAAAGATGTGTGACATATTTTTAGTTAACTGAACTCTTTTTAAAATTAGAAGGCTGCAGTAAAGGATATAAAAACTGGAAACAATACTTGTATGAGATAAATTATTGAAAATGGAATTTTTAAAGCTAGTACTTTTATTACTTTCAGAAATGGTTTACTGATTAAGGCAGTGGCTCTCAGGCAGCATGGCTCAGGAGAATGTGTGGTTTCAGAAATAAAAGATGGAAAGAACATGGTGATGCCTTTTGCTTAAGCACCTAGGGACAATTTTCTGTAATATCTGGCACAGCTGTGTAGGGTAGACGGGAGTCAGGTTACTGACAATAACTGATGTAATAAGACATGGTGATCTGGGTATATTATTTCAGGGCACCAAGATGCAAACCAGTTGGAAAAAATAAAAATAGCTGAGTTTCTATAGATACAGTGCAAACATGGTAAAGGTGGTAAAATAAGATATAAGCACTATGGATATAACCAGCATAGGAACTAAAAATACATGTGTTGAAAAAGATTTGGTGGGACTGGGCTAGGACTTGATTTTCATTATGAGCAAGGCGCATGTATCATTCAATTTGCCATTTTTCTGCATTTTATTAATATGTTTATTTCAGTCTTGGGCAATGTTTCTTAAAATGTGGTTCCAAGTTCAGCTGCATCAGAATTATTGAGAACTTGAATCTCAGTGGAATCTTGAGAACATTGAAGTGTGAGAACCTCTGTAAGGTGTGTCAGAATACATTTGGTGAAAATTTTCTTGACGTGTAAAGTATTTCAGCAGTAACTGAAATGAACGTGCACAATAAGCTCATGGGGACTGGTGTAATATACAACTCCAGTCAGCCCTGAACAGCGTAATACTGGGATTTACAATGTACTTTTTGATAGTGGCGATTGGGGACCAGCTATTTCTGTTGGTACTCCATTTCACTACTTTTGAGGCTAAGCAAGTCTTAGTATTTTATAGTTGTAACATCGTGAGCGACACATAGGAAATTAACCCTAAACAAAGTATTCTTTTTCCTGGGGTGGTGGTCTCTTGTGATCACATCGAGGATGGAATCCTTGTTTTAGCCAGATTATGTATTCTACAAGGAAAACACCATATCCACTGCTTCAGTTATGATATTTCGACTGCACCTGGACTCAAACAGGCTTAAATAAAAAGGACATTTATTATCAGATGAGTGAAAGACCAGAGCTTGCAGTAAGCTGTAGTCAGGACATAAATCAGGGACTAAGTGTGGTCATCAAGGAACCTGGTTTATATAGGCTTCATCCTAAGGCTGGTTATCCTCTTATTTTCAAGATGGCTGCCAGTGACACCCTCACTTTGCATGTTTCCTTGTTTAGATTCAAGAGAAAGAGTGAGAGGAAATCTGTCATCTAAACCAGGAATTGTTTTTTTCCTTCATTCCGATTGGGTCAATTTGAAGCTAGGGACGGGCCATTTTACTCTAATTCTTGGAAGAAGGAGAAGTGGATACATGAAAATGTGAAACAAGTAATGCAAATTTTATACTTAGACAAAATGTGTGATAATCATATATAATACTTGAGCACTTACTATATGTCGAGCATTGTTCTAAATAGTTTTTATATATTAACTCATTGAATACTCATCTTACTAGATTAAATTCTATTGTTATCCCATTCTGATTTTTATAGATTAGAAAACTGGAATATAGGTTAAGTGACTTGTCTGAGGTAACATAAATAGAAAGTGGCAGAGGAACATTTGAACTATTAGTCTGGTTCCAAGCTAACTCCTGCCTGCTACAGTATGACCGACACAGTAAGTGCTTGGTGATATTGGTCAACTTGAATAAGCATGGTCTTTGAGAGGTGAGTTCCTGAATTCATAGTGTTCCTGAATTAAAGTTATTGTTATAAATATTTAGCTCATTGATGGTCGTAACAGCTTGCTTATATAGGTATTATATTAATTTCAAATTGAAGTAGAGTGCTTGTTCAAACTAGAGGTAATAATGTGATAATAATAATAAAGAGATAATAATAATGGTAAATCAACTTACATTGCAATTATAGATCTGTTTGAGTGAACTTATATTTATGGTTTCGTCATTATCTAGAAAGGTGACTATTTTAAATTTCCAAAACCCATGCATTCATTTTTTCCTTTTTTACATTCACTAAGCAAAATATCCATTTATTCATCTAGCACACGTATATCTGCTACATATGGCTCTCCAGGTAAGGGTAAATAAAAACACTATCTTTGCTTTTTAAAGAAATTCATGGTCTGGTTAAAGAAAACAAACACAGCTGTAATATAGAGTAATAATTACTGAAATAGAAGAATGGAGAAGCTAGCATAAAGAGGCAAGGTCTACAGGTTGTTGAGAAATGGCAAGAGTTTGGGGAGGTTTTTAGAGGAAAAACGTCGTGAAAGGTGAAGTGGATAGACCAACCCAGTCAGAAGGGCTAGACAAAAACATTTCACGAAGAGTGAAGAGCATTTGCAAAGGCACTGAGAACCGAAGTGCCTACATGTTTGGGTAATAAAAGTAAAGTGCTTTATTATAATAAGTTCTAAAAAAAGATGAGGAGGAAGGTGGTAGGAGGAATGTCTGAATTTTTAGGATTTGTTGAATTTTAAATCTTTAAGACCTATTTGTTTGTCATTTGGGCCAGAAAAATATTTTAACCTTAAACATCTTGATTTTTAGTTTAGATTTAGAAACTTGTTAATTCAAGACCCCTGTTATTTAATATAACAGATAATTTTCAGATTATTAGTCACATTGCAGTGTCCTCCCTGTGTACAGACAAAATAATTCTTTAATACTGGATGTGTTTCAAAGTACTGAAGGAGTGTGCTATTTGAAGAAAAATCATTAATGAATCATTTTGTATTCAAAATGAAGGCCCTGTATTATATAGTTTAAACACATTTTTTTAAGTATAGCATATGAGAAATATATCTTTTGCATAAAGCATGCTATATATCTACTTTTAAAGCATTGGCTTACCTTATATTGATTTTATTGCAGTGGAATTATCATATTTCACTATTATATGGTTGCTTCAAATTAGTATAGATACTAATTTTATTAAGCATCTTTATACGTCTATGTATTTGAACTAAATTCTCTTTGGGATACATTTTAAAAGTGGAATTGTTGGACTAAGGTAGCCTCATGCTCAACGATTGCTTTGTAATCTTGACAGAAATAGATGAAAGTCACCATTTCCCCCATTCTTGCTAGTAATTGATGTTACATTTTAAAATATGTACCAATATTATGGTGTTAAATCATATCCCCTTTAATTTGTGTTTAATTTGTGTTTACTAATTTTAGTGATTAAGATCAGGGTTTTGAGTCCAAAAGTTTATTTTTGAATCCAGGCTCTTCGTGATCTTGAATAGTTACTTATCTCTACTATTTCTAAATAACAATAATAACTTGATATAATAAACAAACACAAATATTTAACTCAGAGCTCAGAACTGTATCCACAATACATGGAAGCAATAATAATAGTATTATTAATAATAATAATAAGAGAAAGAACCAACAGTTTTCATCTTGTTAAATACCTTACACTTTCAGAGTGCTTTTACTTAAAACTTGGCTAATCTGATCATTTCCTAATTCATATTTTAATAGTCCATTGTGATGCCTGTAACATAGAGTGATTTCTGCAATTTTCATATACTGGTACACACATATGCTGCTTGTGAAATCACTTCTCAAGGGTTTTTATAATTTACCTCAAAATCTGTATTGCCATCATTTTTATTGGGCAGTCTTATCCAAGTGTTAGATTTCCATATATTTATGTAGTTCACTAAATCAGTGTGTTCTTTCTAAACCTATATAAAATTTTTATGCACATTTGTAAGAGCATTTATTAATTTAATAAATCAGACACTTTTCAGTCATGCATCAGTGTAAATTGTTGTTTATATATTGTTTAAGAGTAATTCTTTAGACAGGGTATATAATTCATTCAATTAACACAAATATATGATCAGTCAGTATTTACCTCCCATGGTCCAAATCCTGAAGGAAAAAAACTTTCTTTAATACATAGTAGTTAGAATTGTTGCTAATTTGATTTTTCTCCTAGGGTGTTTATGTATTTCCCAGACCTTGTAAATTTAGATTTTTTAATACTCATTTCACAGTGACAATTAATTAGACTTGACAGCTGCTTATTCTTTTTTTTCCCCCAAAACAATAGGCAAATTCTGAAGTTTTGATCGAAATTCTTAGGTCAGTAAAACTAACCTCCTAATGTCTGCATATAAAATACTCGAATGATTTTAAGGCTTAACCTTTGGAAGTTATTCTGAAGACATGGACGTGTTCTGCTGCTTTTTAGAGGACAGTAGCCAAGTGTTAGAGACCATACTTACCACTTGCCAAGATTGTCTTTTGAAGCTTGACTATATTGACTGCTTTTTATGGATTTGAATGAATGCCAGTATTATTCTGCTTCTGTTGCTCTCATCTCTTGTTATCAGTGGGGAGTTTTTTTTTTTAAATTTAACCTATATTGATTGAAGTAAATATATTTATATATATATAATTACAAACTTAGTATGAGCTTATATCAACTGTATTTACCATATTTTAATATGCTTAAACTGCTTTTTATTGACAATTTTAGACAGTTTCTATTGATTGCCTGTTATATTAGTGTTTAACTCATATTTCCTTAGTCCACAATCTCTCAATATGGCCATTTCACAATTTTTTGTTGCATCAATAATTGTTACATTTGCAGCACCTATACTATTTTAACTCTTGTATTTTTTCCTTATATATATATTTTTTTTCAGTTCTTTTAGAACTTTTGTTATGGCTCTCAATAATTTTCCCAAATGGTCAAACACATCAAATAAATGATCAGGAACTCATCTCTACCCACCCCTTGCCCATCCTAGAGACCTCTCTGAACCCCCCCTCCCCCCCCTTTTTTTCTTGAGTCTGAACCATATTTTCGGTAGATCTGATGCACATGTGTTATTCTTCGCCCTAGCCCTGTGTTGTGTCCTGTTTCCTGGATGCCATACTTTCCTTGTTTAATTGAAACATATACTCTTTTAGCTGCCAAAGAAAAGTTGTGTCGGAGGTCATTTTTTGGAGTCTGAGCATATCGTAAATATCTTTATTTGGTCTACATTCTAAATGACAGATTGACAAGGTATGGAATTCTGGGTTAGAGCTCATTGATCATCATTTCGAAGGCATTGCTCAATATTATTGTATCTAGTGCTGTTCAGTTATCTGAGTACTATTCTGATTCCAATTCCTTTCTGTGTCTTTGTATCTCTCCGGAAGCTTTTCAGAGCTTTCTTTAACCTTAAAGTTTTGAAATTTCATGATGACGTGGCTTGGTGTGGACTTTTTTTTTTAAGCCTCTTAGATTTAGCATTCACAGCAAAGCCTTTTAGTGTAGATGCGGATGCTCCTGTCCTTCTAGGAAATTATTTTATACCTCTGACAATATTTTGTCACCTCCTTTTAACTTGTTTATTTATTTATTTTTTAGGTGAGGCAATCCTTGGTTGACGTCACAGATTGCAAGGACCTTGTCAGTTTACAATCCCTTATTTTTTTATTTTTTGCCCCTACAGCACCTGGTCTTCATAGGTGGTCTCCCATCCAACTACTAACCAGTACTGCCCCTGCTTAGCTTCCGAGACCAAACGGGATCGGGCCTGTTCAGGGTAGCATGGCTGTAGATTTCCTTTAACTTTTTTTTTGAATCTACTGTTGAATTTCCTATAATGATCTATGTTTCTTTTTTTTTTATTTTTATTTTTTCCATGTCTTTCTGAAGATTTCCTCAGTTTTTTCATTCAAACTTTGGTTGAATTTTTAATTGCCAGTATAATATTTTTAATTTTCTAGGGTTTGCTCTTAATGAAAAAAAATTTTTTTCCCTTAATATTTTCCTTTTGAAAATACTTTTTCAAATCATTTCGTTATTATGTACTTGATATTTTCTGGCAATCTGTATCAATTTAAGTTTCTTCTTTCATTGTTTCTGTTTTCTCCAAGTTCTCTTTTTTCTTTGTTTTGGTCTCCTTACATTCATGTTGGAGGCTTTTCACACATGTCTAGTCATCTTTCACTGCTTCTTTGCATGAAAGAGTAAGGCAGTGGGTAAAATATAGTGATAATATATGTAACCATTATGGTAGAAGGCAGTAATCAGTGCAGTAGCTACAAGATTTTAAGGACTGTTTCATCTCAGGACTCATCCAGAAATTTACTTCTCCCACAAAATATACCTGGTGTCATTAAACCCTACTACTGTTGCAAAAATTAAAAGAGAGAAAGGGAAAAAATAGAAGAGATCAAGAGACCAAAAGATATGGGTCAATAAGGGTGTGTGTACCAGTGTATATGCAGGAGTGAGGGTAGAAGAGAAAGGGGGGCGGGAGAGAGAGAGAGAGAGAGAGAGAGAGAGAGAGAGAGAGAGAGAGAGAGAGAGAGAGAGAGAATATATTTTAGGATGTTGAGATGTTGAGAGTGGAGGTAGGTGGTGAATAAATGAAAATGAGAATATATATTCCAAGATGTTTGTGAAATGAACTTAATGACCTTTCAATAAAGGGAAGCTTTGTGCAGATTTTGGCTAGGAAAAAAATGGCAAAGAAGGAAAATTCACATTAATAATTTTCTGTGGTTAATTATTATGTTTTTTATTTCATTACATCATTATTCCTGAAATAGTCTTTTCTAAGTTATTTAAAGGTGATAAAATGAACACCTTCCATCAGCTCATTACTCATATACACATTTCTGCTACTGTTATAAAAGAGAGATCCATTTACATGGCTGGTTCAGCGTGAAGTATAAATTGAATGTTTTTTGTAATGACATGGAATTTTTTTGTTTGTAATTTCGTTACTTAGATTCTACTTCTGATTTTTATCTCTATTTTGGGATGATTTGTGAGGCAATTATTGCTGTTGCCTTAGAACTTTGTCAGTAATAGTATAGAGGAGTACTCACATGCTTCTTATTTATATCCTTTTTAGAAGGAAATCTTTCTATTTAAAAGAATCGGAGATACAAATGAGTTCAACACCCAGTGGTACCCAGATCTCACTGAGTTCTGTTAATTCTCATTCCTAGTTTACTCCTTTGTTAATGGAAGGAACCTTTTTAGAGAAAGATAAGGAATAGCTTCTGTGTGTGTGTGTGTGTGTGTGTGTGTGTGTGCGTGTGTGTGTGTGCGCGCGTGAGTGCGTGTAGTACCATGTACACACGCACATTCCTTCACATTGCAGATTTTCTTGGATTTCATCTTCCTTTTTCAGAGTGCCAGTATTTAAGTGTGTCAGAGTTAGCAGCGTAACTCTGCTATTGACTTTTTAAAAATAAGGTAATTGTGTTGCCATGCCTGCATCCTATATATTTGATTAAATATCTGGCTTGAACGACTTAACCTAGACTTGGTGTATCCATCTCTATCTCTGTTTCTGTCTCTACATAATATGTTTGTGCACACACATACAAAGTTGTATATCTTTGTATGGGTGTAAGTGTATACTCAGATATACATTTGAATGCTTTCCTACCCTCAGTATGTTTAATACTACCTTTGAGAAAGTGAATTGTTTGTTGTTACTGGTCATCTGTAAAACAGCATCTTGATTACTGCTCTAATAAACACAGCTATCTAATTATGAACCTTTCCTCCCTCATCCTACCTCCTCAGAGCTGAGCAATTTGGCCTATTATAGAGCTATCTCTTCTAACCTTTGTTTCAAATGTTTTTCCTATCATACATCCAGATTTTTTTTTTTTTTTTTTTTTAGTACAAAGAGAGAAAACCATGAATGAAAATGAGTGTATTCTCTCCAAGTTAAGGGTTAAAAGCGAATTAGTTTAATCAATTATGTGCCTTGTCCCTCTTTCCTATCTCCCTCCCCCGCACCCTCACCCCACACCAGCCCCCACCCTCTGGTTGATCCAGGGCTGGCTGTGGGACCCACATCTGGCCTTTGAGATGTGAGGACTTTGCTGCTGTGAGGCTTCTGGAACTGACTCCCATGCTCTTCAGAAGGAAATGCACAGGAGGCCTCTTCTGCTTCAGACATTCTCATGTGGATATGATGTTGGAACTGCACCAGTTATCCTGTGGGCCACACAGGAAGTTACCCAAAGAGAAAACTGATATGCTGAGAGACAGCCAATACTTCAGTCCTTGATGACACTGTTGAGCTGCTGAGTTAAACAATTAAACAATCATGCAGGTCCCCCTCACCTCCCCATGTATACTGACGCATTTCTGTGCTTTTTCTCATCGAAGACAATCAAGGCCCTGTTTCTAAAGTCAATTCAGTTTGGGTTTTTGACATTTGCAGCCAGAAGCGTTATTGATGAAACACGTCATTGCTTTGCCTTTTATTTCCATTTCCCCTGGTGATTATTAACACCTGTTAAACCTCTTTTTGCTTTTAAGGAGGAAATCGTAGGCCAGGTTATTTTGTCTACTATTACTGGGATAATGATAAACATTGAGAGAAACAAAACTCTAAAGGATTTTTCTGTAAAATTGATTTACCTTCGTCCCAAAGGATCTCATTACTTCCTTCATCTCTGACAAATATTTATGGAACAATATGCTTTTCTTTTTCAGTTTATAAAGGAATAACTTTTATTAATATTCACTTTATTCAAGATGGTTTGAAATAAATTGCAAAATAGAATGGCAGAAACTAAATTATCTTAGGTCCAAAATAATAAGAACAAATAGTGTTTGCTGACCTTTGGCTATTGTAGACTTCTTCCAGAGATATATATTCAGAAACATATTTGGCTTTTATTTAAAAAAAAAACAAAACTTTTGGAAAGGGTCTCCTCCATAATGAATATATATATACTAGTTTGTAAGGCATCTATAAAACAACAACATGAATTGTTCATGTTTTTCATAATTTGATTACTGTACTAGTGATTACAGGAAAAAAAGGAACATTTTAGAATATCCAAATTTATGTTGATTTTACATTAACCTAAGGAGCTATTGTATTACAAGAATGGTAGCAGTCGTTAAAGATTCATGTCCACACAGCTTGCCAGGTTTTTAAATTATTCTACTCTATTATTTCTCCACTTAATTTATTCAATAAGCACTGACGACCTGGCTCTACAGGCCGCCCAGAATATAGAAAAGGCCCTGTCCTCATGGAACATCCTGGTCAGGGGACAGATAAAGACACAGACAGAGTATATTCTGATGTTATGGTGATGGTACGGGTAAGTGCAGGGAGCTGTGGGAGCATATAGGATGGGAACCAAATACAGATCTGCTGGGGAGGAGAAGGAAAAAGATATTCTGGTATAAGGAATATTTAAAATAGGAAAATAGGAGACACAGAAAATGTTTTTTGGAAACGTTCTAATGCTTATAGTCAGCTTGATCTTTTTCATATTTTTATGTTCGTGGCATGAGATTTATGTCATAAGCTCAATGCATAAATCTAATAGTAATAACTGGGATTTATTAATGTTGACCAGGGTGGTTAAGAGGGCGAACTTCCGTCGAGTACTTGCGGTGTGACTTGAGGCATAGTAATTGCGCTGTATTTTGTTCATCTATAAAATGGGGATGATAGGAATCTGTATGTTAGAGAGCTGTTATGAGATTTCAGTGTGTAGATTTAGAAGAGTGCTTGGCACATGCTGAGTGCTCGACAAACATGAGTTGTCGTTGTTGTTGCTGTTGGGATGATCTCATCTAATCTTTTCAGTAATCTGACAAGATAATGTGATAGACAGAATAATGGATACCAGGATGTCCGCACCCTAATTTCAGAACCTGTGAATATGTTTCCTTACATGACAAAAAGAAATTTGCAGATATATTATATTATTATAGATACTATTCCTATTTTACAAATGTAGCAATGAGCTCTGGGAGGTTGCCGTCTGCAGTCGCCCTGGTTTTGGCCTCCCTCCAGTTTCCTCTGCTTGCAAGTCTTGATCCCCGTACAAAGTCTTAAACTGGCAGATTGCCTCTCTTCTCCTTGAGATACATTTTTGCAGGTAGCCCACCACTAGCCCACTCCCTCCGTTAAATCACTTAACACTTTTCTAGCCCTTTCTCTCTTTTCAAAAGTTTTAGAAATCTCCTTTCCACTGACAGCTCTCCCATTCCTCCTGTCTTTGTGAATTTATGCCTCCCCTCTCCCCCACAGAAATCAGTGGTCAGCCAGCCATCCTCAGTGCAAGCAGCATATTAATTTTTGACCCATGGCAGTACCTCCTCTCACTCTCATACCCTCAGAAGACTGCAAACAGTAGCATAAATTCAGCCAAGATGACCGCAGTAAAAAAAAGTCTCACGTGGCCTTTATGAAAACACCCACAGTTTTTGTACTCCTGAATAATTCTTTCCATACAGTCTTAATGGTAGCGCAGTGGGTATGAGGCAAAATGTTCCTACACACCCTGCCAAAATATTCATAATGGATAAATTTCATGTTTTGGACAAATTTCTGTGTATTCACTTATTTTCTTACGCATTTTCTAGGAATTTACTCATACTTTCATGAACTCTTTCTCCATATTGGGGGAGGAAAGGAAATTGCAGTGCATGCTTTTCTGAGTATGTGTGTCTGAGAGGCCTGGTGTTCTTAAAGACCTTTTATGAAAAGGAAATACTGCAAATAAAGATTACCAAAATTGGTTATTTAAAAGCAAAAGACAATCTGATTAATCAAAATTTTGAAATGTTCATTTCTGAACACTCAGACTACCACATTACAGAAAATATTAAATTTTATTTAATGTTAATTAAGAGAATATTTTTAAAAAACCAGTGTTTAAATATATAATACATAGAATATTTACCTTTTATATTAGCAAATTCTCATTCTTAGAAATTTTAACTGTCAGGTCTTTACAGAACAGATATGTCCAGAGCTGCTTTCTCATTCTCTTGTAATGTACAAGAATAATTCAAACATTTTTTCATCTGTTATATAAAGATGAACACTATAGTAGATCTTTATATTAAGTTTTCTGTTCTCAGCTTTCTAACTGTAATTCCATTCTCTTTTTATTTTCACCTGTGCAAGTACATCTGAATGAATGAAGCTGACATTGTAGTACTAAATTTTAAAATAAATCTTAAATTTATTATGCTTTATAAAATGAGTAATTATTTCCAGAACTTTGTTGTGCTTCAGAATGATCATATTAGAATCTTGTTTCCACACGGAGGCTGAGAATTGCTAACCTAGAGCTTTCTGTGAAGAAAGGAAGAAGCTGGTATTTTTATATTAGAATTTCGTTAAAATGCAAAAGAAGACAACTTGGTGATGTGGCACAAAGCTTTACAAGTAAGACAATAATGATTTGATATGAGGCAGTTCTGAATTAATAGATGTAACAGTACAGTGAATACCGTACTTTCTTACTTACTCATCAAAGGTCTGGATGATAAATGAGCTAATGCCTATGTAACACTAAGATTCTGTTAGAAAGAATTTAGTAAAATATGTAGTGTCTTGTTACTAGTGAATGTGTATTTGAATAAACATACTGTAAGTTTAGTGTATTTTTTGTATTCCATTCATTAATTTATTCAACAAATGGAGATTACACATCTGTTATGTTCCAGGCACTGTTCTCGGTGCTGTGTTAATAACTGTGAGTAAGGCAAGGTAAGCAGGAGAAGATCACGTCGGGCATTTTAAGAAGTTTGGATTTTATTCTAACTGCAGTGGAGGCCATTGTATTTTAATAAGGAAAATTACATAATTTGTAAATATGTAATAAGTTATATAATTAATAAAGAGATCACTCTGGCTTCTCTGCATGTAATGGATTATTTGGAGAAACAGAAGGAATTGGAAAACTGGGCAGAGTCCTTAAAGTAGATCAGGGGAAAAGTGATGGTGGCTTGCCTTGGGGTTAAGGAAGAAGAAATGCAGAGCAGTGCATAGCTTCAGAAAGTGGTGTCAGTAAGATGTATGCAATAGGTAGATGAGGAGGAGGGCAGGTGTGGGAAGGAAGAATTAATCTTGGTTCTAGTTTTTGGCCTGAGCAAGAATTTAGGTGGTAAAAATAGAGAAGTCTGGGGAAAAATAGAGTTTGGGGTGCGGTAGGGAATCAACACTTATATTAAATAGGAAGTTAGATTTCCAGTCTGGAGTTGAAGTGTGAGGTCAGGGGAGAAAGGATGGATTTGAGGTTCACTGAAACAGAGGTGACATTTTAAGCTGGGAGTAGATGATGGAACATCTATGCAGATAGAGAAGAGAAAGGATTGGTTGCAGAACTGAGCTCTGGGACATTCATAATTTATAAGTCAAGCAGGAAGATGTATTCAGCTATTGAAAATATGGAGGGACCATGGACATAGAAACTAAGGGGATGCTGTCTTGGAACCCAAGAAAAGAAAGAGTTACAGGAAAGAGAATATTGTTAACTGTCCAGTTCTAATGAGATTTCAGCTATAAAAGGGAGAGAAAAGTGACGATTGGGTTGGGGGTCATGGAGGTTGTTCAACCGAATTTGATTTAGTTAAAGTGAAAATGGAAGCTAAGAAGATAGTAATAGTGAGTATAGGCAACTCTTTAAAGAAATGTTCACATGAAGTGGAACAGAAATGGTAGCTCAGAAAAATTATATTAGAGTATGTTTGGAGGTTGATAGAAATGATTCAAGAGGCAGGAAGAATTTAATGGTAACAACTAGGCTAATTTTACAGTGTTGAGAAATTGAGGTTATAATTGTCAAGAGGCAGGTAAAATTCATATTAAAAACTGGGAATTTAACTCTAAGAATTTTGATAGAACAGTGAATCTTTGCACACCAGATTTTGAAAGTGATGCACAAGTAAATGGACCTTTATGACTTTTTTCTCTCAACGACAGAATCTTGTATAATGTCTTCTTGATAAAAATCATAAACATGTTATTGAATAAATAGGAAGTGGTTTTAAAACCATGGAGAAACCTTATATATAGTTTTTATGTCTGAAGAGGAATTTGCAGAGAATATTTGTTAGTATTTTAGTCCTTTGTTGTAGGTTTTAAGAACCGTATTAAAATATATGTCCTTCATCCTTCTCAGAAGTTAAGTAGTTTAAAAGATAAAGAGGGAAATTATTTTTAAAAAATTTCCCAGGACCCCTGGAGAAGATATACTCCTTGGAAGCAAAACATGCAGTATATCTTTAGAAATGACTTTCATCATGAAAAGTCAAAATCTACTCCAAATCTGTTGTATGCAAGTATTGAACTTTTAACAGACTTAACAGAACCTGTAGTGTCTTGTCAGGCATAATTGTTATAAATCGTAAAATGCTCAGGCAAAATTATTTGAAAATATTTGACATGTTTCTATCCTTGTTATGAATTCCATCAATAGGAATATATTGTCATTAGTGGAGAACCTTTCGAAAATAATGTTTAGAGAATCTTCCTTTCATTGCTTCAAAAGTGTACTTTGCATCGTTTACATTATAAGAGACAGTTCATAATTCACTGCCAAGGTCTAACTCAAGCAGCAGTTAGCATTGTGGGATCTAGACCATGTATCAGGGAAGTGGTGTGTTTGGAGCCCTTCTTATCTCCTCTCGTGTGTGCTCAGCTTTTCAGGCTCTAGTGTCTTCATATAGCAATTTGGCTGCAATTCACAAACAGCCAGTAATAATATTGACTTATAGGAGAAGTTTTTTTTTTTTTCCCTCCAGTAGGTCTTTCAGGGCAGGTCTGATCACTGCTCAGGGACAGTTTATCCCTTCCTTATGCACCGGGGTGCTATCCCTACTCCCGACAAGAAGGAAAAATGGAAAAGGAGGCAAAGGGACATTTTGTCTGTACCATATTGACCAGAATGTTATCATATCATAATTTTGGATGCAGATGTAGCATTAGGCTTAATGCTACCTGATAGATGGTTTATTGGAACATGAACATTGATTGGCCAGCTCTTTAAGAAACGTTAAGCTAGTTGTGGCTCGTGTCCACACATTCAGAAAGTTATCTCAGAGTACAGAACTGACATTCCTGAGAGAGAGAACATTCAATTCACTGAATCCTCCACCCATTTTCTCTGAATTCCAAAAACCAAGTAGCTGTGACATTTTAAATGGTGTGTTGTGTTGTTCCTGCCTTCCATTGTCTGTGGTTGATTTGTTCAGATTGGTGGCCTAGAGTTGAAATAGCGTGTACTATGGGAATGAATTGATAATATTCTGACACTGAACTGATATCCTTATCCTGTAACTTTTAAGACTTTTTTTTTTGGTAGCACAATAATGTCTTATTTAGCCAGAAAGTAAGTGAATTCATAGAAAAGTTTTCTCCTTAGTGAAAAAAAAAAGTTCGTTTTGATTGGTTGGCAAGAAATCATGCCATCGTATGGAATATGTAATGTTTTAAAAAACTAAAGCTGTATTCTGATTTTTGTCTTTTTTTTAGGCAGTTGTAATATACTTTTCTTTTTTCTGTATATTGGGTTTTGTGTGTATCTATATCATTCTCTAAAAAATTTTATAGCTTTTTAAGCAGCATTAAGAGACATGAGTAAGTAGGTGAATCACATTTTATTTTTCATACCCAAGCTGTTTCCTTTTTCATTGTGTCCAATTAAAATATGTTAGTTTTCATAGTAAATGTTTCAGTGTAATATTTGAAGAATGAGGGGCAGCTGGATTGGACAGTTGCTTTTTTTGTGGACATTTTTGGGATTACTAAAATATGCTTTAAAATTACCTATATTTGTTTTTCTCTGCCATTAATTTCTATTTAAAGGCACTGCCACTGAAAATTGAAGTTCTATACTTCACAAAAGTTTCAAAGTAATTCAATTTTACAGTAAACTAAATGTATTAATAATGTTAAAAAATGCTGTGGTACAGACTTCTGTGTGTTCACCAAATACTTTTTTCCTGGACACACAGCTGGATTACATTTCTCAGCCTCCCTGGCTCTTGGGTTTGCTCATGCACTTGAGTTCCAGGGTATGGAGTATAGGTGGAAATGATGTATGCCATTTCAAGGCGTTGCCCACGAAACTCTTCTCCATGACCTCCATGGTCTGTTTCCTGCACATCATGACTGAATGCAGGGAAGGTTGTAGCCTTAACAGATGGTCAGGCACACTAGTCAATAAACGAGAGGCCCTCAGTGATTGCGTGGAGCAGGGTCTCCCTCTCTTCTCCATATGCTGTGTTATGGATGAGAAGTCAACTTCTAAAGTCTCGTGTATTGATACCAAACAGTATATGCTTCTGTCTTTTTTGGACCGTGGACTCCAGCTGTTTACTCTGGAGGAAATGGGATTTAGTGAATACAAGATATTTGTCTTTGACAGATAATTTGCCAAAATTTTCAAGCATGGCTGTTTTGTTGGCCTAACATAAAGATTCTATCTCATTTTACCCCAGATCTTTTCTAATTCTGCAAAGTGATGTGAATTGTATACTCACTAGGAATGTTTAGGACAGTCCAACATCAAGAAGGCACTTCAGTTTGCCCTAAATCATGAAAATTTCTGCAGTAGGTAATTAACATTGGTAATTGTATTGTTTTATTGCCAGCTTACTGGAATGATCTGTAATGTGGCTTGGCAACAGTCAACAGCTATCGGAAGCCATTTGAAATAACTTACTCATTAGAGATAAGTTATTAATTCTTGCTCAGCTTTTTCACATGAATGTTAAAAGTATTTTCGCCTCTTAAATTTGGTAATAGCTTTTCCTCTACACGCAAGTATTGCTAATAAGCTAAAAATACCTTTCCCTTGAGAATCAACTTTTGGATGCCTTTAATGGATAATATTTTTTTTAATGCATTTGTTGCTCAGATGGCTGTTTTAGTGTTATATTTATTTTAAAAACTTACTTCATAGTCCTGGAGTGAAGTCCTCTCTTTCCTTTTTCAGGAAACAATGGGAAGCTATTAAATCTCTTCTTGCCCAGTTGTTTAATTCAGTGTATTCTCTATTAGGAATAGATTGTACTCTCTCACTTTCTAGATCAAATAGTTGCCTTCTCAAGATTTTGGTGGTGATGATGGCAATTATAATATTAATATGATTAAGTGTCAGGATATCAAAGGCCAGGGGCCTTTCTTTTCTGAAAGAAGTGCATGTGTGTTCTTGGCTGATTAATATTTAATTTCGTTTAGGTATTTTTGGCTTGCATGAATACTAGATTCTTGTGCTGATTCTATCACTTTCTTACTATGTGATATCAAATAAATCTCTCAACCTTTCTTTCCTTTCTTTTTCGTTCATACCTATGATATGAAAAGTTCAGAAGCCCTTTAAAGCTCTGCAAAAGTGTGATCCATTTAATTTATGATTTACTCATGGCAGGTAGTACCTTTACCCTTGGTGGTAGTAATCCTATAATTAGAGGTAAGAATAAGTTTTTGAAGAAGGAAAATAATAAAAGAGAAAATCGAATTCGAAAAATAAAGGAAACGAAAAAAAATATACATCAATGAGGAGTATTTTCACAGTTTCCCAAACAAGTTTATTTCTGTTCCTTATTAGATTTTTTAAAAAATCTTCCTTTAAGAAGAAGGGAGGAAGATTATTAAATAATATCTTCTCAAAGTTTGAAGTCCTAGCAACATTGAAATATTTTCTAAAATTATTTATGAGAAATTTTGTTTCTCTTTTAAGTTTTAAGTAGAGGATTTGAAATCCTCCACAAGAAATTATTCTCTTTGGGTCAGCATCCATCTGTGCCATGACATGACTATAAATATTTTTCAGAAACAACTGTAGAAATTCTTGAGGCTGCGATTGCCTATTCAGATTACATGCCTTTCATTTCTGCTTTTGGAATGAACGAACAGATATGTAGCTCAGTGAAATTATATTGTATGTGTGAAAATTGATTCTTTACTTTTACCTACCTTATTAAGCATGCAAATTGCTAACTTTTCAGTAGATTCATTTACAATAAATTATAGCTAATCAAATGTGTCACTTGTTTCCTTTTAAGTGACACAGTGTATGTGCCAGCACGGCAAAGGAAAAAAATCACTTTCGTTGTCCTTTACCGAAAACAGAAATTAATTGGTTCAGAAATGGGTTTGGCGCTATGTGAATTGATATTGACAAATTGATGTGTAGATGAATAAGAATCACATTTGTGTTCGTCAGAAATGACTGCTCATGATATATGATGAAATGTCACATAATTCTTTCCTCTTCTACTCACCCATCTATAATTTATTCTTTTATTAATGAAAACTATTGTAATTATGTTATTTTAAAATTTTTTTGATAAAAGCAATACATATGAAAATTTGGGCTGTATATGATACTCTTTGTTTAATATTTTTGTTATTATAGTTAAAATATTTGAACTTTTTTGGTTGGAGAGTTTAATACTTTTACATGTATTTAGTTGTTTCTCAAAAACCATTTTACATGTTTGTGTATGTGTGTATTAGCTAGAGGTGCATGCTGACTAATGTCTAAAGGAAGAAAAAACTATTAGTGAACTATTTACACTTTAACAAGATACTTATACATAAGTTCAAATAAAAATCTTATATTTGAATCATCACTGTTAATCTGGAAAAGTATTAGCCAACTATTGCTCCCTAACGTGAACACATGTTCAATCAAGGCATATCTGTGAAATTCAAACATAATTTCATGTATTTACTGCTAATAATGGCTGTTAATTAAAGCAAAATTAGTGGGCTAAGTGATATAAATGAAAGGATAATTTATCAATTTGCTAATTATTTTTTCCACGGCAGACATTTTCAGTTGTTTACAAAGTATACGACACTGGTGCTAAAACAGGTTTTTAGTTAAGTTGCAATAGCAATAGAAGATCTGTTAGAGCTGAAGCCAGCCTTTCTAAAATATAATCAGTATGTTCTTTTCTGTTGGTGTTTGTATTTCAAAATGGCACTGCTAATGTTGGCCTTACCAGTTTGTAAGCAATACTGCTTAGATAGTTTTTCTAATTCTGTGCATATATGCAAGATTTCCTCCAAATCCTGACTGTAGGAGCATCCCTTAAAGCCTGAGCTGTTTATGGCAGTGCCACCTACTCCTATGGTATTTCCATGCCTCTTTTTAGAAAGCTGACAGTTTGATTGTTCTATATGTGGTTATTCCACAGCTCTGCCATATTGCTTCAAGTTATCCCCCTCCCAGCTGCTGTTGCTGCTTTTTTTTTTTTTTCTTTTAAGTTCTCTTACTTAGCTATGTGTCAGACAGATCTGGGTTTGAAGCTTCACTTTTTCCCTTAGTAGGACTGTGACTTTGGCGGTGTATCTAAACTTGAGAGTCTCTGTTTCCTCAGATGTACAATAATAGTTTATGGTGTTTTATTAAATGACATAATTAAGTGCTTGGTATATAAAAGGTATTCAGTCAAAGTCTATTAAATGAAGGAAGTATGGGTGAACTGTTTCATTAGTTACTTTCCAAGCTTTATTTCTTCCCATTTTATAAATAAGTTTTTATTGATAAGAGTACCTCAATTTGATTTCAAAATCCAAGAGAGGAGGCTTTTTTTTCTCATTTAACCACATTGATTAGTATCACTTAACCACTGTAAATCATGTTGTATATTGCCAGAGATGTCTCGATTTAAAAAATCCTCTGGGAACAAAGCTCCATTTAATAAAGTTGGCTTGGGTACAGCAATGACTGAGAAAGTTCCCTTTCCACAGTTCGAGAAAACCCACAAGGGAGCTGTTTTGCATGTTGGTCTCATGTAGCTACGCTGGCTGCTGAATGTGCTCTGAGAAGGGCAGGACCACCAAGGCTGGTGCAGGCTGGTCATACGCAGTGCAGGAGGCACTGCCCAGGGCTTGTCGCCGTGGGTCACCTCCATCTCCATGCTGTAGACCTTTCCCACAGGGCAGAAGCCAGGCCCATGGCTTGGTACAACTGCCTTATTTGGAGCGGAAGGGTAGAGATGCATGGGGGAGGGCCTGCACATTTTAGAATCATACACCCGCTGTTTCTTATATTGTTTCTTTTTGTGGAAATAACAAAAAGCACGTCATGAGAAGCTACTCTGCCATTTAAGGACAAGGTAATCCTATGCTGTATGGTAAGGATGATATTTATAGTCATGAATCAAAACCATCTGAGGTTTCTCAGGGGCTTTTAAGCTGGTAAGAAAAACACAGGCACTTCCTTTGTACTCATGTTTGTGACAGAGCATGGCCCTGATAATAGTTTTGGTAATCATTTTATCCTTACCTTCCAATCAGCAGGGCTATAGTATTTTTATGACCACCTCCCTGCTTGATAATGAACATTTGAGCTACTTCCTTATGCAAAGAGCTGTAGGCACATTTGGACACGATGTGAGTCAGACCTGGCTCTCCAGTGCCAAAGACTTCCTTCTGCTGGAGTTCGCCCAGTCCTCTCGCCCACCGCTCCAGCTTCCCACCAGGTTTGGCTTCCTCTGCTAAAGAGGAACACTGACCCACTCGAGCTGCATCCCTCTTCATGTTCTTCTTGTGTGGGTACTGTTTCAAGTGCTTTGATCAAATTTTGGCATCGGTAGATGTGGACTGTGTTTTTAAAAAGTAAAATACTTCAGGTAATCTGCATTGCTTGTAGGCTTGCTTTCATTTCTCATCAACAAAATATGTGAAGATCAGTTGTGATTTGCACCTTCTATAGGTGTTACAGGTACATAGAGGAATAAAATGCAATCTCTGCACGTGAGGAGGGCCAGGTTCCACATTTAGGTTGGGAGCTGTAAACCTAAAAATGAAAAGTTTGAAGAATGAGGCTGCTGTGTTTAAACTCCCCCAGTCTTTTTCTTTTACTCCTCATCTACAGATTTCTACCCAGTCATCACTTTTATGGGGACACTTCCTTTCCCATACCATCGGCGAGTTCTGTGCCTTGTTTTATGCTCCAGTTTACGTATAGTCTTCCTTCATAGCATTTGTCGTGACTATAATTTTCATTTATTTGGGTGATATTTTCATTGCATTTCCCTCTGATGGGGTTGGGAGGGGTGGGCTGTCTGTTTTAATTCAGCTGTGTTGGCACAGAGTAGGTCTTCAGTAACCATTTACTCTCTGCTTGGCTGAATGAGTGTTGAGTTCTGACTGTTAATGACTGGAGAATAATTTCTGAATTCAGTTTCTTAATACTTCTTTTCACTCCAATTGTGGATGTCATTTCTCTCAAGGGCTTAATATTTATAAAAACCTCTCATGAGTTCTTTTGTTTTGTAGTATTTTTAGTCGTAATGAGGTAATCACTTTGAATTGCTGCCTCAGAATCATGTTTGTTATTGTTGGAATGGGTTTAGACGGTACATATTTGAGAAGAAAGGTCTTGGGACTGGAGCTGCGCAGACATGTACATTGCCAGCATTCATTAGTTCTGTGTCATTTTTCTAGGTGGAAGTAAATTAAGGCTTAGTTTTCCTTTCGATTCTAATGAATATTTCTAAGCCATTATCTTGTTTCTTCTATTAAATGACAACATCCTGTGAGAGGCTTCATTGCTATTTGCAATTTTTAGATATCAGAGTGGGTACAGGTGATGAATGGGAGCTATTGCTGTTAGACCGACTTAAAAGAATGATCTGAATTTTGAATTGTTGATGAGTTAACTCGTCAAAAATGGTAAAAATGATTCTATTCTGTTGATCTTAACATTTTGAGTTCTGAGAAATTTTTTATCATTTTGATGTTTGTATACATTCTTTTAAAGTTAACATCATTCTCATTCCTAATATTCTGAGTGCAATTTAATTGATGGTTAGCTCAACTAAAATTTGACAAATTTTTGCTCTCATTGCTTTTGCAACTGTGAACTAAGTAAAAACAGTTTTCAGCAGAATCACCTCGTCATTTTAGGAACTTTTTCTTTGTTAACTACTATCGATTTGCAAAACTGGTGCCAAATAGAATTAGACATGTCTCCATTCACATAATTGCTTTGCTAAGGAAACAATATACAGAGGAAAAATAATTTTTTCTTCACGTGTGGCTGTTAGATACAGTTCATGATTAGTTTATTAATTGATTTCTGAGTTGGAGCAGGAGCTAGTGTCTGCTACAGATAAGCATTAATAAATGTGCTATACAAATTCACTTAAATAATTGTAAAAAGGATAAAATTTAATGAAAGGTATCTATACCAAAGGAGACCTAGATTCTGGACCAATATGCTGTGTAGCCAAGGGCAAATTGATAGAGCTCTCTGGAGCTTAATTTTCTTACCTATAAAATGAGAGGCCCAGATAGATGGCCCATTTTCATGACTGTAATTCTCCTAGTGTTATGCGAGTAAACTTTTTTTCTCTTCTCAGTGAAGAAAGCTCTTTTCGAATTATTTCTTTTCGGTTAGGTTTGAATTTTCCTGCAGGCATCTTCCATCAATCTCTTCCAGATTAGTTTTCTCAAATGTTTTTTCATCCTTAGTGATACCTTGACAAAGATGACATTTTCAGTATCCTTCTTGTCACCTTGCAACTTTAAATATGCAGATACTCATTGGTTTTAAAAAGGAAAAAAAAAAGTATTCATTAGGACTATAAAATCTGGCCTTGAAGCATTTCCTATCTTTTATTAAATGTCCCTTACCTGAACAGAATTTATTTTAGAATGTGATATGGGAGAAGGAAGGAGTTCCATGCACTTGAGAATGTAGGTATAGTCAAATAAATGTTTTAAATGCTTTCTTAAAACAAACTCATATGGAAATGTATTAAGTGTTTTTGCTTGTCTGCTACCAATTAGGGCAAACACCTGGGTATATTTCCTCTTTTAAAATCGAAATAGATTTTTAAAAACCATAAAACTTAGAGCCATCAGTAAAGATAGTAAGAGAATGTTAACTGGATTTTGTTTGGTCTTAGTTTTATCAGTTTTTTCTTTGTGTAATTTTATAATTGTCGAACCTATTTTTATTTCTTGAAAGAAGTTGATATGACAGAACTGAGACTCTGTGCTGATCATTAAATGGTACTTTAGCTGGTGAAATATATTCAATGCCAAAAATCATGGAGATACTTTTGTTATATTTTAAATGATTTCTTTGGAAAATGACTGTACATTTAGAATATGAAGTTCTTTTGTTAATAATGGTCAGAGGTGAAATATAATAGTTGGAGAAATAACTGCATAAACTTAGGCATATTAATTAGAAGACAAAGATGTAACCTGTGAGGGAAAGGGTTATCTGGTGGGATTTGGCTTACTCTGCTGACTATACGTTTAGAAATATTTTGAGGAAGAAAGATTAGATCTTGTTGCAAAGTAATTGGAAATTTCTTGCCACAAAGCAAAGCTCAGCGTACAAAATCGTAAGAAGCCCATGAATTAGAGGAAAATGTCCTAAAACCTAGTTCTACCTCTGATTCCACATAGAACTGAGCAGATCTCTAGAAATTTATGTTTCTTCATTTGTAAAATGAGGGTGCGCATTGGGTGATTATTAACTTCTTTTTCACTCTAATGCTCTGTGAAATCAGGATTATATTTATTACATGCATTATTTTTTTCCATTTCCACAGCCTTTTATATATTCTTTGGTTGGCCTTTAGAGAGTGAAATAAAAATAAAAGCCCCTCCATTTTGAATTTCTTTTTTTGATTGATTTCTCTTTTGCTCTTCTGCCTAAAAGAATGTGCATGTTCCTCTGCTGGACTTGAGTCAAATGAAAATGTAAAGTAGGAAATTCGTAGCATTGTGCATTTGCTTGTGTGGGTCTGGCTCATGTAAATCTGGGAAGTCTGATAGAGTTCTTAAAGTTATTTATATGCTAAAGAAGAAAGATTTGCTTTTTGAAACATGAATAAAGGATCTCTAGACAGCTTTTTGTTCTTTCTTTGGTTTCATCCTAATCTTACTATGATGGGAAATGTTCATTATCCCCTTCAGATATTTTAATTATTTTTTTGAATACGGTCATCAAGAAAGCATAGGCATAGGACTTAATACTTAGGAATTTATTTATAGATTTCTTATTATAATCAGTTATGTATTTGCTTAATTATAGAACATAGCCTCATGAGCCAGACCTTCAGATATTAAAAGTTGAAATATATAGATTATATACAATTAATTATCTAGGATATCTAAATCTAAAAAGCTCTGAAAATTGCAACAAATTATTTTGTAAATTTCACTTATATTTAGTGGCAAACTCCTCTTCCTCTGCCTCCTCCCCGTCCTCCTCCTCCTTTCCCTTCCCCTCCCCCTCCTCCTCCTCCTCCATCTCCCCACAGATATATTACTGTTTTTGATGGTAAGGTGTAAAATGTGCACTCTGCTACATTTTAAAATATGGAAAACTCTGAATTTCAAAACACATCTAGCCCCTGGGGGTTCGGATAAGCGATTACAGTGTTTATCCTTATTAAATTTCCCAAAGGATTAGCATATAAGCATAAGAACATTGGTTTCTTACTCATTATTGTTCTCGGTGGAAATACAGTGCAATAAGTATACAATAATTTAGTGTATGCTTCTAAGAAAAGATAGAATTAGAATCTGAAGAAATAAACTATATACAATGTAGGAGAGAATGTTAACAAATACACACCATATGATAGATGGTACTTATCTATACCAATTAGTACATAGTACTTCTAATTTTTAAAGCCAGTTTTTTGTTTGCTATAAACGCAAACAATATTTTGTACAGATTTTCTAAACATGGCTAAAAAAATTCTGAATAGAAATGGTTGATATGCAGAATGATACATAAAAACTAACGAACTGACTGCTTTGGAAACATTGTTTTGTTGAGTAATTTGGCTTTGAAAGCAAAGTAGTAAAAATTGCTTTTTTAATGAAAAATGCAAATGACATACAATAGTTTTGACTCAGCTGATTTTTATTTTTAACTACTATGGGATTGAAACAGTAATTTTCACATAACAGTGCTTTTTTATTTTCGATCTATGGTCATAGATGACTGATTCAAAAGGATGGAAAACTAGTTCCTGGTACAACAGATGGTCTGTATTGGTCTTTCTGGTTCAATTGACGTCTTAAAAAGAACTAAAAACTCAAATTGCTAATACCAGTAATTTTTGAAAAATATTTTCTTTTGCTTAACAAAATGTATTTTAAAATTCTTGAAGTAGTTTTTAAAAGCTTTTAAATGATTTCCTGATTGACTTAATTACTATTCATATTTTATAATAAGTCTATTTTTGAAAGATTATATTAAGTTGCAGTAACAGTATTTGCTTAGATTTCTATTAAACCATATCCAGGGACAGAAATCATGGTTGTTAAATAATTTAGAAAATGGCTCATCAATTATTGACTCTCAGCCTCACAATTTGTTTTGCCTAAAAAGGGGCATTTTGTCAGCATCTGTGGTAGATTCTTATGTCTGTAAATTATCATTTTCAATCTCTATTTTCAGTCTCTTCTTATGTGAAGCTTAATTTCCCAGCAAGTCAGATTCCCTACAGTTCCTTACAGATCTCATTCTCACACTTGTTCATCTTTTCCTTAAATCTGGAGTAATTAATTTCTGGTGTATTCTCAAGTATCACACACTTACCTCCAAAAACATTCCTTAAGTGGCCTTGTCCCATGTGGAGCTTTTCCTTACTTTCCTCACACTGCGTACAGTAACTAATAACTTTACTAATGAGGAATATGAACTTAGGTGACATACATTGCTATGAAAAATAATTTTGGAAGCATTCGGAAACTCTTGAGGGAACAAATATAAAATATAAAAATACAGATAAGAATGATGCAAAGGCTCTTAACATTCAACCTGATCTTTCTTTTCCATGAAGATTTTATTTCAGATCCCATATGGATATTTGTGTTTTTTTAATTGTTATGTGTGAAATTTATAATTATTTATGAACGATATCTTGAGGGTAGAGATAGGGGGTAGGAAACCTCATGAAGGAAACTTCATCATTCTCCTCACTGGCCCTCTTGAGAAAGAAAAGTGGAAAAAGAGAAGAAAAGACCTTCTTTCTTGAGAAAGAAAAGTGGAAAAAGAGAAGAAAAGACCTTTGTGTTGGTGCAGAAGTAGAGTATCCAGTTTTTCATTTGCTTTGGGCTGTCACTGGATGATGAAAGTGATAGTAATCACACATGGTCAGTCCCACTGATAACAGCATAGCACGTAGGCGAACGGCTTGCTGAAAATTGCGCAATCATTTTAAACAAGTCAATTTGTCAGTAAAGTATTTGCTGTTATATAAAATTATATAAATATGATTTTTTTTTTCTGATTTCATGTCCTTAGAACTGTATAATTCTCAACCAAATTGTGAATGTTCCCAGGATGGCTAGTATATATTTTCTATCTCAGATTTACTAAGCAAAGACAGTTAACATTCTCGTACACGCTCACCCTCCCCACTTTTCTCCGCATTTTGTACCCTAAGAAATTTCTTTTTTGACTTATTTGGAGTTAAGAGGTTTATCTATTTTTAAAAAGAGAGAAGTGACTTTCCATGGGTGCTGGAGGTTTCCCATTTTCTTCAGTGAATTCATAGTGCCAAAATTAAGAATGCTAAGACACGGATTTATCCTTTAACCATGCATTGCCTAGAAAGGGGAGCTGAGACGGGAGGTATTTATGTACACCCTAATTCCAAACCATAACAAGATGACATATGCAGAATCAAGTGCTAGACAAACCTATATTCTAGAGCCTCAATATTATTATCACTATAATGTATTGCTATAATGGAAATTCATCATGAACCAAAGGGTTTGTAGTGACTGGAAGAACATTTTTATAAGCTGGATTGATGATTGTTTCTTATGTGGTAGTGCTATAATAGGATTCTAGCGTGCATTTGTTTGGCTCCTGGGGAGCTATCCAAACTGAATATTCTGCAATTTATTGAAACATATTTGCATGGTCTGCAAATAATGAAATTTCAAGAACATTGAGTGTCCTTTGCTGTTTGTTCAGATTCTATAATCAGTGTTGCAAATATCAAGTGTGATATTTTCATGATTTTGAACATGTTGAGTTATAGATGAATGTACTTGAACCCTCTGTGCGTAATGTATAAATAAACACAGGCAGTGTGACTTCTTAGTTCTCATTTCATGACATACAGTATAATAAAATTCCATTATAGTGATTTGTTTCATGCAGATACATTATGGGCCAAATTATAGCCTTTAAAATATCACATAGTAAAAATATGTTCCATGAGTGAAAGGCAAGTGTTTACTCATCTCTTCTAAAATCAGACTTATAAACAGACTTAAGTTAATTGGATTAGTTTATCTTTGATAGGACATAAAATACCTCCTATTCTACCATAATTTAAGAGCCATTCAATGTATATGTCAAGGGAGTTATACATTTATTTTGAGCACTTCTTAGGAGACAATCTGCCTCTGTATTGAACATCTGGAATACTACAGTGGATAAGATACATAGAAAAATTAGACCTAGTGGGAGAATGAATTATTGATCTGATGATTACCCAAACTATAACTGAAAAGTTTTAGGAGGAGTTAGTATAGGACGGTATGAAAATGTTTTGTAAGGAGACTTAATCTTGATGAATCAGGTTGGACAGAGTGTGGTGGAAGCTTAGAGGGAGGACTTGAGAAAGTAATAATGTAAACTAATTCCTGAAGGATGCATAGGATCTAGCCAGGAGATATAGAGGAGTTTTTCCTCCCTGTTTTATTAATTTAATACACTCTTATTCGAACTGAAGAATATAATTTTAAAATTCTAGTACTTTCCCCCATAACTGTACTTGATTACTATTAATAAAGTTTATTCTAGGAAAAAAAGAGCAAACCTCATTAGTAATAACGATAATGATCCAAGAATCCTTCCCTCCGAAAAGCATACCCTTCCACCCTTCTCCCCCTAGAAAAGTCTTATACAATTATAAATCTATATTTTAATAAATACACATGTATCTAAATTTTAACAAAAATGGGGTCAGAGCATCATTAGATTACACTTTTACATGCCTTTTAGTTGCTGCAGCAACTTTGTAATAGACATGCTGTTATTTATTTAACCAATCCCTCTTTGTAAACCTCTTAGTTACCTCTAACTTTTCAACAAACCAGAAGTATTTTAAGCAAAGTCTACTGTATTTATAAAGTTGACAATTAGTTTAGGACCTAAATTAATCTGAAATAAGGAAGCATTCATTTATCAGTTCTAGAGCTTCTTCGCTTATGTTTGCATACTAAAGATGGTTCAAAGGAGAATTGGAGGTATAGACATTTAACTTACTGAAATCTGTATTCTTTACCAGAAATAAATAACTCATTTGTTATGCCATGAACAAGAATCATTTGCATTATGATCAGTTTTTTACAACTTTAGCTTTTATCCCTACAGAATAGAAAAATAGCTGAGGCATCAGAAACCCTTTAAATCAGAAAATCAGTGCAAGTTCCACTATACAATGTCCAACGGTCCAATGGAAAACACCTAGAGTCTTTTTTGCCCATTTTCAGGTTTTTGACAGTTTTTTCTTATAGTCTTTCGCCTGTGAGCTAAGTAATTTCCGAAGGTGATTTCTTCATCAGAAAAAGCTGCAGTGAGAGTGTTAATTGGCCATAGAGGCCTCCTTGAGTTTGCAAATCTAGAACCATGAAATAGCGAGGTGATAGAATTAAGTTCTCTCCAGAAATTCATAAGAAATCTTGGATTGGACTTTTAAAAGCCTCTGTTAGTTTGTTTCTCTGAAGCCAGAAAAACAAAGTCAAGAAACTCTCTCCAATAGATTTCACCTTCAGCACCTATATACTTGGATGAATTTTTGTCTGGTCGAGGCTCCCAACATTTGCGAAGGTTCCTGTATGAGTGTTTCCTTTAGATGTATATTCGGAAATGATTCCTGTCCTGCCAGAAGGTGACCTTTCTTATTCTCAATGACTCTGGGAACCTATGGCCAGGTGGTAGGCCAGTGATCTTGGGAAGAGATTTGTAGATATTAACTTTCACATGTAAAGTCAATCCCTGTCCCTCAATAGTTGTTTGTATTCCTGGTATTTGAGAGAGAGCTTTGGTTACACAATTGATTTGTCCGATATTCTCCTGCTTAAAAGAAAAGGGTCAATTCGTATTGAACCTCTGAAAATAACTAAAAAAGGGCCATCAAAAGTAAGGACACTCATTAGAAGTTTCTAAATTCTGGAAGGATCAGTGAGGATTAGATGCTCTTTTAAAATGTTTCTTTTTAGTTTATAAAAGCAGTGTCTGCAAAATTGAAAATTAGATATGGCTTAAAAAGAAAGAAAAAAGAATCTGCTTCACATATCTGTTAGAAAACAGATTAAAACAGCAACAACGTCTATACAAATTGCCACAATTAAATATGTCTCATCGGTTAATTCAGTCTTACGTAATTTTTGTTTCATTGGATCTAGAGTCAGCAGAGTCTGCCTTGATGAAACCTGCTTCCATGGGAAAAATCCACGTATGAGTGTTTCCTTTAGATGTATATTCGGAAATGGTATTATAACTGTAACTTTTGCTAAACTGCCACCTTTTCTTTGGTAAAGCCATTCACATGGTTATCTTTGTGTTACGTATTTGTTGCTCTGAGGCTATCTTTTAGTTGAAGAAGGAATTGCATTTGCTAATCGATATCTAGTAATCAACTAACTTTGTGGTCAAAATATTTTAGAGTATCCTTGTTTTTGAATAATTGTACTTTTCACATTAATCTTGTGAGATCGAACCATTTTTCAAAAGCTTAACGAAGAGTGAAAGGCTAATTGACTTTAGTTAGCACTTAGAAATACTTTATTAAAGTCTAGAAGTATTACTACTCTTCTCTTTAGTTGCTGACCTCCCAGAAGGCTGTAATCCAGAAAGAAACAAACAAGCAAAGCAGTGGATAGGACTGTGACTTTCGAAATCCAATTTCATGTAATATAGTATTGAAAGAAAATAATAAATCAAATGCCTATAAAGTACTGAAAAATCATTTAACCACAAGGAAAAAAGTGTTATACCTTAAAGAAAATGAACCTATCGTTGGCAAACAGAAAATAATAACTGTGAACTTGCAATTTTTGTTGTGTACTATCTAATTTATTACCATTGTTTTTAGGTTTTAAGTTCTATAAAATTTGTAACTGTACTTAAAAGACTAAATAAGTCACTAGTATATTCTCTAGTTTAAAATAATGAGGCAAAAATCATAAAATTAAATCAAGGCTATATGGCTCTTCGTTTTTAATTTAAATAGCTTATAGATGTTTACATTAAAATATCTCAAGCAGTTTAATAGGTCTGTGTACAAATTAGGATGCTTTTGGTTGAAAGAAAAACATATTTCATGCTGGCTTAAACAGTAAAAGGAAAGTAATTTGTTCATGTAATGAAAAGTTCACTGATAATGAGATTTCGGTTTAGTTTGATCAGGGCTCTGCAGACTCTGTCTGAAATTTTCTAAGCTCTTCCTTTCTCTGTTTACCATGGGCGTCAAAAGGCAGGCTACAGGCAGAAACTAGGGCTGTACGCTTCCTCACTCACATCCAGGAGGAGCAAGTGTCTCGTTCCAAAACCATTAAATAAAAGTTCCAAGCTTTACTCTGAATGGCCGCCCTGAACCGACCACTGAGACCTGCATGCCCACATATAGGCCAAGTAACCTCTCTTTCCTACTGTAGGAAAGG
This sequence comes from Pteropus alecto, assembly GCF_000325575.1. Lineage (NCBI taxonomy): Eukaryota > Metazoa > Chordata > Mammalia > Chiroptera > Pteropodidae > Pteropus > Pteropus alecto. Next base: position 2,199,267 of record NW_006436284.1, read on the forward strand.
GAGCACAGTTCTGACTGGCTTACTCCGTTGCTCAGTCCCCCTCTCTGCCTGGTGGAAGGAAGGGATCCTCCACCTGCAAACCCAAGGCTTCCATACTCAGCGGGAAGCGGGAAGGAGTAGATCAGACAGGGAGGAGGCCTTGTGGATGTCCATTACAGAATTATTTTGCTTCTTCTCATTCTTGAATTTGGGCGAGTTGAGAAATCATTTCACTGATACCTCCTGTCATTACACAGCTGCTTTCTTCCACATATCACCTTCCACGTAATCCTCTTGACAATACTAGGAAGAATATGTTATCTCACTTAACAAATACGGAGAAGGAGCTTAGCCAGTTTAATTTTCTCAGGTTCAATGGCTTTTAAAGGTATATTCTAAAGTCCATGCTCTTTATTCTGTGCTCTTCGGGATATAAACTAAATTGTATTTACTAAGTAATTTTGTGAGGAAGATTATTCCAAGTTGGAAGATAGAAGGATCTATGCACTTTCAATAAACATTTGTTTCACAAATAATTATAGTGTTCCCACTACGTGCTAGGTATATAGTAAATGCTGGGTAGAAAACAGAGGTGCTTTCTAATCTCATAGATTTTAGTGGGGGAAGCACATGGTAATGTCATGCAAATAAGTATATAATTACAAATTGTGTAATTGCTCTATAGTAAATCTATCCAAGTATGAGAAGGGTGATGAGAAAGCTTTTTTTCTTAGGTGACATTTGAGTTGAGATCTGAAGGATGAGAATAAGTTAATAAGAAAAAAAAAAAATGAGTTAACAAGGCAAAAAGGAATGGGAGGGAGAGAGGGAATTCCAGGCAGAGGGACCATTGCAAGCTTAAGAACTGAAAAGTTTCCTTTTTGTTGGAACATAGAGAGAAAAAGAATGCAGGACAGTGGTGCAAGACGAATATGAGCCAAGTAGAAGGGTTGGATCCTGCAGGGTCTTCAGGTGATATGAAATGATATTGTGCTCGATATTCCACAAGAAAATAATTTGGAAAGAACTGATTTGATATATTTAAAAATATTTGAGAAGGTTGCTGAGGTAGTATCTTGGGATCTTTTGCAGTTATTTGAATATTTATAGTGTTTTCATGAAACATGAAACATGTTGTCTTGTCTCGACCAGTAAATGCTTCAGTTATGGAATTATTCCATCATATTCAGCTTTTCAGCCTTGGCCTGCTACGTAAATCATTTGTAGCACTCTTAAACTTCTTATAACAATTTATAACTTGAATTTAGATATAAAGCAGTGACGGTAAAGGCGTCTACATTTTAGTGTATATTTATCAAAAGAAGATTGAATTAGTTATCTTTGCAAACAGTGCAGAGTAGAAAAGTCCAGACATTAAACTTTTGAGGAAGAAATACAGAAATAGTACTTATATAATTAATTTAATGTAGGTTTCAGGTAATATTTACATATAGTTAATTTAATGTTGGTGACTTGGCATGCTCTATCCCCTATTCATGACTTGTTGCACTTGAGTTTGTGGCCTTTTATTTCGGTTAAAGAAAGAGAGAAGCAGAACTTCATTTAAATATACTGTTGGCTCCTGCATTTGACTAAGGCAGTATAAAAGAAAAATTTTGCTTGTACTATGTGGTATATTAATGCCATAAATAAAGCATGTATCTAGGTTACTAATCAAAGTTAGACTCAGGTCTTTCAAGTTCATCCCTGTTGAGAAGATGGTTTACTTAGCAATCTAAGCGTTTGATCTATGGTGAAATATTTAACCATAGAAGTTGCTGACTTAGCTACTTCCCTAAAAATCGAACACTTTCAATCCTGTTATTTCTCTTGCTGCAAGTATAACTTTAAAAATTATCAAAATAAGCTTTGAAAATAAGAACATATGTGTTATTGAGAAACTAACAATGTTTATTGGTAAGCGTCTTTACCTTTTTTTCACCTGTGTAAAGAGTAATATAGGTTGCTCTGTATAAGTTGTCCTGTATCGACTATTTATTTCATTGGTGGGAAAGATATGTCTTTTCTTCTGGAATGAGAATGCCATTCTCCTGTCTTCATGTTGAGGGATAGGGCAGATATATGTGTGCAGTGGTCATTAGAAGCCTAGAATAAAGCATGCTTATTCTTTGCATAAACTATATGATATTGCAACAAATTTCTGATCAAACATTTTCCATACCACTGCTCTCTTCTGTCTAGGAGAACTAAAATTCCTTCTTTCATACTTTTAAGATAGGAATAGGTAGTGGATGTTTTGGTGCTTTCCTGGCAAGTCAACTGGTAAACTACTAATCAGTTTGAAATACTAACATCTGTACTCTTTCGTATCAAAAATAACTGGTGCTTCTGTGTTTTCAACCACCTCAGAGATCTTCCCTTATATTGTGTTACTGAATTTCATCTCATTTTATCAGGCTTGGTAATAATGCCAGTATCACCCTCATTATATAGATTTAAAATGAAAAATAAAGAGAATACATATGACCTTGGCCATTCAGAACCCGGTCTTTCTGTACATCACAAAAAAGCTCATGAAGAGAATGTGGTGAAAAGGCCTGACACTCACGTGCATGGCAGTGTGTACCTACAGGGTGAACTGTTACTACCATTATTTGCTGATTTTTATCAAATATTTAAGCATTTGCCCGAGTAGTAGGTATTGTGGTCAAGGACTGTCATGGTATATCCTTGGGTAATTTTGGAGAAAGATATGATTTATTTATTCATTCAGAAATTATTTATTAAGCGATAAGTTACGGTGTCATATCTTTAGAAATTTGAGGATAAAAGCGTTTGGTCTGTACTTTCAGTCTAGAGGATAATTAATGTCAAGATGAAGAGGAACATAGGGGAGAGGACACACAAGTCTGCCTGGGTTGTTGGGGAAGTTTCGTAGGAAATTGTTCCTGATATTGAGTCTTGAGGAACAAGGGCTCTGTAATACAGACGAGGAAACCAAGGCAGAGAGTGGTTAGTTATGTAGCCCGCAGTCTCACAGTTAATAATGGCAAAGCCAAAATTCAAATCTGAACAGTATGGCTCCACTTTCCTTTGCGTGGAATTTTATTCTATAAAATCAGTATCTATGTTTTTTGGTCACCAGATCCAGAGCTCACCTTCATCAGAATCATTTGGAGTGCTTGTTAGAAAAGCGTAGGCCCAGATCTCACTTCAGATCTGCTAAAACAAATTCTCTACTTCAGAAAGTGGCCACGGGCCTGTGCCCTGATGTGGTCAAGGGGTAAATAGATCTGTAGTTCCTCACAGTGGCTGCTGCTGTTATTGGCCCCAAATTTGCTGAGTTGAAAATTAATGTAAAGAAGGCTATGAGTTCTGTTTTCAATATGTTGAGTTTAATTTGCTTGTAGAATATCCTATTGAAAATGTGGGGCAAAAAGCTGCCTGATGGAATTGGAGATACAGAATTTTGAGTCTTTTGCTTATGATTGGTAGGAGATTCTCGTGGTTCTAGTGGTGATTACTCATGTGGCAAACAGAACAGTCAGCGTGGCTGGGAAGCATTGAAATATGAAAACAACATGAAATGCAAAATATCAAAAGTCAGGAACATCTTCAAAAACAAGAGAGGATCCAGGGAGAGGTAGAGTTAGGAACCAAGGAAGAGGGGCTTCACGATGTCTTCATTTTTATTAAGTGCATTTGAGAATTCGTGTCGGTTAAGGACTAGGAAAAAAAAGGCCAGTGGTGACTTTGACGAAGCAGAATTTCGGTGGAGTACTAGGAGTGGAAGCTAAATTGTAATGTGTGTGTTCAAGTGGGTAGGTAGTGAAAACAGTTTAGATTTACTGTTTATAAAAACTTGACTTTTAGAAGAAGAAAAGGTGATCATTAGAAAAGGCTACAAGGGAAAGGTTAAACATTACTAGATTTTTTCTTCTTTTTACACAATACACACTTATTATAAAGATTGAAACGGTACAGATTACAAAGAATAAAATTCCTTTTCATCCAGTAACCAAGAGATAACTGTTAATATTTGTCATTTTTCAAGTCAGTTTTCTATCAGTATATATTTTTAGTATATATTTACATATTTTTTAATGAAAATATGTTATAGCTGTCTAATTTTTTGTATATACCTTAATGTATCAGAAACACTCTCTTTCATTTCATATTATTTTACACTATTACTTTTTCACAATTTCCTAGTATTACACTGTGTGCATATAACATTTTATATGACTATTATTTGGCACTCTTGCTTTTGGGGGTACTTTTTCATTTTATATAGTGCTACCATTAATATCTTTTGGGGTAAATCTTTTCACTTTTCCATAATTACAAATTTTCGATTAATTTAAAATTGTGCAATTATTAGATTAAATTAATCGAAAAAGGTTCCAAATGGAGTGTGGGTTTATGGGATGTATAAATTAAGTAGATGATGTACATGGATTAGTCTCACACAAAAGGACAGACATTTCCCACTTTCCGGGTGCGAGGAGAGAGGTATGAGCTTGTAGGTGGTTGATCGGAATAAGAACTGAGAGAATGCCTTGAAAGAGTAACCATATAATAATCTATTTTATTTCAATGTGAATAGTGAAAGGGCAGGTTGTGATACAGCGTCAGAAAGTTTTGAAGATTTGCAAAACAACAGAGAAGAAATAGCAAAGGACTACATAAGGGGTGGGTTCTGGGGTTACTGAGCAAAGTTGAATGTAGCTGGTAATGAACACTCCATGTCGGTAGTGGCACCAGATCCCTTAGTTCCGTTGTCCTTTTTAGCAGCAGTCAGATCCCTGGTCTCGGAGTTGAGAATGCATGGACAAGAGAGAAGTGCACAAGCAGGGGCCCGAGTGGTATGGAGAGAGCAGTTAAGATGTCTGTGGTCACGCACAGAAGATTGTGAAGCCAGGAGGGACCGACAGCACGAAGAGTAAAAGCATGGGGATTTAAGGATGTCGAAAAATGAAGGCTGAAAAGTGATAAAAATTGCAGCTCGAAAGTGGGATGTGGGAGTTGAGACTTTGGAAGGAAAGCAGTGACTCTCCCAAGTCAAGGCTAAGATGTAGCCATGGATTTGGTGAGCTGAAGTTAAGGGAAGATGAGGCCATGAAACTACATGCAGCTTAACGACGTCCATATGGTTGTGGGTGATATAAGGATTTTTTAGTAAGAGAGTGCCTGGGAAATCCCTAATCCTGGATAAATGACAAAATGATTGGTAGTTAATAATGGTAAAGAATGCTGGTTGACCTGGATAGTTAGAAAATGTTTTTGGAAGATAAAAGTGATAATGAAGAGTTGATGAATGTTTTGGGAAGTAAAAGGCATCGGAATAGCAATGTGAGCTTCTGGCATGCCAAAAACCACCTTCTGGCTTGAGATGCAAGAGTTGTTTGTGGAGATAAG